>NC_045426.1:27705006-28024172 GCF_902635505.1 Sarcophilus harrisii
GAGAGCCTGAGTTCAAATCTGGCCTCAGACACTTTATACTTCCTAGTTGTGTGACTGTGAGCAGGTCACTTAACCCCAATTGCCTCAGAAAAAAAAAAAAAAAAAAAAAAAAAAAAAAAAGGAGGAGGAAGAAGGAGAAGAAGGAGAAGGACCTTGAAGAAGGAGGAGAAGCATAAAATAATCATTGTAAAGCATTTAACACAGTGCCTGCCATATAATAAGTGCTATATAAGTTAGCCATTATTAAGTACCTACTATGTGTTAGATATGATGCTAAGAGGTAGGAATACAAAGGAAGGTAAAATCAGTTCCTGTCCTTAAGAAGCTTACATTCTAAAAGAATTGATGACATGGAACAGGCCCGTGGGATGTAAAGATCTAACGATCAGCCTCAGTATGGCAATTCTGACCTTATTCTTCCTGTAATCTTAAATCCATCTTCCTCAAAGCTGCCAAAGTGAGACTCCCAATACAAAGATCAAGAGATGTGCTTGTAAATGTTTAATAATCCTTCTCCTTAGGAGGAAAATGTATATATGACACGTTTTTAAGTTTAATCTTCATTGGCAATATTTTCTCCATTACTTTCTCAAATCTACACAATCAACAAAGCAATAAGTGATGCATTGATTTGTAGTGTAAATGCTCAAGCTGAAAATTAAACACTTGGTGGCCCTTGGTTCCAGTGTAATCTCCTCTAACTATGTGATAGGCATCCTGATTTCAGCCTTCTGATCAGGACCCAGGTGTCCCTTCTCCCTGTTCCTACCTTGTGGTTACACATTCAGGTGTCCTGCCTTCAGATCTAGTCACTTTTAAGGATCCAAGAGTCCTGCCTTCCTACCTCCAGGACCCCATCTTGGACAGAGTCACCAAAGTTCTTTCCTGCTTCCCCTTATCTGAACCCCTGGCTCTTGGGCTGGTTCCCTATCAGATCTCAGGCATGTGACTTCCTGTCTCCACTTCCCTTTAGGGATTCCAAGCTGTACCAGAGGGTCCCAGTAATCCTCCCCAGCTCCTAGTTAGACCCCAGAACACAGTCTTCCTGCTTTCTCAGAATCAGCTGCCTACTTGGATCACTTCTGTCACTCTAGTATCCCTGACCTCCCTGCCATGACCTATGTTGGCCTGTCTGACCTCCCAGCCCTTACTCCTGTTTCCCTTACCCAGAATTCCTGCTTCCCTGCCTTTTCTTCTTTCAGCGCCATCAACATTGAACCCCAGACTGGATTTTGTCTCCCAAGCTCAGCTTTCCCCTGGTCATTCCCTGGTGGCTCCATTCCAGAGACCTCTGTCTGCATCCTCAACCCTAATTTCCCTCCATCCTCCATCAAGCAATCTGCTGTTTAGTAGATAATGTGTGTGTTAACTGGGGAGAAAGGACACAGGAAGGGCAGATAATCAGACAGAGGGAGAGCTCTGACTCCAGAGCCACTGAGGCATTGGCTGGTCTCCTCTTTACAATTCTAAATATACATACATACATACATATATACACATATATATATATGAGTGTTACCATCTACCCAAATGGTTCCCTATGTTGTTCTTTATAACATGATACTCCCCTTCTTGCTAGATCTAGGAATTTTCACAGGTCTTTGGCCCATTTTCCCATCTGCCCCAGCCCCAGCCCAACCTGAAGTGCTCTCTCCCCTCACATCACTTGGGTAGAATCCCCAGTTCAACTGCCACTTCCTATATGGGGCCTTTTCAATTTACTCAGTTACTGCATCTCTCTGTCTGTCCACCGGGAATTACTTTCTATTTACTCTGCATATGGTTTTGAATTTCTTACCTGTCATCATATTACTTTACTTCACGTAGAACATAAGCTCCTTGAGGTCAGGAACTCTTTTATTTTTTTCTATGTGTAGAAAATATATATATTCTATGTGTGTGTGTGTGTGTGTGTGTGTATATATACACACACACACACACACACACACATATACACACACATACATATGTATACACATGTGACTGGCACATGGCAAGTCCTTAATAAATGTACATTGAATTGAATTCAGTCAAAATTAATTGGTCAGAAAAAGTAAGAACAAATCTTTCTGCATTTTCTATCTCTTGGGCCTCAAGATTATTTTACTTCTCTCTTTGTATTTAGAGAACCTAGCACAGCGCTTGGCACATAGGAGGTGCTTAATATGTGCTTGTATTCATTATAGAATGAATATATATATATACATATATATACACACACATACATATACATATATAGATACACACACACACACACACACACACACACACATATATATATATTTGTGTCTAATGGTAACCATGATTGATTGATATTCTACAAGTGGTCACAGGCTCACTGTCAACTTATCTCTGACCAGACAAGCTCCTTTGAGTTGGAACCCAGAAATCAGACTCCCAGGCAACTCCTCCAAAAGATATCTTATAAAAGAACTATCTAAATGACACTTTCTCCTTTTTCTATCCTTGCTTTGCTCCAGCTAAATCACTGAAACCCATATGACCATGCCAGAATTTTGAAGATTCCCCTTGAAGGTTTTGACCTCCTTTGGTGAAAAAGGGTCACAGAAAGGATGGATAGGGCAGGTGGGATCTGTCTGGACCGATTTCTCACAAACTTCACATTACAGTCAGTTTTCTTTTCTTTTCTATTTTTTTTTTTTCTTTTTTTGCTGGGACATTAGGGTTAAGTGATTTGCCCAGGGTCACACAGCTAGGAAGTGTTAAGTGTCTGAGACCACATTTGAACTCAGGTCCTCCTGACTTCCAAGCTGGTGCTCTATCCACTGTACCACTTAGCTGCCCTTGGAGTCAGTTTTCTAAGAAGCTGGAAAATGAGGGAGTGATGGGGGAAGGAGGAGTTTCATGGTCACTAGTAATTCAGAATAAGAACAAAACAAAACTGCCTATTCTGTAGACTTACTCTAAATGGAAAGGAAAAAAAAATAATGATATGGCATCATGTTCATGCTTTCCTGTCCCCTTCCCTTCCTGCATGTTGCCCATTGCCCTCTAAATTCATTCATAATATGGTAGTTAGTGACTCAGCAGGAATATTTTAATCAGTCTAGTAAAAATAAAACTACAAATTATGCAGGGGAAAACTGTTCAAAATAACAACAATTTGCTTTGCAGAAATGAGGACTTGCAGAAGCATCAGCAAGACAAGTCCCCATGGCCAGAATTATGTATCAATAGTCCGCTATCCTTCATAAACTAAAAAAGGAGAAGACCCTTATTACAAACACAGACCTCACAATATCCTTGAAATTCATCAAATCATCTACTGAAACCAGAACACTGTTACAGACAAAATTGGTGCCTCAAATCAACTGAGATAATATTGGTCCATAAAAAATTTAAAAGTAATGCTTTCAAAAGATGTCACATATCAAATACTCATAATCTTGAAACTGTGAAATGAATAGATTTAAAAACGCAGGGATATAACAAAAGAAATCAAAACCATATGAAAACATCTCTCAGCTGATCCCTTCTCTCCTCTCACACAGCAATTCCCCTAATTCAGTCTCTCATCACAAAGATTAGGGCAATGGTTCCCTAATTATCTCACTCCCTTAAGTCTCTCCCCACTCCGATCCAGCCTCCATACAACTATCAAGATGATTTTCTTATAGTTACCACTCCTACACATTCAACAAATCCCAGTGGCTTCCTTTTACTTCCAAAGTGAAATATAAAGCCCCTTGTTTGGCACTGAAAATGCTTCACAACCTGTCCCCTTCTAATCTTCCGAATGCCTCTTCCCTTCTACAAATTGTGCAGTCCAACAGCAGGGGTCTACTTGCTGCTCTTTGGTGCTTTCCTTGGAACATGTTCCCTCCTCACCTTAACCTTCTAACACTCCAGGCTTATTTCAAGATGCAGATCGAAGCCATCTACATGCTGTGCCCCTACATCATTCAACCTCTTGCTCTAGGAACAAGAGTCAAATCCATATAACCATTCTAGAAAAGGACATCATGATAGTGAATTGCTCTAGGATCCCATTTACCATCTCCTAGACCAAGATATCCCTTGGACCACTACATTATATAAATTTCTTTATTGGCTTTGCCTATTATGTATTTTTAGGGCAGAAACTCCCTACTTCTCTTATATGGTTGTTTCCTCAATAGTTAGCACAATACTTGTACATAGGAAACACTTAATAAATGCATTTTCAGCTATTCATTCTGGGCCCAGTAGTATTCTAGGCACATTTAACCTATTCTAGGTTAAAAAAAAATACAAA
This sequence comes from Sarcophilus harrisii, assembly GCF_902635505.1. Taxonomy (NCBI): domain Eukaryota; kingdom Metazoa; phylum Chordata; class Mammalia; order Dasyuromorphia; family Dasyuridae; genus Sarcophilus; species Sarcophilus harrisii. The sequence continues at coordinate 27,709,262 of NC_045426.1, forward strand.
GACAAAAAAGAAAAAAGAAAAAGAAACAGCCTCTGCCTTCTAAAAGGTTATATTCATCTGGGGTGAGGGGACGATTATATCAAGTAATATTAGTTGCAAAAAGTTCAAATGATCCCTTCCACCTTAATGCAAAATAATGAATTAGATTAATAACATTAATCCATTGATAAATTAAATTAATGGTATTTATGATTAATAATAAATTAGATTTTGTGATGGAGAAGAACATAAAGGTCTAGCCCATCCTCTTATTTTTCGTCCTTTCCTCTGTCAATTTAAAATAAATATAATTGCTGCCTTTTGTCCTTCTCAGATACAGTTCCTCACTTCAAGCACCCCACTGTTCCTCTGTGATTTTACAAAGGAGGAAACTAAAGGCCAAGGTCATAAAGGTATCAGAGCCAAAATGTTAACCCAAGGCTTCTGACTCAGAATCCAGCAGATTTTCTATTGTGCCACATTGTCTTGGTCAGGCTTCCATTAAATTGTTTCTTGCTGATGAGCATTGCAAATGTGCTCTCTTACAGATGAGCTCAAAATGGGTCAGCAAAGCAAAGGGCTTGGGAATCAGTCCTCTGAGAGATGGGTTGCCTGTGCCTTTTCACCTAGGTTCTCTCTCCTACAGATATATTTTCCATGCTTCCCCTTGAAAATAACTCTCAGTGTTTATTTCCCCCTTTCTTTTTCCCTCATTATCTTTTCAATGATTAGGAGTTCCAGAATTCAAATAATCAAATCTGCTTCATTTGTCCTAATGGACATCACACTGCTCTAGATTAGAAGTCCAAGACTTTCCAGTAACTCCCCCAATAAAAAACCAATGGAGGTCTCTTCTGATCCACAATAAAGAGAAATAAAAAAAAATCAATTTTGCTAAATCTAAATGAACCATCAAAAAACAACAGGCAGAAAAAGCTCATTTCATCTTCTAGTGAAGAAAATTTTAAGAGCTGCACTGGTTCTTAAAAAGATGCCAAATGATTTGGATAAAGGCTTAAGTAAACCTTCCCTCCTCCCCTGAGTGCTGCAAATTAATGCCATACAGGATATGATGTCCCAAAACGATTACTCTGTAATTCAGCTGTTCTTTAACATCTTTCCTAGACTATTAAATATATATATATATATATACACACACACATACACATTAACTAATGCTTACCATAATTCCTAGCACACAGTAGGTGCTTAATAAATGTTTATTGATTAAACTTATCCTTCTGAAGTTAGAATCATTAATATTGTTCTGCACAAGCTGACTTTTCTACATTTCACTTTCCACAATTTAAAAGTCAACATGAATTAATCAGTCAGTCAAGTAAATATTTATTAAGCACCTACTTTGCCAGGCACAGTGCTAAGCCTATATTCAAACCCTATCTCTTATACATATTAGGATGTGACTTGGGGCAAGCCACTACACTAAGCAACTTTCTAAAGCTAGGAGTCACCAAAAAGATTTGGTAGAGAGAGATTCTTTACTGGGAATTCCTTGCACCAATAAAACCACAGGTTTGGACACCAAGCCAAAATAAAACATTATTATTGCAAATCATTGGACATCTTTATTGCAAGAGACAATTTCCCTAAGGCTTTAAACCTTATGCTAGGTGAGCTGTTAATCTGAATCCACAGAATTTCACTAATAGGAATTTCCCACTCCACACACACACACAAACATTCTGATGAAATCACACAAGACCTTTATGGATTTCCACCAAGGATTCACATCCATTCCCTCACCCCCAAAATATTTTGCATTCATTTTGTATGTCACTAACTGCCCTCAATTTATCTTTTATTTATTTATATATTCAGAAGTCTGTTTCTATTATTCTTTCCAAGTGAAAATAAGCTTTTTGAGGGGAGAGAGCACTGCATTTTTGTCTTTTTATTCCCAGCGCTTGACATACTATCAGACACACATACTATCAGACACACATACTATAACAGACGCTCATTGGTTAAGATATTTATCTATATCACTTCCCCCATTGAGAAGTATCTGGATGGCTCAGTGGATAGAGCACTAGCCTGCAATGAGAAGACCTGGTTTCAAATTCCACCACTGATACTCACTAAGTGTTTGATCCTAGGCAAGTCACTTAACTATTTCCTTAGTTTCCTCCTTAGTAAAATGAGATATAGAAGGAAATAGCAAAATTTCAAAATAGAGACACAACAGCTTAACAATAACGCCACGTGCTGGGGATATAGGGTCATAAGTTAAACAAGTCATTTCATGTTTTATAACCACTGGTTTTCTCATCTGTTATAGAATCAAGGCTGGAGTAGATGGCCAATACTAAACCGATAACTGGACCCTAGATCCTAAAACCTTGAAAATCATTTCTCATTTGCTCACAGTGAAAACCACATGTCATGGCCAAGGTGTTATGGTGAGAATATGTAATTCTGTTTGGTTGTTTCTTCAGAGAAACCACTACAAAACACTCTCCTCAATTCCCCAAATTCACATGGCTTACCACTAAGTCGATGAAGGCAGATTTTTTTTCCCCAAACAGTTTCACACCTTCATTCCCATTGAACAGTGTCTCTAAGAATCATGTAAATCCAAGGGCTTATGGGGGATTTTGCTTCGAGGGGGCTCCCCAAGGAAATGCTGCTTTGATGTACCTTGCCTTATTAAGCCTTTCGGATTCTCATTGATCTCCAGAGCTTCCAGGAGGGCTTATCCAAATGAGAGAAACTCTTTTGATAGCCATCTGCAGACAGCTCTTCTCCACCTTTGCTCTGATGCAGGAAGAGAAGCATTTCACAATCCACGGACAGAAAAACTAGTCCTGACCTAGGATGGCATAAATATCCAGACCAGCCATGTTCACTCCAATTCTTCCTCCACTGTCCAGATTTCTCCTTCATTCCCCTATAGCCTTCTCACCTCCCAGAGGGATTCCTCTGCCTCAGCAGCCCCTTTCCCTAATGGAGGAGATTTCTTGGAATCTCCATGTTATGAAAGTGACTAACTTTGCTGCCCTGTGCACCTCTTACTCTTCTCCCAGCTCCTCTTCTGAGTCTCCAGACATTTCCAAGCCCACTTTTTGATTTTCAGTTCATTTTTTTAAAAATGTTTTCTTCCCCTTTTAAATTTAAGCTCTTTGAAGGCAGGGAAGGCCTATTTCTTTTCTTTTCTTTCTTTCTTTTTTTTTTTCTTTTTTTTTCTTTTTTTTTTTGCTTGATTCTGATTTTCCAGCATTTAGCCCAGTAAGGTAAATGTTTGCTAACTTGACTAGCTAGCCTTCTCCCAGGACTCAACATCACTCTCTGAGTCTTCCAAACTAAACAGCCCATATTTTATGGATTTTCTTCAACAGGAAACAACCATCCATTTCAACTGCTCCCCATAACAACTTAACTCATATACGAAACTGACATCATGTTCTTTGTCAAAATATCTGCCATTACCAGGACATAAATCCCAATAAAGGACGGAAAAATCGTAGCTTTAGAAGTCATGGAGTCTGCTTTTTACAGATAAAGAATCTGAGACCCAAAACGGTGCAAAGATTTGGCTGGATGTCATACACCTTCTAAGTAGAAATACAAGAATCATGGAAGATGCTCCTCCAACCCCTCTTGACAGAAAAAGTAAGAGATCGCCCAGAGAGCAAGTCGTTTCTGTTGTCAGGTGAGGTCCCTGTGATTGTTAGTTTTACTTAACTGTTTTTCTTTGTGACACAGAAGTACTCTACGGGAAGAAGAGAGGCATATTGAGAAGTGACAGTATTTTTAAAAAGAATATCAGCAAGATTTTCTTTTAAAATTGAATCACATGTAAAATTATAGAATGGTAGAGCTGAAAAGGCTCTTAAAAGATCATATAACTGAATTTCCTATATTTTCTTTTTTGAGTTTATTAATTTTTGACATTTACATCTGTAAGATTTTTATTTCCATTTTTTTTCTCCCTTTCTCCACCCCACCTCCAAGATGGCAAGCAATCTGCTATAGGTTATCCTTTCCTTAATTTTCTTCTTCTTTTTCTTCTTCTTCTTGTTCTTGTTCTTCTTTTTGGCTGAGGCAATTGGGGTTAAGTGACTTGCCCCTTTCCTTAATTTTCAAACCTAGAAACTGAGCCCTAGATGAGTAAGTGCATTTTTTTTCCTTCCCTTCTTCCTCTCCTCAGTCCTCCCCAACATAGCAAGCAATATGATATAGGTTATAATTTTCTTAACTTTCAAATGGGGAAACTGAGTCCTTGATAATTTTTTTTTTTGCTAGATGCATGAATGATTGAAAAAGCACTATGCTCTATGCCCAAGCGTTATAGTAAGCAGTAGACATTTATTAAAGTAATGAAGTAAAAGTCCCTGATCTTATGCAGCTTACATTCTAATAAGGGAAGACAACATATACAGGTGAATGTGACAAGGTGAGATCTCACCATTTCTGAAACACACACAAGGGAATGGTGTCCAGGGAAGAGAATTTTAATCTGATGAAGTACAGGAATGGGGCATAAGCAGGGAAGGGAACAAACATTAAGTGCCTTCTGTGTGCCAGGCACTATGCATTGTGCCAACCCTTTTACAAATATCTTATTTGATCCTTACAAAAACCTTGCGAGATAGGTGTTTTTATTATTCCCATTTCACAGACGAAAAAGCTGAGGCAAACAGAGGTTACGTTGCTTGCCCAAATGTCTAAGATCAATTTTGAATTCAGATCTTTCTAAGTCCAGGTCCAGAGCTCTATCTACCTCAGAACAAAGCAAGCACATAGAGGGGGAGGAGGGGAAAGGGCAAGGGGGGAGAATTGGCCCAGGGCCAACTCCATATAGCCAACTAGAAGAGTTGGGCCCCAGGACAGGATTTCTAAAACTTAGTGGATTAATTAGGTCCTGAATATCATATTTATTGAGATATTAGTTCAGTCCTGAGGATCTTTTTTTTTTTCCTCTTATGTTGAGAAGAATAATGCAAGAGCTCAACAGATTGACTAAATGTTCACTGATTCAATTTGACATTCGGAGGCTTCATGAAGCTGCCAAAGGGAGCCATGAACCTCCTCCCAAAAATGATTAAGAAATCTTCCCTGGACAGTTAACAAAGCTATACACATAGGCTAAAAATCCCAGTGGAGAAGAATGCATTAAAGGGCTCATGCATTCACTCATTCATTGACCAAGCATTTAGGACCTACTACATGCAAGTAATGAGAAGGAAGATCAAGACTCTCTACTGAATGTCTTAATTTGTGCAACTTTATCATTCCCTCTGGCCAAAAGAGAGAGGGAGGAGTGGGGAGAGAGAGGAAGGGGGGAAAAGGAAGGAGAAGGGGGGAGAAAAAGAGAGAAGGGAGGGAGAGAGGGAGATGGAAGAGAGAGATAAAGACAGAAACTAAGACGGACATATGGAGAAGCCACTCTATATGATTCTCTCCGGTCCCAGCTTTCTCCCAGTATTTAGCTCAAGTGAATCCTCCTGAGTCCCCAGAAAACCATGAACATAAATTGCAGAGAATGACTCCTTCCTCACACACTCCAGAATCCTCATAAAAAAGGGACTAGACAGGAAAAGTGGAGCAAACAAAAGAATTTCATTTAAAGAGTTCAGGACAAAAACCTTGGAAAAGGAGCCAGGATTAAAGAGGGAAAAAAATCACCTCAGTTCACAGTAAATGGAGGCCAAGGAAATATCCCTGAGTGACTATCTAAGCCATTTAACTTGCTTGGATGGGAAGACAGCATGGTACAAAGGAAGGCATTCTTGTTTGGGATCCAAAACTCTGGGATCAAATCCTCCCTCTGATGCTTATTACTTGAATGACCTTCGGCACCCAAATCCAGAGATCTCCTTTTCCATATCTGTTAAATGAGGCAGTTAGGCTAAACAGAACACTATGATTTCTAGAGAAATAAAGTTTCTTAACAGCCAGCAGATAGCATGGGAGGTATACAAATGGTATGAGCAGATAGCAACACATGTGATTTCATAGAAAAAGGCATGGAAGGATGTCATCAAAGACATGTACAATAGAAAAAGTGGATGGGCCGGTCACATGGAATCGAGGAGGAGTCTGTGTATATCCCTGACATTGCTCACAATGTCAAGAGAACTAAAGAAAGGCTCGTACGACATGCGATGGAAACAACTCCTGTGGCAAACTCATGGAAGGACAAGATGGGCAATTGCAGTGGGGATGTGATATAAAAAGATAATTCATCTATTTGGGTACTACGCTCAATGAGCCCTAAAATCCCTTAAAGTTCTAAATGAAAGCATTCATTCATTTATTCAACAAGCATTTATTAAACACCTAGTATTTGCCAAGTACTGTGCTAGTCACAATGCAGAAATAAAACTAACCCATATGTTCAAGAAGCATATATAACTAATAATGCCTAACATTTATGTAGCTCTTACCATGTGCCAAGCATTGTGCTAAGCTCTTTAAAGTTATTTTCTCATTTGATCCTTCACAACAACGCTAGGAGATAAGCACTACAATTATCTCCATTTTACAAAGGAGGAAACTAAGACAACAGGGGTTAAGTGACTTGCCCAGGAATATACAGCTGATAAGTATTGGAGATCAAATTTGAACTCAGACCTTGCTGACTCCAAGTCAGTCCAGTGCTCTGTCTCACCTAGCTATCTACATGCAATGTTGCATATAATCTATGATTATGTAATCAAATTTAAAACTTCTTTAGCCAACATGAACATTTTGACATAAAATGAAAAGAGATAATTCTGTATTCATTTTGAAAGAAAATTTTAAATTGGTATTAAATTTAGCATGGTAGTAACAAAACTGCCCTATTTATAATCCTTTCCTTATTTCTTTTTCCTTTCTTCAGTACATACATACACACACACAAACACACACACACACACACATATATTGCTGAAGCAATTGGGGTTAAGTGACTTGCCCACGGTCACACAGCTAGGAAGTGTTAAGTGTCTGATGTGAGATTTGAACTCAGGTCCTCCCTGACTTCAGGGCTGGTGCTCTATCCACTATGCTGCCTAGCTGCCCCTTCCATATATTGTTAAATGTTCTGTTGATGCTCTTTTTCTTTCTGGGTTTTTTTTTCCTTTTGTTTCGTATTTGGCCCAATTCTTTTGTATTTTTAAACAGACTTTTAGTCTAGCTCTACCAGGAAGGTACTTTTTGCCCATTTGGGAAGAAAATGAGAAGGGGAGTTCACATAGGCTATGACTTCATACATCTAAGAAATTATTTCTCTTCACTGGGGTACCAATGTACTTGGCAAATGATGCTGCTTCTGTGAGATAGAAACTGAAAGCACAGCTTTGGTTAATCTCTGTATTTTAAGCACTGGCCAGTACCCAAGAGTCGTGCACCAATTGCTTTCTCAAAGGTCTGACAGAAGATTTTTTTTTAAATATATAGTTGAATGGGATAAAGCAAGGAAGAGGAGATGTTGGGGGGAGGGAAGGAGGAGGAGGGAGGGAGGAAGAGAGGAAGAGAGAGAGAGAGAGAGAGAGAGAGAGAGAGAGAGAGAGAGAGAGAGAGACTGAGACTGACTCAGAGACACTCAGAGAACCAGAGATCGACAGAGGATACAGAGGAGAGGAAAAAAATAAGATTTAACACAGATGGGCTTGACCACATTTCAAAGGCAGGTTTAAAGTTTCATTGCATAGGACCATGTCAAATAGGAAATCCATTCATGTGCCTGAGTTAATTTCTTTTCTTGAGAAATTTTTTTAAAAAGATTAGTGCTCTTCATTACAGTGTGTTGCAAACCCATATGCCAAATTGAAGTTGGAGGAAGAAGATCCCTCAGGGAAGAAGTGGAGAGAGGAAAGTGATGAAGAAAGAAAGAAACCACAAATCAGACCACAAAATCTGAATCCTCTTTCATTCCCTTTTCATTCCCATTTCATTATTCAAACTCATTTCCACTTGAAAATGGCAGAGAATATGGAATGCTCGACCCAGAGCCTGGTAGACCTGAGTTCAAATCCTGGCTTAGCTATTTACCATTTGTGCAAACTGGGGGTGAGAGGGTTTGTTCCCTCATCTGAAAATTAGAATAATAAAAGGATTGGTTGGATATGAGAAGGGAAAATAAGATGACACACAGGTCGTGCTTTGTTAATGCTGAAGCACTATATGTTAATGCTTGCTAGGATTGATGTTTACAATTCTTAATCAAAAACTCAAAAACTATTTAACAAGCTCATTCTAAGTGCCAGGCATTGTTCTAAATACTAAGAACAAAATCAGGATTGGAATTCAAGGCTTTAGTCTCTAAATTTAGGGGATTTATTCATTCAGTAAATAAATAAGCACCTACTATATGCCAGGCATATGGTAGATATTATTTATCACTGAACATATCCAAATCTAATGAATAAAAAAATAAATACCATGTTTTTTGCTGTTGTTTAGTCGTGCTGTCATGACGTGATTAAAAACCTAAAAATCCTAAGAGTTTCCTGACGAAGAAGACACTGGGTTAGTTTGCCATTTCCTTCTCCAACTCATTTTACAGATGAGAAAACTGAGGCAAACAGGGTTAAATAGCTTGACCAGGGTCGTATAGCTATTAAGTGTCTGAGGCCAGATTTAAACACAGGAAGATGAGTCTTCCTACTGCTTCCTATATATTGAGTGAAATTATCTATGGGTCTATTTCATGATGGATCACCCCAATAGAATGTAAAACTTCTTCTGGTAAGGATCATTACAATTTTTGACTGTGTATTTCCATTATCCCAGCATAGGACCTTGTACTTAGTAGGCATGAACTAAATGTTTGGTCAATAGAACTGAAATGGCTTCAAGAAGCCTTCCTCTAATCTAAGGAAAAGAGGAGGATGATGATGGCAGAAATAACCTTTCATACCCACCCCAAACTGGAACTAACAGATCCCAGGAATGTATTTCTTTCTGATTCAGATAACAGGAGCTCCAGCTCATCAAAATGCCAACATTAAAGTGAATTACTAATGTCACTCACTGCTCTCCTGTCACCATTACTATCCTTCACACTGCCTGCCAAATCTCCCAATTCCTAGTCCAGCCACTTTTGAACCACAACTAAGACAAGCCTTCTTGGAACCATACTGGGGAACATTGAGAAGCAAAGAAACTAAGAGTGAAGGGCTAATAGAAGAAAGAAAGAAAATAAATCACTGAATCACAAATCAGAAGACTTAGATTCTAGCCTGGAATTACTAAGTCGTTCTGTGAACACAGAGGTTACTTCTCTTAGGATCTCAGCTGCCACCTGAATCAATAGATTCTCTACAGTTTGGTTATTCAGGATGCATTGGGACATTGGATAAACTACTTTTAAAACTAGAAAATGAAATATGAGCAGTGAAAAGCTAATCATAGCCAAGATTTACATTGCGCTTAAAGTTTACACATAATTCATTTGATCTTCATAACAACCTTGTAAGGTAGCTGCTTTTAGTATCCCCATTTTATGGATGAAAAAACTGAGGCTCAGATAAAGTAACAATGTCTTTCTTCAAATCAACTTCTGGTCAACAAGTAAGTGAATGTGGTTAGTGGGGATTTTGTTTCCAGCTGAGTATCCTAAAGTTATTGTTTTGAAAATCACACAATTAAATTCAAGTCAACGGTATTAATAAGCATTTACTAAGTCATCTGGAGGGAAAGATAAAAGAAAAAATCAGAGTCTGCCCTAAAAGAGTATAGTGTGATAGAAAAAAAGGACTGAATTTAGAGAGTGGATTTGAGTTCTAACAAATTCTGACAATGACTTCGTGATTCTGAACAAGTCACTTGATTTTTCTTAGGTCTCGGTTGATACATCTGTAAGATGAACTAGATAGAATTCAGAGAAATATGGAAAGAACTCCTTGTACTGATGCAGATTGGAGAAAGTGAAACCAATTGGACAAATGTTACAATTGCGCAGACACCAAGTTGCAGAGTAAGCACAATGTCAACAGAAGCACAAAAGAGCAACTAGCTACAATAAACACTTGGTTCTAAAAACAATAACAGATGCTGAAACATACACAGCCCTCGTCTCAATACACAGGAGATAAACCCATGGAGGAAGAATCTTGCATATACCACCAGCCAAAATTGCTCTGTTAACAGGCTTTGCTTAATTGTTTGTTTGAAGGAAGCAAGAATAACATGAAATTACTGTGATGCAAAATAATGTGAATTCAAAGGGTGGGAGAAAATAAAATGAAGGAACTGGACTAACTACAGGAAGACAAAAATAAATAAAATGAATTGCATAATTTCTAAAGTCAATCTGGTTCTAAAAGGCTTGTGATGTAGAATCTAATTCAATAAGAGACATAACCGGGTTTTTTTAAGCTACCCAATAAACATAAGGATCACTGGCAACATTTTCGTTCATCTATTTCTAGGTCTCAGTATTCTAATCAAATGGGAATGTGAGCTAGAAACCATGTGACAAGTGATTGATAAGGTTCCCAGGGAAATTTGAGCAGAAAGATACCAAGTATCCCAAAAGTCTTAGTGCCGGTTGAGGATACCCTGTGTGTACTAACTAAATATCATAATAGATGGCACACTAGACAGACTTAGAGTTAAGATCTAAATGCAGATCCCTTCCTGTGGCAGTCACTAAACTGTGTAACCCTGGGCAAATTATTATAACTCTCTCTGCCTCAGTTTCTCATACATGTATCTATATCACAAAGCTGTTGTGAGGCTCAAATGAGACCAGATCAAATGAGCTGGTATATTTTAAATTATCCCCAAACGTAAAGTGTTCTACAAGTGTAAGTAATTATTATGAGCAAGCTATTATATATTTATGCAAGCCCCTTTATGCAAGATATGGGTAGAGAAAAGGGAAGAGAGAGGAAAAAGAGGTAGGAATATCAATTGTGTGATGGGCTCTGTCCTGCTGCTTCCTATCATTTCCCTTCCAACACATTACTGAGTAGAGTAGAAAAGGGTTCTGGGGGTTGGCAGGGGGATAGATCAGAAACCTATTTTAAGTTCTGATTCTCACCACTCCCAAGGTACGGTTTGACAATCCTTGCTTTATGAATCTCATTTTATGGGAGTAAAACGAAGCTAGGCTTAAAAGCTGAAATGTCTCCTCCCCTCTCTCCAAAGATCTCCTAAAGGTCTAGGATCACGTCTGACATTTCTGCTTAGAGTCCCCAGCACCTATTACAATGTTAGGCTAATAATAACAGGCACCATAGGAGCAGCTGCAGATGGTTGTGATTACCAAGTACTTTCCTTTATATTATTTCATTTGTATGCTCAATAAATACTTGTTGATTCATTGATTAATCTGATAGACCTTTACATTTCTTTTTAAAATTCATTTCTATCTTTTTTTTTTCTTTTCTGTGAAATTTACACAGCTGAAATAAATGGAAAGTCAATGATATTTATTAAGGTGAAAGAGCCAGTTGAGCTATGACTCAATTTATAATTACTAGAGTCATAAACTTGTTTTTGAAGTAACCATCTAAAATACACTTAATCTGTTAACCATTAATGCTTGCTAAGTCTAGTAATGGATGCATATACTGGACAACTCAACATATTTTATTAAGTGGCTACAATGTGTCAGAGACTACATTAGGTGATAAGAGAACAAAGACAAAAATTAAATAGTCCTTGCCTTCAAGGAGCTTACATTCTGGGGAGGAAGAAAGGTATACAATGTATAAACAAGGTCAGGCCTGATTAAGTAAAAGTATACAAAGTAAATTTAAGAGAGAAGGGAAGCACTGAGAAGGAGATAGATCAAGAAATGTCTCCTACACATGAAGGAGCCTGGGATGTACTCTAAAGGAAGGTAAACATCTTGAGGTGGACGTGGCCAATGTGTGCAGAATAGGAATTGGGGGTCGAGAAGTAATGCTACATACACAAGGCAAATTCAGTTGGGAAGAGGGGAAGTGATAAGGAATGCTAATTTTTTTTTAAATGAGTTCTTTTGACTTTACTTCCTTTAAATGCTTTGCTATTGTAGCTTCATAAATAAAGAAATAAGTGAATAAATAAATGAAGTGATGAGTAAATAAAGAAGTAGATGAATGAATGGATGAATGAATAGGTAAAAAAATAAATAAAACTCTTAGTTTATAAGTATTGGGAAAAGAAAGTTCTGAATTCTAAATCCAATGCTTTCTCTACCCAGATACCAGGGGGTGAAAATGGAGGAGAGAAAAAACAATGATCTAAGAAGTCATCTTTCTGGTAATTATTGTGCCTGAAGATTTGCAGTCTTCAGCAGCAAGAAGATGCACTGAAGGGATATTGGATTTGGAATCAGAGGACCTGGGTCCAAATTCTAGCCCTGGATAACTGACCAAAGTCACCTGACCTCTCTTCAGTTTCCTCCTCTGTAAGATGAAGAGTGGGAGGGAGGGGTTAGAACAAATGGAATCTAAAGCCTCCATCTCTGATCCAAGACTTAATTAAGTCCAACCCCCAAAAGTACCAATGACAGTCTCATGCTGATCTTCAAATTGCCCTAAAGAGTTGCAATTTCTATTTGTATTGTTTCTGTTGCAAATTCATAGAAGAGGAAGGAGATATCCCTAGAAAGAAAAAGAAACTCAATAGTCAGCCTTGAAAACCAGTCACTTTGTTTTCCTTCAAGGCTGAAGAACAGCTAAAATGTTGCTAATGAAATTTCAAATTGAGAGATCCAGAATCCAACAACCAGTCAGTGTGAAACATAGCTCTCATTCTCCATAACTCAGTTTGCCCTTTGCAATCATCCAGTTCCCTGTGTCTTAGAACTACAAAGAAGAATGGCATAAAAAATAATTTTAGAAAAACTTGTATGAGATAATAAAGATCCAAATGAGCAAAACCAAGAGAACATTGTATACAGTAACAACATTGTTTTAACTTTGAGTGACTAAGTCATTTTGACTATTAGAAACATCCAAATTAACTATAAAAGACATATGAAGAAAGACACTACTGCCTCCAGAGAAAGAAGTGATAAATAGAAGCATGTGTAGAATGATTTCATGTATATTTATATTTATATTTAATGATAACCATCTCTAGGGTGGAGGAAAGAAGAAAAAGAAATGGGGGGGAGGGAAATTGACATGATAGCTTTATTATACATTTAAAAGTAATAGCTAATTGCACAACATAGATTTACAGTTGCATGTACCATCATCTTTTTAAAAATCATATTATATTATGGAAATGCTTATTTGATTCTGTAAGCTAAAAATATAAGAACAATTTTTAAAATAAAATAATGCTTCAAAAGAAAGCTGAAGTCAGATTGTTAGTGATCTTTCTATCCTCTATTTAGTATTATAGTCCCTTCAATCTTCCTTCACCCCACCACCCCACTCCAGTCTCTTTGAGGGCACTCCCCAGCTCCAGAAGGTTTTGTTTCCTCCACTGAGCAAGGGGCTGACTTACACCAAAGCCCAGCACTCTCTGAGGTGTATGGTGTGTGTGGAGCCCCTGCACCTGAGAAATAAATTAAAGGAAGATCTAATTTTAGGCAGCCTTAGCCTGAGAGCATTTTTTTAACTTAATTATATACTCTCAAACCTGAGCCCGGCCTGGGTTGAGGTCCAGGTGCAATGCCCCATCTATCTCTGGGGAATATTAGTAGGTCTTTTAAACTATTCTGTATTTATAGTATGTCTTTCTCCAGGTGAGCTTAAAGTAATTTTAAAATGTTAACTCATTCATTCTCCTTACAGCCATATCTATTGGGTAAGTAAAGGAAATTATGAACCAAAACAAGGCAGGAAAAACTTAATAGACAAGTAAGAGTACCTTCCAATTAGTTTACTCCCCCCACCACCTTATTAATAGCCTTTCCATCCCCCAGTCCCAGAGACCAATGTTCTACATCATAAAATATAAACCTCCCAGTCTGTCCTGCAGGACCTTCTTTAATATTCCCCCCAACTGCCTCTTCAGCTCTATTTCATACAATGCCCTGATCTGGAAAAAACTAAACTACTAGCAATTCTCCAAATATGATATTCTATTTCCCATTTCTGTGCATTTTCACAAGGCATCTTCCCATGCCTGGAATCTACCTTCCTCAACTCAACCTTTCATTTCTTCTTTAGCTAGGGGGTTTAGTGAATAGAGCACTGGGCCTAGAGCCTGATAAGCCTGAATTATACCTCAGATACTTAACTAACTTTGTGACCAGGATAGCTTTATCAACCATGAAATGGGGGTAATAATGGCACCTACCAGACAAGGCCATTGTGAGGCTCAAATGAGATATTTGCAAAATGTCTAGTACTGTGCCTGGTATATAATAGGAGCTTAATAAATGCTTATTCCCTCCTTTCCCTTTCTCAAGCTTTAACTCAGGTTCCAGCATCTACTTTGAAGCACTCTCTCATCCCTACACACAATCAACCCATTTTTGGTCACTTTTTGTCATATGGAAGTTTCAACAACGTCCTAAAACATTGGAATTAAGAGAATATTGAATCATGGAATTGGAGCAAGGGAACAGTAAGAAGTGCATTTGGCTGGAGTCTCTCCAAGAGAGCAGCAAGCAAAAAAGTCAGTGTGCAGAAACCAGGAATATCCAACAAAGATTGTTCAGCTTTAACTAGTAGAGGGACACAGAAGATTCCTCAAGAGGGAAGGAGTCACATGTGCAAAGTCATTCAAAAAGAGTGTGTGTGTGTGTGTGTGTGTGTGCATGTGTGTGTGTGTAAAATGAACTGGAGACCAGCTGCGAGACTTATGAACATAGTCTAAGCATGAAGTGATAAGACCCTGGTTTTAGAGAGGGGGGATGAGGTACAAGAGGTTGAAAATGGTGAGGTGAAAATGTCCAAGTCACTAAGAATCTCAAAATTTCAGAGGTGGAAGGGAGCTTTCAGTATCTATTAATTAACAAATATTTATTATTTGTTATTATTTATTTTATAGTCACAATCAACAGCATTGATAGGTTAATATTTGTTTATTACATAGTCAATTGAGAAAGATGTATTATTTGTTCATCTTTATCATGTCATTGAGAAATATTTATTTATTAATCTTGTTTATTATATAGTCAATTGAGAAATGTTTATTATATAATCTATTGAGAAATTTTATTACTTATTCATCTTGTTTATTAGTCAATATAACTATCAATACTAATGAAGCACCCACTACTGTCTTCAAGGCACTGTTCTAGATGCTAGGTATACAAAGACAAAAAAGGAAAGTACCTGCCTTCAAGGAGCTTATGATCTAGTCAAACCTCTACCTTGAAAAAGAATTCTCATCTATACACTACCTGCCAAGTGACTATCCAGCTTGACATAAAGTCCTTCAAGGGAGCCGGGAAAAGCACTGTCTCCAAGGCAAGCCCATTGCACTCTGGAATAATTTTTGTTATCAGAATTTTTTTTTCCTTCTCTCAAGTCTCATTTATTCTCCAAATTCTACCCAATGCTCTAAATTCTGCCCTTTGGGGGCCAAGTTGAATGAGCTTAATCCCTCATATGCAGTGGCCTAGTGGATATTTGAAAAGAGCTAAAAGGTATCCCCCAGAAGTATCCCTTCTGAAAGCTATGCATTTCTAGCTCCTCTATCAATTCAAAAGCCTTGGTTAAATTGGGGGAAACTCTATCCAGGTCCTGATAGCACCAACAGATGAGGAGAAGAATGAATGACCAAGAAGGAGTCAAGCTTAGCCCAAGAGGGATGAGAGGAGGAAGAAATAGGAAATCGACCATCAGAACTAGGCTAGGATGGGTGACCAATGTAGCTAGATCATTTCGTCATGAACAAAGCAATGACTCAGAACATTGGCTCTTCCAGGATGCGGTATCTACCAAGTTTTCTGCAAAGGATTATCCCAAATTCTACAAATAAAGCATATCAAGAAGCATCTATTTGGCAGAGCTTTCCAGACTCCTAGAGCTCTAAAAGCTTGTCTCAAGATTATCCAAATTTAAAAAAAAAAAAAACATCCTTATTGAGAATTAACCAGAGTCAGTGCAGGCCCATCCCAAACACATGCTTCAAATTTCAGATACAGTGCTGAGACTACATTTCTTCAACCTAATCTGGGTCTCAAGATAGAATGATATCAAATCACAACAAAGTAAAGTATGATCCCACTCCCTATTGTAATAGTGTGGTAAAGTTGGGCCAAAGCTGAGCTCTGACTGTGTCATCTTGGATCAGTCACAACCTCACCAAGATTCCATTTCTACCTCTGGAAAATGAGTATGATAAATCCATCAAAGATCTCGTAAAAAATAACAAATCTAATTTAAGTGTTTTCTACCTTAAAGGGGTGTTTGTGAAAAAACTGTTTTAGAAATCTTAGAAGTCCAGAATTATGAGTTATAATTATGGCTATACAAATGCAGTTAGACTTCAGGCATAATTCACATAAGAATTATGTTTTAAGATGAATCATAACTATAGGCTTTTAAACACCTGGTATACTTCGAGCCGGGCTACACTGGTAATTTCAGTGTTTAAAAAAAAAAATCCCTTTTTACTTAAGAAACGGATTTGGGCAGAGAATACAATCCAGGAAGGAACTTGACAAATCGTGTAAG
Source organism: Sarcophilus harrisii (assembly GCF_902635505.1). Taxonomy (NCBI): domain Eukaryota; kingdom Metazoa; phylum Chordata; class Mammalia; order Dasyuromorphia; family Dasyuridae; genus Sarcophilus; species Sarcophilus harrisii. The sequence goes on from NC_045426.1 coordinate 27,725,767, forward strand.
CATCCCTCCTGCTCACGCCGGGGGTTCTTCTGGAGGTACCTGGGCTATTCCATCTGGGATTCTCCTGATGCCATTGCCCAGGTTGTGTTTCAGTTCCAGCAACACCTCTGCTTGCTTTGAAATAGCTTTCCTCAACATCAGATAAAAATAGGCAAAACCCCATGACATTACAGGGATGACATCTGGGGAACAGAGCTAGGGCCATACCCAGAGAATGAGTGCCGTTGATCTGGTTACAGTGAATTCTAGGCAACGAATGAACAATTCCACAGAACTGCCCTGTTCCCCTGATAGGACAGCTTGGGGATGAATTCAATGCAGTCCGGTTTGCCATATAGGAGATAGGAGGTAAGCTGTCACTCAGTGTCCCTTTCTGTGCCACTGGCCGGGGACCTCTGCATGTCAAACACCCAAACCCCTTCTGCTAGGCTTCCCTAACCTACCAAGCCTCTCTGCCACATACAAAAGTCTTTGGTCTGGCCCGGAGTTATGGTTGCATTAGAAAGTTCTGCAATTTTAATGTATATTTTTTTAATTTTGCCTGAACTTCACAAGCACCCAATAAAATGAACATTTCCATATGCAAAGCAGAAAGGGAAACGGTTTGGATATACTCCTGCAAATCTACACCATATACCAAGTCACGTGATTCGATCTACAAAAAAGATGCAACAAACTCAACAGGTAAGCTGGGACTCTGCAGGTCAAGGGGCTCAGCTGTCAATCAGCAAGAGAAGAAAGAATTGCATATGTGAGATTTCTCCCCGTCAATTCAACCTAATAAGCATTATTAAATACCTACCGTGTATTCAAGGGCCTGGGAGAGATGCTGAGGATCATAGTTTTGGAACTTGAAGGGGTCCCCAGAGTCCAGTTCAATTCTCTCTTTTTACAGATAAGGAAACTGAGATCAAGGGAAGTTAAGTAATTTGCCTAAAGTGAATATCAGAGGCAGGACTTGAACCCAAGTCTTCTGATTTAAGAGCTATTGCTCTTTTTAAAATTTCACAAAGTAATTTATATCCTCAAGAACTTTTCTTTCTACTTTGTGGACTATAATATATATGAAAATTTAAAAAAAAAAGATTCATCAATGCGTGTTATTTTGAGGAAAAAGAGAGGATTAATTATGAAGGAATCAGAAAAGGCCTTTTGAAAGAGATGACCCAGAAGCTGAGCCTTGAAGGAGGCCAGAGATTTGAAAAGGAAGAGATAGGGGAAAAGGGCAGTCCAGCCCCAAGGGAGCATGGGCAAAGGTATCAACATGGGAAATGGAGAATGAAGGTCAAGTTCAAAGAACAAACAACAAAGAGCACCGTCTGGATAGAAGGCAGAGAACAAGAAGCAGCACGTTGTGACCAAATACTGGGCAGGTAAGTGGGCACCAGATTGTGGAGGACAGGAAATGCCAAATCCATTGAACTCCCATCCTTCTTTCCACCTGCTAGAAGTCTGGACATCTGCTGGGATGCTCCTTTGGGTAGAACTGACTTGAATTCAGAATTATAACAGTATAGTCATTTAGAGAGAGAGGCAATGTAGCTTAGTGGATAGAGGGTCAGTCTCAAGGCATGAAGAACTGAGTTTAAATCCCATCTATGATATATATCGTAAGCCAGTTACATAAACTCTCAAGGTCCTAAGGAACCTTTCAAGATCCATAAATTATGGATAAGCTACCCATTCACACTGAAAAAAAGAGTTTCCATACCAAGAGTTGATTTAATAAAATAATATTACAGCAGCTGTCAATAAACAAATATTTATAAAATGACTACTATGTGTCAGGCCCTATGCTAAGCACTAGCAATATAAACAGTTTATTATAAGAATATTTGGCCATTTCATTTTATTATCCTCTTCTATTCTGAAGGAGACATAGGGATACATTTCATAAAAACCAGAACAATAACTAAGGCAAGACAAGTGAAGCTTTGTTCAAGGGCATCAAAATTTAGTAGGTGCAAAAACGTCAAAACATTAACTGTTTTGGCAAAATAGAAGTCCCTGCCACAACTGCTTCCTCCTTCCACTCAACTAACTTTTTAGCTACTTCTTACATTATTTTCATAAATTACAAAGTTGATATGAGATGTCATTTCTAGCTTCCTGCTTCTAGTATCAATATGACTACTTATAAGTCTGAATGTGATCATTACCTGACGTCATAATCAAAAAAAACATTCAATTCTCAGCTGTCACTCTCAATTTTGTCTCAGTTCCTCAGAAGGATGTGCCCTAGAACTTGTCTGTGATTATATCCATTAGAGAAAGCAATGGGCAGAGCACGTCACCACTCAACACAGTAATCTGTTACCAACAAAAGGAATCATAAGGTAATCAGAGAACGCAACAAGTATTAACTGAGCTCCTAGAATGGCTTGGCCAACAGTGAGCATTACCTGTGTCATCGTTAGGTAAGTGGCCCCAGGCCTCCTGGGCTTTCAAGCCTAAAAGGAGCTTAAAAAATTAGCCTATCTTGCTACAAAAAAAAAAAAAAAGCTAAAGTTAATCATAACTTTAAAAAATCAGTACAGTACATATTGTGCTAATCCTTGTGAAAGAGATTTAAAAAAAAATGTGTGAAACATAGTGATTTCTGACTTTAAGATGTCAAGGGACATGTACATGACGCTAGGAGCCAGAAGGATCTGCCAAAAATTATAAATGAAATTTATACAGCTCTTTAAAGTTTACACAATATGTTATATATATTACCTTCTTTGGGTTTCCCAGCAACTCTGTGAGATCAGTCCTGTATTGTGTTTCCTCATTTTACAGAAGAGGAAAACAATATTCATAAGTTAAACAGCATGGCCAAGGTCACATAAATCCCAAAACAAGATTTGAAGCTGAGATTCCCAGACATAAGTCCAGAACTCTATCCCCTACTTCACTGCTTAAGGACTGAAGTTAACATTGTGTGTGTGTGTATACATATATATGTGTGTATGTTCACACACACACACACACACACACACACATATATATATATATAATATATATACACATACATGTGTGTGTAGAAGTAGATATAGATAGACAGATAGACAAATGTATGGGTGTGTATTATATACTTGTTAAGGTAGGAATTCTTAACCTGGAATCCCTGGAGAGATTTCAGAGTATCTATGAACTTGAAAGGGAAAATCTTTATTTTCACTAATCTCTAAATGAAATTTAACATTTCCTTCGACTATAAATGGAGACAACAGCATATCCTCCTGGGAAGGGATGCACAGATTTTAGGGGTACATGGCACAGAAAAGGGTTAAAAGCCCTTGTGTTGTTGGAGAAGGGAAAGAAATATTCCTTCTTTAAATGTTACCATGCCAACTGGGGATCTGCTCATCTATCTACTGATCTAAGCCTTATGAATCTGGGCACATCAGATTTTAAGATCATGGATTTAGACTAGAAGGGATATTAGAAGCCATCAAATACACTCTTCTTTGTTTTATAGATGAGTAAACTGAGGCATGAGAAGTGACTCGCCCAGAGCCATACGTATAATTAAAAGAGGCAGAATTTTAATCTGGGCTGATTGAAAGAGGAAAAGTAACTAACTACTTTGCCATGACTACTACAAATACAGTTGTGTGTGTGTGTGTGTGTGTGTGTGTGTGTGTTAAAGCAGAAAGTTAAAGAAGTAAATAGCCAGACGAAAAGAGCAAGGAATGAGTAGCATCCTGGCAGAAACTTGCTGGGTGACCTCCAATGAGTCACTGAGTCTCCTGGTGCCTTGTCTTTGCTCTCATAGGAAGAAGCAACACATTTCTCCAAAGTGCTGAAAGGCTAGAGAGATAAGGAAGTGCTTCAAGAGCAAGTGTGAGCCATGTGGGAGATTGATGCCCAGCTAAGGGATGCCCAAAGGCATTCAGCCATCACCAGGCACTATCTGAGTCATCATTAGGTAAGTGGCACAGATATTCCCAAGCACTGGGGCCTAGAAAAAGTTACAAGATGGGCAGATCTGGTCCCAAAGAAGGCTAAAGTTAATTATAACTTTGAAAAAACATTACAGTCGACAAGGATAGACAAGAGGGTCACATTCTTCCCACCCCCTTTTCCCCTGGGCATACTCTTTGCTCATAGGCTTCTGAAAAAGACCTACCCCAGAGGATAAAAATAAAAGTAAATCAAGAGGGAAAAAAAGCAGCAAGCTCAAGGCCTAAACTATATAGCGAGATCTAGTTTACCTCAGTCATAGGTCCTTCAAGTACTCAAAAGAAATCCTGGAACTCTCTCCAAAGATGTATATGGCAGCCAATCTAATGTTTTGGTTTTGGCCATGGCAAGCCATGAAACAATCATAGCGAAGGGGGAAGAGTGAATATATTGTCACCAGGAGCTTGTGATATTTCTAAGATGGTACAATTTTAGTAATCTTCCCCAAATGAACATTCACCTCTCCACACACACTTTCTCTTTCTCTCTCTCTTCCTTTTATTCATGATACCAAAGACTTGCTGTTAGGATTCAGGAAGCAAGAATTAAGTGCTGAATTTTTTTTTTCTAAACACCTCATGAGCCCAAATGGTGCAGATTATATGCTTTATTTAATAGAAGAGGATGAAAATACTTATTTAAAAAAAAAAACTTCCAAGTATGGTGGCCCATCTGTGGTATCTCTGCTACTATGTATGCTATGACTGATAGATCCCTAAAGCATGGGAGTTTTGAGGTGCAGCATGTGAAACTGATCAGGTGTCTGAGCTAAGTCTGAACCCCAGAGAACAAGATGTCAACAGGCTTAAAGAGGGGTGAGCCAATCCAGGCCAGAAATGGAGTAAGTCAAAGGCCTTATGCTGATGATTAGTGGGATGCTGTACCTTCAGACAGAGTAAGATAAGGAATTTTACCCTTTAATAATACCAACAGAAATAATAAATTCTCAAACCACGGCACAATGGAGATTTATGAGAAAACTCATTTTAGTGGTGAAAAGTAAAAGAAGAGGGAAGTTAAAAAGCAAAGGTGGCACTATCCCAAAATGTCCCTTATCCAGAAGAAAGCCTGGAGTTGCTCAGAAATTTCCTCAGACTCCAGGCCTGGCCTAAGGCATAACCATCTATAATTTTCTATAAATGTTTTTCAGACTAAGATAATAAGCTTGTTAAAAAAAAAAAAAAAAAGAAAAGAAAAGAAAAAAATAGGAAGGGAAGAGGGAGGAAGGGAGGGAGGAGGGAAAGAAAGAAAAGAGGGAGGGAACCTGTACTAAGCACATTACAAATATGATCTCATCTAATCCTCACAATAATCCTGTAGAGTAGGTGTTATTATTATCTTCATTTTGCTATTGAGGAAACTAAAGCTTATCAGTGACTTGCCTAGAGTCACACAGCTGGTGTCTGAGGCTGGACTTGAATTTAGGTCTTCCTTTGAGTCTGGGTCCAGGGTTTAGTAATTATACTACTTAAGTGCCTTCCTAGGCCTGACACCCCAGAGTGCTCAGAGACCATACCTGTGGAACACAAGCTTAAAGAATGTATCAAGCCAGAAAAGCATTGATTACTACTAGCCTAGGAGCAAACCTGGTATTCATGTCCAAGAACTGGCTCATCTCATTTAGCCAAGAGAGAGTGAACTATTTTGGTCACAGAGATCCATAAAATAGATCAAAATATAAAAAGCCCTCGAGGCTTGTATGAGCCCCTCCTAGTGCTAAAGTGATGGTGGTGACAAGTCAGAAAGAAGAACAGGGGGACTAAGGTTCCCAAGCTCCTTTGCCCTTCATTGTCTCTTAACCTAAAACAATGACAGCTTCCTGGAGGAAATTAACCGCATTACAGATCAACCTGTCCTGTTGTTTTGCCCTTCATTCTTGAAGAGAACCATGATATCAGGGAGGTGATACCAACATGAAAGGGAATTGTACTGAAGTGAGGGAGGGTTGTGCAAAGTCACCAGCCTCACATTCTCTCTGGAGCCACGTGGGTGCAATGGCCAGATGTAGATGGCCCAGATGCAGTGGGAGACCTTGGTCTTTTTAAGGTAGGGTCTAAATGAAACCAGAAACATTGAGGAAGTACACAAAGTGGCATTTAGTTTCTCAGGGTCTAGATGAATGGAAGCAGTGTGGGGACTGATTTCATAATATCCCTCAAAGCAAAAACACTGTCTAGTATTGCACGATCAGTGCCATGTTACATCACATCTCGCTTGGTATAAACTGAACCCCTGGAAAGATAGCTGCATTTGGAATCAGAGTACTTGGATTCAAAACCTGACTGTTTTACTGATTGTGATTTCTTCAGCAAATCATTTAACCTTTTCTGGGCCTCATTTTTCTCATTTACAAAACAAAAAGATAGGACCGTGTAACAGCTAAGCTGCCTCAGTCAATCAATAAATCAACAAGCATTTATGAAGTGCCTACCATTTTCCCAGATATCGTGCTAAGTACTGATACAAAATCCAAAGCAAAACAGTTCCAACTTCTGAAAGGTTAATGAGCTATTTAAATTTTGTGATCCTAGATTCATCAATTATCTATACATAAAGACGATGTGGATGAAAAATATATATTTACTCAATGTCTGAGATGCCACCAGCCAAACAGTACTATTCATTCATTTCAGTCACGTCCTACTCTTCGTAAAAGAGATAGTTTGCCATTTCCTTCACCAGCTCATTTTATAGTGATAAAACTGAGACAAACAAATAACTTGCTCAGAGTCCTACAGCTAAACTGAGACAAACAGGGTTAAATGACTTGCTCAGAGTCCTATAGCTAGTAAGTGTCTGAGGACAGTTTTGAACTCAGATCTTCTGATTTCAAGCACACCACCCTACACTCACTGAACCACTTAGCTGTCCCAGTAAGTGCTTAATAATAACTTATTTCTTTCCTTCCTTTAAAATCTTCATTTAGGACATGAATTCACCAAAAAAGGTCAAACATCAAGAACAAAAGACTAGAGTAAGTGAGATGAATTGTGTGATATATTGAACGGAGCACTAGATTTGGAGTCAGACAAACTGGTTTCAAATTCTGAAAAATTCGCAGTCTGCCATATATTTCCTCTATGACCTCAGGCAATACTTTAGGCAGCTATTTCCCAGTTCCTTTCTTCTAAATGAGGAGATCAGATAGGATGACCTAGAAGGCCCTGTCTGACTCTGACCCCGGGATAGGCAGTCCAAATAGCACAGTTTTATCTCTGAGAAGTGTAGAAGAATTAGACAAAGATCACCAGCACATTAGATACACTTGGTATCATGAATCTATGGAAGGCTATGGATAAGAAATGAGAAACTGTACATGGATGGGATGTGCTTCAGTGGGAAGAAGATCCATACCAATAAAAGCAGAAATTCCTGCTGAACAATGTTATTTCCCTAACTCAACATCCCACCTTCTGGACACATACCTAGAATGTACTTCCTCCTTCTTCTCTATCTACTGTATCCCTAACTTCCTTCAAGGGTCAGTTCAGGGGCCCTCCGAAGGGAAATCTTTTGTGATTCCCTTCATTATTACTGTATGCTCTATGCACTATGCTATTGTATACTATATACTGTATACTTCAAATGCTACTCATTTCAGTGTTGGTCTGAGAAGTCATTGGTAGATAAAAGGCCAGCCTGAGAGTCAGAAAAGTCCAGCCAGATTTACACCCTGTCTTTTCACACAAACAAGCACAGCAAGCTTCAGAGAATTACAGCCCCCAGGCATCGTCTAAATTAAAGGCTGATCATTACGAAGGGCCTGATTCACATCATCATCAGTGGAAGAAATTTTCCTTCTAGGAGTCCCTACAGCAATAAAACAAGAACCAGAAACATTTCCCCTGTCTGGAAGATCCTTAAAGGCATGAGCTGGTGGCCCTTTGTGACTAGAAATAATAGGGACAGGGACTGCCTCTGTGGTCCTCAGAATTCCCCCAAAACAAAGCTATCCCCATCAAAGCAAGTCACTGGTACCTTCTCTGAGACATGTAGCCTTAGGAAGTCGCCTGGGGAATCACAAAGCAATGATGTGCCCAGGGCCACACAGTCAAGAGAGTTAAAACTGAGCAGTTTGTCTTGACCCTTGTACCATAATATGGCTTTATAGAGCACATAGTAGGTGCTCGATAAATGACTTTTGGAATGGGTTAGAAAAATCAGAGATCCATCTTATGTGTGATACAATTTGGCCCAGTTCCTCAAATACAAATTGAGAGAGAAATGCCAAAGAGCTGAGATCTATCCATCACCTGCATATATTTAGAGATCATTGTAAATGGGGAAAGTTTAAAAAAAATACCACCCACCAAACCCCCAAACATCAAATTCAGATGTTATCCACCCAGTCTGTCTGTCTGAGAACTAAATAAGTCGTTAGACTTCCTCCAGTGGCTCCTTTTCACTCCTGTCTGTCAGGGCTGGGTGGAGAACACCCACATTTCCTGCTCTTGGTTAAGAAATCCCTGCCAGGTACAGCAAGACATTCCTTCAGTTTATAAAAGAAGGCAGGGTCATAGAGTGGAAAAAATACTGGGAGACGGAGGGTCTGGTTTCACTTAGTCCCTAAATGCTCTTGGGCAAACCAGGTTTTTCTCTGAGCCTCAGTTTCTTCATATATAAAACGGACGAGGTGCCACCTCTGAGGTCTCTGAGGACCCTATTTTATACCTCCCAGGTTAGGGCTGATGGGACCATGATGTCCCAGCATCCAACAGGCAGCTATAGCACCAAGGACTGATCCACATAATTGACCTGCTACTGCCTGAGCCTGGCCCCAGGACTGATGATGTCATGTTAGGAGCCTCCCTTGGAAGACTGGCTTCCCCTACTTGCCCCAAAGGGGAATTCTGTATAGCTAAAAACATGCTGACCCCTTGATATGGCCAATTTCAGCAGGAGGTCTAGCTGGCAGAGCTGGAGTTCAGTCCTTCCAGTCGGGTCTTAGCAAGCCTCCAAGAGACTCCATTGGCTCCAGTTAATTCTTCACACACAGGAGTGCTGGACTTGAGAATTTAATCTAGGATACTTCAAATCCCTCCCCGGCTGCTTACTAGCTATGTGCCCCATCCCGTGTTTAAGGAAGCATTATGGCACATGTCACCCCACTGTCCTGTCTGGGCCTGGAGCTGGACCAAGTGCGCTTATGAATGATGAATTTACATCCTCATATTTTTATTCAACTACAAAAAGAAGTTATTTTATCCACTCGTGCAATTGTCCATAGGACATTAAATGTGAAAGAATAACAACCAGAGACTGACTTTTCTCAGGACCGTTTCCATCTGAACCTCATCCGGTGTTGCAGTTATTGTTATTACTGTTGTCATATTGGTCCATGGGTCCAAACTGGCTGAGATTTACACAGTTTTGCCCAACCAACAACAGATCTCATTTGAACCAATTCTTTTTTTTTTTTTTTTTTTGCTTAAATGCCATTCTAGTTGGTGAAATTTACCCCAATTATTCAATCAATAAACATTTATAAAGTACCCACAGCATGCCAAACGGTGCTGGGGATACACACACACACACACACACACACACACACACACACAAATTAAAGCAGTCCCTTCCCTCAAGAAGCTTACAATCTAAAGGGGGAAGACAATACACAAAAAAAGAAGCTGAAATAGGACAAAGATTACTGCTCATTAAAATCCCAAAGGCCATCAATTAGCAACAGGGTGGGTAACTCATTAGAAAATTTCAGAGGAAACTTCAAACAAATCTCATTTGTACATTAAGTTTCTTTTTCTTTTTTTTTTAATTTTATTTAATAGCCTTTTATTTACAGGTTATATGTATGGGTAACTTTACAGCATTAACAATTGCCAAACCTCTTGTTCCAATTTTTCACCTCTTACCCCCCACCCCCTCCCCCAGATGGCAGGATGACCAGTAGATGTTAAATATATTTAAATATAAATTAGATACACAATAAGTATACATGACCAAACCATTATTTTGCTGTATAAAAAGAATCAGACTCTGAAATATTGTACATTTAGTTTCAATGACTCTCCCCTACCCCTTCCTAAAATGCTCCAGCTCAGAAAACACTGGATTGTATAGAATAATATTCTTTTCATCTAGAACAAAAAGCCTTGAAGCTTGTGACACTAAGGCAGCGAACTTTAAAGGCATCTAGTTTCATAGGAGTCCAGCCAGTGTCTGCTCATTACCTCTGATAATGGAGGTTTATGGGTCACTTACATATTTTAGTTAAAATTACTTTATTTTGTCCTAGAACAAATCACACACAAAGAAGATACTAAAACAAAAAAAATCCAATTTTATTATTTCATTAATTGCTTTTTCTTCTCGTCTCTGAAGGTGATGGTCCAAAGGCATAGGATTCCTTTTCAGGGAACACACATCTCCCTCTGAGATAGGATTAACTTCAATAGCATGAAAAAGATATAGAGGTACAGTCAAGGCCTGAGAACTATGGGATAACAACAGTTTGGTTTTTGGCTAGCCCCACGATCTTTACAACTAATAGATCAAAACTTATTTGAATAGAACACATATTTCAACTCTATCTGGAACCAGCATCTCTACCAGTACCTCTATCCTCTTCCTCTTCCTCTTCCTCCTCCTCCTTCTTTTCCTCCTCCTCCTCATCATCCCAGCTAACATTTCTACAATGCTTACTGGGAAGTAGATGCTATCATTATGCTCATTTTGCTGAGGAAACAGAAGCAAACATAACTTAAGTGACTTGCCTACTGTCACATAACTAGTAAGAGTCTGGGTTCCATTTTTGAACTCAGGTCTTCCTGATGCCAGGTTGGGTGCTCTAACCACTATACCACATATCTGCCAAAAGGTTATGAGATGGAACAGTGAGGGGAAAGGCAAGAGACTGATTTTAGTCTAGCATTTACTACACTGGAACCTACTGGGTGCTTAATAATTATTGACTAAACACATAAAAATACTAAATGTGCAATACCTTAGTCATCTTCAGGAACCCATGCTAGCCAGAATCAGCAAATTCAGGTTCAACACTGCCCCAGCCCCATGTCTGTAATGTGAGAACCCCAACTCTTTCCTCTATAAAATGACACAGTTGAACTACAGGACTGCTGAGGTCATTACCAGCTCTAAATCTACAGTTCAGTGATTCTCTCTCACTATTAAGTCACTTTGAGCTGGCTGAAGTTTAACTGGAGTGATTTCACTATCTATATGGAGGGTGAAAGGGATGATGGAGGAGGCTTCTTTAGAACTGACAAAATTCTTTCAGGGAAAGTGAGGTCATTTGTTGTCACTTTCATTAAATTTCTTCCTAGTCCAACAACCCAGTTCCTCTAAAAGCTAACTGAATATCTATCTACCCAGGAGGGGAACCTCCCTCCTAATTTACAAAATCAAGGACCACCAACAGGCTTCTAGACAGCAAGTCCACATTTGACCAAGGTTCACCAACTTTATTTTACGAACAACAAAGCCCCTCACAGATCCTCTTCATAAATGCAAACAAATGTCCAGCACTGGGGCCTCTCCCTATCAGGAAAAGGCCTTTCATTAGCTGCTCTCCAGATAGAACATTAACTTCAGTGTTTAGCTTAGAAACAAAGCATCCCTTTCATTTGCATTCCTGGATTCCTAGGACACATAGTGAACAAAAGAGAAGCAAACAAAGAACAGAGATGCTCACCTATGATTTGGGCATTTACAATAGCTGGAAACTGGCTTTTCCACACAGGGCTGAAAGTAGGTGAAAGGAAAGCTATTTTTTGCCAAGAAGGGATTAAAATGGCCCTTTTCTATGGAAAAGAATTTCAGTTTAAATTATTTATAACAACAATTAAGTATCTGGGGTATTGGGCTGTGTGGAATTTCACAAGCGAGCAGGACAGAAGAAATGTATCTATTTCCATTTTGCTGAAAATATTTCATCCAAACCCTTTTAGCCCCCTTCTAGGGTCAGGCTAATAATTTTTCACCCTCTTATATTGATTTTTCTTTCTGCTAAAAACACCAGAAGCAAGAAAAGAAGAAAACTACCAAGGGAGGGAGGGGAAATAAAGAAAAACCTTCAAAAAACACAAAGCCTAATAGGAAATTTAAAAAGAATGCACACTGGAATGAAAAATAACAAAAGAAATAGCTGAAAAGAAATTATATAGAACAAGAAGATAAAAATGCAATCAATTATCTGAAAAGTAAGAAACATCTGAGAGCTCTTCTCAAATTCCCCCCAGAAGGAGAGGCAGGGCAAATGTAGTATATTTGAATAGTGCTCCCTAATTTATCGACTGGTGTCCAGGTATCCACATTGGCTGGACCACAATAAGAACTTAATAGATGCTTGCAGATTGAACTGACTTAAATTACCCCCAGACTTTTGCCTTGAGCCAGAGGGAAGTAAAATTGTCAGCTGTCATCACAAAATAGCTTAATTGAATTGTCCAAGACTAATTTAAAAGAAGTGTATTGTGCATTCCTTAGAGGGGAAGGGTTGTTTCTATGGGTATGGAATAATGCGTAAACTTCCAAACATGGTTGATGTCTTGATTGGTTTTGATGAAATTGTTTGAATTGGGGGGAAGGAGGAGGATTCTTTTTTTAATTGTTATTTTTTATTTGAAGCTATAGCTCAAGGAGTGGGCAAGGGCATAAATTCAAAAAAAGAATACATTTACAATTTTGAAATGAGTTGTGTTTTCACACATGAGTTTCACAAGTCAATAAATATGTATTAAGCCCTTCCAGTATGCAGAACACTGTGCTAGGCCCTGGGTAAATATGTAAAGAAAAGTCAAGGTTCCTGGAATCCATAGTATGCAGATCACCATAATAACTATTACAGGTGAATGTGAGAATAAAAAAGAAAGGCGTCAATGGCTCCCAATGGTCCTTAGCCTTCCCAAAGGAGGCATCCAAAGCATTTAACCAAAATCCCAGAATATAGGCATATACTTTGATATATGCCAGTGGTCTCTACTGGAAGCAGATTACTGAATCTAAAATTGGGCTCTTTCTGTTAAGAACTAAGTGGGAAACAATCGTGACCATGTTAAAATTTCTGCCTTGTGCACCACACTTGGATCCCTTCTTGAAGCTCCTGAGAATAAACTTGAGGCTCTAAAAACTAGATTTCCTCACATCTTCTCTTAATAGGTAGTAACTTCCTACCCACTAAGGAGCCATCTGACTAAGGTGAAAAATTTCTAAAATTTGTTCTGCTGTTTTAGTGTACTCTTCCTTCCTTCCCCTACGTCACTGGATGTCATTGGAGACACTGGCATAGGACCACAAGAGGCAAAAAATTAGAGAAGCTACCCCAAATGTTCACGTGGACGATTGTGTCCAACCTGTGGCACAGCTCTCAGAGCTCATATTGGCCTGATCAGCCACAGCCAGACACACTGTAACTCGACTCTCATAAAATGATGTCATTTTGGTCCTCTTTGAGAATGAAGGACACAACAACCAACCATTGGATATCATTGGACCGCAAATACACAAATACAACCAGTCTGATGTACTAAATTCACATGAAGGCAAAGCTACCCCCCTTAGTGAAATGGATGATTTATAAACAAAATACAATCAACCAATCAACACTCATTTATTAAGGGTAGGGCACAAGCTATACAAAGGAAAAACAATCCCTTTACTCAATGAGTTTCCATTCTAATGAGGAGACTAACAAATATATAGTAGATAAAAGATAACTTTAGAGGGTTACATGTGTAGAATATTTGGCAGACCTTACATAATACGCAAATACTAACTGTATTATTACTGTTGTTATTATTGAAAACCAATATAGGGTGCTGGATAAACAGAGTGAATCATGGAAAAGACAAAAAGACCTCCAGCATGCTGTGTGATCAGGTTGTGGCAAATCTATTGTGTGGTCAAAAAGTAATGTGGCCTAATGGAAAGATCATTAAATCTGGGATCAGGGGATCTGGCTTCAAATCTTATCCTTTTTAGGTACTACCTGGGTAATCTTGAGCAAGTCACCTTACCTCTCTTAGGCTTTTAGTATCCGCAAAATGAGGAGTTTGGCTCCATGAGCCCTTGATCCTAAAAATTTCCCAAATGGGGAACTGATATGGATGTCATCTACATATGTAGAGGAAATCCCTAAATCATTGTGATCATGAATATATTTGAGCTGTTGAGAATTTTAGATAAGCACTATACACAACCTTTCAAATCTCAATGCTAAATCAGGAGTGATTAACAGACTCTATGAACATTCAAATATAGATAGATAGATAAATAGATGGATGAATATAGATAAGTGTATTTCAGTAATCCTCTATGTTTTCTTTTATGTATTTTAAAGTAGTAATCTGAAATGGGATCAAAAAACTTCACTGCACTATCAAAGGGGTCTATGATACAAAATTGGTTTAAGATCTTTTGATTTAGCTCAAAAAAAAATCCAGTTTTTTATAAATAGTTTCTTTGTAAACTGCACCTACTGGTTATAATTTTTTTAAATGGGGGGGGAGGGGGAAAGACAACTAAGCCCACTGGATGCTAAAAATAAGGGCCATTTCCCCCTTCCTTTAATAGGATTATAGAAATATGGGGCCACAGAGATCAATTCCCCTTTCTTCCTCCTCCTCCAGCTTTTCTGCTCTGCCTTCCTCTCCCTCATTCCTCACTAAATGACTCTGAATGAAAACCAAGTTCCATTTAACCAAAAGGAAGCCAAGCATGGCAGCAAGGAAAGAGAAAGATTTGCCTCATCACTTCCCTAAGTTTATTTGGGAAAGGAGATGATAAATTTCACTACAAGACAGAGAATACGCTGCTGCTCTAATATTTTACATGCACAAATATACATGATACTTAATGAGATGGAAATAGAAGGAAGTGGATATTCCTGGTCTCTGGAGCCACTCTTCTGAACACCAAAGATCTTTAAAGGTCTGGCCATCAATCTGCAACCACTTGGTAGGAACTTAATGTCTGCAGAGGCTCTCTTAGAGGAATTTTCCTCCATGGGATATATACATTTTGACATTCAGGAAACAGACAGAGACAGGGAAAACTAGGTGAGAAGATCTTCCGGTGGATAAGCCATCTATTTCATTGGTGTGGATACTGTATTTTTTCTGATGATAATGATGATGATGATGATATGTAGTACAATGAAGTATTCAAAATACTTTATATATATTATCTCATTTGAGCTTCACAACAATCTTGGGAAATAGCTATTATTACTATCCCCACTTAACAAATGAGAGAACTGAAAGTTTTCTGTTAAGCCTCACTGATGCAGGAATATAGTTTGGTTCCTTCTCACAATCTATTCACGTGTTCATCCATAGCCACTGCTGTCCTCCCTTATGCTTGTCAGAAGGATGCCCCCAATGTGCTGAGCATGGAGGGGTTGGGGGGAATGGACTTCTTCACAGGTTTCTTAATATCTCAAGAATACCAATGGAACATGTCAGTTACTCAGCCAATAAGCATTTATTAAGCACTTACTATGTGCAAAGAAACAGGTAAAGTCAAAAACAGTTCCTGCCTTCAAGGAATCCGCATTCTAATGGGAGCATCAGCATGTAAATAACTAGATCTACACCAGATATAAACACAGAAAACAAAAGACAGTCTCAGAAGAAAGTTACTAGTTGCTGTGGGACCTGGGAAAAGACTTTCTGCATGGGGTGGGAGTTACACTGAAACTTGGAGGAAGTCAGGAAAAATGAAGGCAAGGATGAGAAAGCAAATCATACCAATCACAGGATCCAGCCATTACAAAGACTCCATGTCTCATAAAAGATGGAGAACCTCAAGACAGATAAGGACAGAGTCAAGACTTGCATTTCCATTCTAAGTATCTCTGAAGTAGATCAGAGCCAAAGACTTGTGGCTTGATCTTGGACTCCTGATATGACCGGAAGAACAGAATGGATCTCTTCTAGGTGAGTTGGTTTAAACCCAACAAGCTCCCCCACACAAAAATATCAGAAGTAGGAGCCTTCTTCTAAAACTTTAGTATCTAAGTCCTTCCCCATGAATCTTTTGGGAATCAAGGCAGTTTTCCATTCTTACATTATGCTCATGTATACCAAAAGCTCCAGAGTGGCAACTGTCCTTTTGCTGCACAAAGTTTATGATAAAGAAGACAAAAAGCAAACAAACAAACAAACAAACAAAAAAGGATTTGGAGGTGAGGTCTAGAATCTCAATACTGGACCTGATGTTTGCTCCCTGTATGACCTTGAACAAATCATTATAGGCCTCAATTTCATCAAGGCACAAGATTTCCCATTCAAAAGCCATCTTTTGCTCTCTTTACACGATTAGGAAACAAAAGCAGGGGATGCTTGGATTGAGACACATAAAGGTTAGCACTTCTACTTGTTTCATGCTCTTGGCTTGGGGGCAACCACGGTATATTTTATGACCCACATGTAAACTTACTAGGAGAATCTGTCATTTTGACTTCTCAGGCCATTAAAAATATCTTTTTTTATTCCCCAAGCTGCTGCACTTGAAATCCCCTCCCTTCTTTAATAGAAAAGATGCCAATGTTGAAGGTAGGGCTGGAATTTCCCAATACAAAAAGATGAAATTATCTAAATCAGATGCACAATTAAATCATTGCCTTTGGTCAACCTCCAAAATGCCCAAATGGGTTTTTACTGATTTAAAGAAAATGTTGTTTTGGGTTTTTGGTTTTGTTTAAAGCAGGGAGATGTAGGGATTAGCCTCCAAGTCAGGAAGTCCTAGCTTTGATATGTCTGGCCAGGCTGTGGGATCCTGAGCAAGCAGCTTCTAGATAATTCCCTAAGACTGTATATTGCTGATGAGTTGCTCTACAGAATCGGAGGAGGGAATTTCCAAAAGCGAAAGTGGTTTCAGGCCAGTGAAATCACATTTCTGAACCATAAAACAAAACCAATAAACAAAAATTCTTAAGAATATTAAGGTTGCTTAAGACCTTGTCAGTGCCAGGAAATTTCCTGAGCCCAGAATCAACAGCTTTAGCTGACACCCACCAGTGGCTAGACACCATACCTAATAGCCACACATCACTTTCAGTCTAGCTTGGTTCTTCCTGAACTATACATATATGTCATCAGAATGCCTATCAGTTTTCAAACATCTGCTGAATTACAAGTCCATAATACAGATAACATGAAAATGTGGTCTTTGGCATTATAATTTCATCATAGTTCACATCTTTGTAGGGTAAGGAGTAGCTTTAAAAATAATAAAAGCCTGATATGCTAGGTGCAAATGTAAATGAAATTCTGGTGGTTCCCAACTCATTAAATGGGCACTGAGTAAATAGTTGCTGGATTGAAAGTGACCTAAAGATTGAACCTCAAAGATCTCTTTGCAATGGTTTCCTATAGCCTCTGGGAAAACATGCAAAATGCTCAGAATAGCTCAGTACTCACATTTTATTAAAAAAAAAAAAAAAAAAAAAAAAAGTTAACTTCATAAAGAGTAAAGCTTTACAATTTACTCCTATCAAATTGCATCTTACTTAATTTGGCCCAACATTCTAGCTTGTCGTGATATTTTGGGCTTTTGGCTGTGCCATCTAAAATGTTAGCTCTCCCTCCCAGTTCTGGAAAGAGAACAATCAACTGAGGAAGGACATTTTTGGAAAGGAACATTGATAAACTGGAGAGTATCCAGAGAAAGGCAACACAGATGGTGAAGGGCCTTGAGTCCATGCCATTTGAGGAGTGATGGAAGGAACTTGATTAGAAAGAGGGCAATGAGTTTGGAAGATAGCTGACCTATTTTCCAAAATAAGATGTTAAATTGAAGTGTCTCATACCATATTAGTTAGTATTTTTTGAACCTAATATTAACTTCCTCTATGACTTCGGATCAAATGACTCTACCCAAAAGCTAAGTTTCTCCTGTTGGGAAAATCAGGATTATTACTTTCTACATGGTATCAGAAGTGTCCTGGGACCCCAAATACATCTAGGGTTCTTAATCTGGTGTTCATGAACTGAGGTATTTAGATAGATAGATACATGGATGGATGGTTGGATGGATGGATGAATAGACATGTGGACAGATAGAAGAATGCATGGTGGATGTCTAGATAATATACACAAATAGATAGCTGTATTTCAATGAGCTAAGCTTTCTTTGTAATCCTATGTATTTTATTTGTTTAAAGAATATTATCAGAGAAGAGCTCCATAAATTTCCCCAGAAACCTAAGGGGTCTATGACACAAAAAAGGATAAGAACATTTGGCATCTGTGGATTTATATTGAAAGGAAAATGCCTCCAAAATTAATACTTCTATTGACTGATTCAGAAGAAGTGTCCAAACTTGTTCACATCTCCAGACATCTCAAGGTCAACAATGCTACTCCAGGTGCTCTTCTGATTGATTCAACAGATATTCAAGTCAACGCTAATTGGGATTATAGAGGTGTGAAACATCTTTATCCCAACCCTTTACACTATTTTTTTTCTCTCCTTACTTCTACCATCAAGAGGCACTTATAATAAATTCTTCGGGTGATTCTTTCTGTTCAAACTAGGATCAACTATAAATACTTTAAACTAGTGCTATTTAAGGGCCATTTCTAACACTTCCTAGAAGTCCCAGACCACCAATAGCAGGCTGCTTTGCATTAGCTCTTTCCCATTAATGATCAGCTAGAAAGTTGTACTGGCTGGTGGAAGAGGTAAGGGAGAGAAGATTTAAAAGATCCAGATGAGGAGATTCTAAATTCCAAAAGCATTTGATTCTAGACTCCCTGTCCCTGTAAAACAGACACACACACACACACACACACACACACACTCTGTCCATTTCCAACAAAAAAGGGGAAATGTTATAAATGTGCCTGGAAAAAGAAAAGGAGAAAAAGACAGAGGGTAAATTTCCTTAATTACCTTCTAAGCAGCTGCTGTGAATGAGGTATTTCAGTACTAGGACAAAGCATCATTTCACCATGATTTATAAAGAGCTGAAGGGATGCTAATGTAGAGGAGACTGAAACAAATGAGAAAATACACAGCAGACAAGAACCAAAATAAAGGACTATCCATCTAAGAACTTACAAGATGCTTATGGGTAACACTGGCTTTATTTTCCTTAGGGTCAGGAATAAAGTACAGAATAATAATACTGTACTTCAATTGGAGAAGAAAGACCATCTGGAGACAGAAATATCCATATTGCCCAGAATGGTACGGGGTTCAGCAAGCCTCTAGTCACTGAAATACTTAGCCTGACCCACTGGACAGCACCTGTCCTCTCACACACCCTCACAGACCCTTGTTTCCAAGATTTTTGCTGAAGCTAACTTTAGAAGAGAAGATATAGTTTCGGTTCTAGGTATTACAAAAGAGAACAGAGGAATTTGACCTCAGAGATCACCTCAATAATAACATCCAATGTTACAATAGTAACATCCATCACTACACCTATGAATCTCTAAATCTAAATCCTGAGTCCTTTCCACTACACTGTTATAGCCAGCCATCTTTTAAACAACCCCAAGATACCAAATGGAACAAGTCAGGAAACCATCCAGAACATCACCTCCCTTCCAATCATCTACAAAGTTTTCACTTGTTTACTTCAAGATGAGAATCAAAGCTACCCAGCAAAAAGAAAAAAAAAGAAGTAAACAGAAGAAAAGGCCCCAGACCAGTTTCTATCCCTTTTATCTCCCTTTAATGCTGGTGATTTTGGAAAGATCTACTGAAGCAAACACTCGTGCTCAAAACCAGTCTATGTGGTCACTTACAAGGTACAAAGGTGGGGAGTACAGATGGGACAGAACTTTGAAGGATGGGGAGAAAATAACTATGGAACTAATTAACACAGGCCAATAGCCCGGATGGCTTGTAATCCCACCTTTTGTCCATAGCTATTAAGTAAAGGTTTGCTAAATGCCTCATGCTGACCAAATGAGAAATAGGAATGCTATTATCTGGACCTATGTAAGATGAAGAAGAAAGAAGGAGAGACAGCCGGGTAATTGAGACACTCCCCATCTCTTTGCTTCTAGCCTATTCCTGTCTATGAACTTGAACCAAGGTGCTGGCCCCTTCTCCTCCTCTCCTCTTGGCCTGACTTAAACT
The DNA here is from genome assembly GCF_902635505.1 of Sarcophilus harrisii. NCBI lineage: Eukaryota > Metazoa > Chordata > Mammalia > Dasyuromorphia > Dasyuridae > Sarcophilus > Sarcophilus harrisii. Next base: position 27,745,780 of record NC_045426.1, read on the forward strand.
TAGAAACTTGATTCTGAATTCCTGTTCATTCCCTCCTGGAGATCAAAAAATACTCCTGTGACTACTATGTGCCAACCAAAGGGCTAGGAGAGGGAGAGCAGTCAGCATTTCCCAATCTTCCAAAGTAGTTGAATATCCATTAGGGAAGATAAGACATGTTCCCAAATAGCAGTAATGCAAGGCAGATTGTGATAAGTGCCATTAGAGAGATACCAGAAAAATGTTAAGGTACCTTCAAAGGCTGGAAAGGCTCTGGCTGGGAAGCTGAGTTCTGGGGCCTGGAGAGATTCCATGAAGGAACTAATGATTTCATTTGGACCTGGAAAACTGAGTCAGATTTTTTCTGGAGAATATTAAGGAAGGCGAACTTTTCATCTAGGAGAAATGCTGTGAGTTTTGAGATTAAAAATTTTAATTTCAGACTAAGATTTTTGAGACATCCTGTGTGAAAATTGAAGCAAGATTCTATATATCCTAGTACTTATCCATACTACAAGTCAGAAGCCCTGCCTGACCACTATTTGGAGATAACTAGATGAAGAGCCTTTGACTTCATGGGCTTCAGAAGGAACGGGTACTTTTGGGACATAGGTGCTGCCAATTTCAAAGAGCCAAACCATCGCAAGAATTACACATTCTGGCGCCTACAACCTTAAACTTGAAAATGAAACCAGGGCTCAATACCCAAGTGAGACTAATCTTAGTGATGAGGATCAAAAAGGGAAAAAATCAAACACGTACATCCCTAACCACAGAGCCCATCAAAGAACTTTTCCTCATCTGAACACCAACTCACAGATTCCAAGCTGGATCTTCCTATAACTAATAGAAGACAGAGTATTTTAAGGGCATCTAAACCTGGCCTAACACTGAAAGCAGACACAGGGATATCAGATGTCATATAATAATGAGTTCCTTAGAGAAGGGAAGCAAGAATTCAACAGACAAGACTCCAGGAAAACTTAAGACCCACTAGGATGTCCCAGTGGGACCTACCTGCCATGTCTGACCCAGTAAATGGCTAAGAAATGTGATTTGTAATTCTTTTTAAAGTAGCATACTCTGCAGAAACTAAGTACTCCTGAATCATTTCTGCTACCACAATGGAAGTATTTATATTTGTTTTAAAAGTTAGATGTTTTAAGAATCAATTTGTGAACCTAGTCATGTGTATTAGTGTTATTGATGTAAGGTCATCCTTTAAAAAAGAAACCAAAAAAATGTATCTTTTATCCAGTTACCTAGGAGCCTTCCTTAAAATACTAAAAATACATAAAACATAATGAACTAGCAGCCCCTTTGAGAGCACATGACATCTGGCACCCATGGCCCGCCATCTCTCTGCTCTACTCCAAAGAGACATGTGTTTTGTCCTCTCCTCTTCAAAACCAACATTTGTCCTTGCCGCTAATCTGTGAACTGATGCTTTTTAGCCATTGTTCTCTTTTATATTAATGTAGTCAGTGGGTGGTTAGTTCTCCTGATTTGTTACAATTCTTTCTTGATTCTCCCTTATCATGGGGAATAGATAATGAGGAACAAACTAAGTTTGGTTCAAAAAATACCCAAACCATGGTCAGTCCATGTTTAGAGATGACTAGATGAAGAGCCTTTGACTACAGGAGCTTCAGAAGGGATGGGTACATTTGGGACACAGGTGCTACAAATGTCAAAGATCCAACTCATAGTAATAACTAGACATTCTGGTATCTACAACCTCAAACTTGAAAATGAAGCCATGGGTCAATACCCAAGGGAGACTAATCTTAATGATGAGGATCTAAAAGGAAGCAAATCAAACACATACACCTGTAACCCACAGAGCCCATCAAAGAACTTTTTCTCATCTGAACACCAATCCACAGATTCCAAGTTGGATCCTGGGTTATGAGAGCCCATCTCTAAACATGAATATGGGTTCAACCTTCTCCAAACCAAACCTTTTTTTACCAGAACTACTGACAAATACCCCCAGGTTACTGGGTTTGACTTTTTCTTTGTCTCCCTTCTCACAATTAAAAGGGACAGGTAAAAAATCAAAGCCCTGGGGTCACGTCATGGGGTATTTACCCATTACTGAAAAAGACTGAGCTGAAATCAGAGTGCCAAGGTCCAAACCAGGTCTCAATTTTTCCATCTGTATAATGAGAAGCTCAAAGTAGCCCTTCTGAAGTCAGGTCCTCCTGCTTTTGAAAGAAATGTAGAGGGAAAAGGACTCACATGTACAAAAATGTTTGTAGCTGCTCTTTTTGTAGTGGCAAAGAGCTGGAAATTGAGTAAATATCCATCCCTTGGAGAATGGCTGAATAAGTTATAATCAGCTCTGATGGATGTGGCTCTTTTCAACAATGATGAGGTGCAAAAAGTTATCAAACTGTGCATACCCTTTGATCCAGTAGTGTTACTACTGGGCTTATACCCCAAAGAGATTTTAAAGAAGAGAAAGGGACCTGTATGTACAAGAATGTTTGTGGCAGGTCTCTTTGTAGCGGCCAGAAACTGGAAGCTGAGTGGATGTCCATCAGTTGGAGAATGGCCGAATAAATTGCAGTATATGAATGTTATGGAATAGTATTATTCTCTAAGAAATGACCAGCAATATGATTTCAGAAAGGCCTGGAGAGACTTACATGAACTGATGCTGAGTGAAATGAGCAGTACCAGGAGATCATTATATACTTTAACAACAATACTATATGATGATCAATTCTGATGGACGTGGCCCTCTTCAACAAAGAGATGAACCAAATCAGTTCCAATAGACCAGTGATGAACTGAACCAGCTATACCCAGCAAAAGAACTCTGGGAAATGACTATGAACCACTACATAGAATTCCCAATCCTTCTATTTTTGTCCGCCTGCATTTCTGATTTCCTTCACAGGTTAATTGTACACTATTTCAAAGTCCTATTATTTTTGTACAACAAAATAACTGTATGAACATGTATACATATATGGTATTTAACTTATACTTTAACATACTTTACATGTATTGGTCATCCTGCCATCTGGGGGAGGGGGTGAGGGAAGGAGGAGAAAAATTGGAACAAAAGGTTTGGCAATTGTCAATGCTGAAAAATTACCCATGCATATATCTTGTAAATAAAAAGCTATAATAAAAAAAAAAAGAAACTAAAAAAAAAATGATGACGTGATTCAAGGCAATTCCAATAGACTAATGATAGAAAAAGCCATCTGCAGACAGAGAGAGGGGGATGGAGATTCAGTGTGGATCACAGAATAGTATTTTCACCTTTTTGGTTGCTTTTATTTGCTTGCTTATTTTTTTTCCTTTCTTGTATTTTCCCTTTGGATCTTATTTTTCTTGAGCAGCATGAAAATGTGGAAATACGTTTAGAAGAATTGCACATATTTAACCTATATTGGATTGCTTGTCATGGTGGGTGAAGAGAAGGAAGGAAGACAAATTTGGAGCACAAGGTTTTGCAAAAGTAAATGTTTAAAACTATCTTTGCATGTATTTTGAAAAATAAAAACCTATTATAATTTTTTTAAAGAAAAGAAGGAAGGAAGGAACGTGGAGACAAATACCTCTCAAAATGAACCATGTTTCTCTATGAATGGCAAGTCTTTCCTAGAGCATTACCTAAGGCCAGGCATCCAGAGTCAGAAACTGACATAAAAAACAACAACAAGAAGCTTCTTTCCTTCCATCCTTCCAATAAGAAGAGAGCCTGGGGCATGGCCTGTAATCAGCTAGTGATCTTTAATCCCCAGCACCCCCAGAATTGTTTCTCCAGATAAGAGCTGGAAGATAGCTCTTCCAGAGTCAAAACACATTAATAAGTATAGGCTTGCTTTGCCTAAGTCACAGTAACTGAACAAGTCCCCACTTGGTGTGTTCCCACACACAGAAAAGCATTTCTTCTAAAGGAGCCAAGAGGAGAAAAAGCAAAAGCTTAACCCTTCCCCTTTGGCAAAGATGGTTAGACTGTCTACAGAGGTCACTGGACTCTGGCCCTGGAAACCCAAGCTTTCATTCCTTCTCTGGGGACCATCTTCCAGTGTTTCATGTATTTTAGATCAATAGCACAGGGGGAGTAAAGGTAATCTTAATATCTCTTCTAAATTCTTTGTGTGCCTTATCGTTAGCTCATTGGCTTTCCAGTTACTGTCTTTCTTATTGTGAAGTTGAGGAGAGGCATGGAGGAAAAGGGATCAGAGATCCATTGTTTCCAAGCCAAAAGGGGCTGGGGAGAAGAGGAGTAGAATGATCAGCAAGGACTTTATCTCTTGGATCTTCAAAGAAACAGTATCCAAAAAGTGGTATCAATAGGGAAGACGAGGAGGAACTCTGGGTTCTAGCATCCTACAAATAGAGTTCAGAAGTGAGTGAGCATTTTCAGAAAAGAATAATTGCTTTTCTAATTATAATCCAAACACAGCCAACCCTCCCTGACAAAACCACAGGTCTAATCTTCCACAATTTGTTTTCTTTTTTTTAAAGAAGAGGAAGAGAAGAAAAAAAGAGAAGGAGGAATAGAAGGATAAGTAGGAAAAGGGGAAAAAAAGCAGGAGGAGACCTGGATGCAAGTCCTTATTCTGCAAATTAATAACTGGCTAATCTTGAGCAAGTCAATTGAACTTTCTGAGCCTCAGTTCCCTCATCTATAATATGGTAATAATAGTTACTATATATGTCACAGGATTGTTAAAAGAAAGTTCTCAGCAAATCTTGAAGCATGATGTAAATGTGAGTTACCATGATTAAGGTGTGAAAAATGAGGAAGCTAGACTAAACAATGACTAAGCCCCCCCACCCCCAACTCCAATATGCTACGAATCTGTACCAAAAAAAAAAAAAAAACCAGAAAAATGAACAACCAAGAAGGGAAAGAAAAATTTTAGGGGCACATGAGAGATCTCACAGTGCTCCTGGAAGGATCTACCACTGATAAAAAACACACCTTGAAAATAAGCTTTACCCAGGGTTCATGAGGATGCCCTCTTCCCTCCTCAAGGGATTGCTTCATCTTGATAATACAGCATCTGACACACAGTAGGTGCTAACACAATGTTTCTGGATTGACTGACTGATGAAGGCATTATTACAATGCATCAATGGCTCTGTGATTGCTGTAATGTCATTATGTCCATCTGATGGTATCTATCCATCTTTGCCACTGTCTCTATGCTTTTGCATGAATTCACTACAAAGGGACCCATCCAACAGATTGGAGGTTCTCCTAGAATTTCCCCTAGAGACCTAGAATTCTTTTAGAATTTCACATATGAAGCACAGAGACCACCCACTGGCTGCCCATTACTCTTCCTCCAAGACTGGCCCATCCATTAATGCAACATACTAATTCTCTACATTATTACTATTATGGGGATATTTTAATACACTACTTGTGATTACTAACAGATGAGAAAAGCCAAAATCCAACTATTACGAATAACAATCTTATTCACTCTCCATTATCCCTCAAATTTCTCTCTTACCAAGAGATTAGTGTAATATGTTCACTCAATAAGGCTTACTCTGTCTTAAAAAATTGTGGGTGACTAGGTGACATAGAGTTAGGGCGCTAGGGCTGAAGCCAGGAAGACTCATCTTCATGAGTTCAAGCCTGGCCTTGTAACTTCTCAGAAATTACTAGTCATTACTAGACACTACTGTGTCACTCTGGCCATACCATTTAACCCCTTTTGCCTCAGTTTCCTCATCTGCAAAATGAGTTGGAGAAAGAAATAACAAACCACTCTAGTTTCTTTGCCAAGAAAACCGAAATGGGGTGAAGAGTCAGACATGATTGAAAAGCAAATGAATAACAATTACACAGAGGTAACATCTCTGGCAATCCCAACTTGGAAAGTACTTTAGTGTCTTGAAAGTCACCACTGCTCAAAAAAATCTTAAAAATGAAAAGCTCTTAATAAAGTCCTGCCTTGATTTCAAAGCTTTCAGACATTTATTTTTGGGAACCTTGGGAATCAGAAGCACAGAAATGATTGTCTCCATTTTTTTGAATGAAGCAGCAGAGATACTGGTGAATCACTGTCTGAGTCACATAAGAAGGAAACACAGAGTCAAGTTTTCTGAGTCTCTCTCCTCTCCTGGGCCGTTTACTTGCTGTATTACTATAGATACTTTTAACTTGTACCCTTTCTTCCTTTTCTCCTCCCAAAAACAAAAAAGAAAGAAATAAAAGAGAGAGAGGAGTGAGAGAGAGAGAAAATAACTCCTCTTGACCCATCTCTTGAGTAACTCTGATCAATATTTTGTCATTTTCAGAAATAGAGTAATAAAGAACCCCACATTTCTTATAGGTCAATTGTCTTATTTAGTTTGCTTTGTTTTCTGTCATTCATTTGGTTAACATTACATCTATGTAAAAGTGCAAAGGTCAGGAAAGCTGCTACCATGTGCTGTCCTGACTTCTGGAGGACTAGCCTTCCTTCACCTTTATCACTAGCCCACGTAAAGTTTCCTCCTCCAAAATCACTGCATTGTCTTGAAGTCATTCCTATCTTCCTATTGAATTGAGTGACTAAATTGAGCCTTCAAGTAAATGATTGGGGGCAATAACAGAAAAGAAAAAAGATTGATAATTTAGAACTGGGCCGGCATGCTAGAGTAGAAAAAGTCTTTGCCTTGGAGTCAAGGAGCTGTGGCTTCATATAGAGTTGTCAAATTTAGACTCCAGATGAAAGGGACATTGCAGTACACAGCATAGAAAAGAAAAAGAATAGATATCAGAGGTATCAAACTCAAAGAGAAAGTGATTCCTGTTGGCTCTATATTCCCTTAGAAAACTACAGGTTAGCATTAATCATGTTAAATTGTAATTTTTAAAAATTTCCCAATGTTTTTTTAGGACAATGAGACATCTGATACATAATGCTGTGAATCTCTACTCCTTCACATACCTGAAAAGATGCTCAACAAACCTGAAAGCATTATGTAAATATTTAACCCCCTAAAATCTAACAGAAAGGATTGTGGGTCACATATTGAAAATTGAAAGGAATCTCAGGGGCCAGCAGGTTGAATCCCTCATTTTGTTGATGGAGACCCTCAGGCCAGGGGGGGAATGTTTTCCCAGGTCACACAGCTAAGAAGTATCATCAGAATATTGGCTGGTCCTATATCCCAAAGGGATCACAAAAAAAGAGAAGAGGGCCCATATGTGCAAAAATATTTGTAGCAGCCCTTTTTGTGGCAGCAAGGAACTGGAAACTGAGTGGGTGCCCATCAGTTGGAGAATGGCTGAATTATGTGTGAGTGTTGTGGAATATTATTGTTGTGTAAGAAACAATTGGCTTACACGAACCGATGCTGAGGGAAGTGAGCAAAACCAGGAGATCATTATACACGGCAACAAGATTATACAGTGATCAATTCTGATGAAAGTGGCTCTTCTCAACAGCAAGTTGATTCAGGCCAATTCCAATGGTCCTGTGATGGAGAGAGCCATCTGTACCCAGAGTGAGACTGTGGGCCCTCAGTGTGGATCACAACATAGCATTTTCACTTTTTTGTTGTTGTTTGCTTGCATTTGGTTTTCTTTCTCAGTTTTTCCCTTTTTGATCTGATTTTTCTTGTGCAGCATGATAATTATAAAAATATGTATAGAAGAATTGCACATGTTTAATCTATATTGGGTTACTTGCCATCTAGGGGAGGGCGGTGGGGGAAGGGAGGGAGGAAAAAAATTGGAACACAAGGTTTTACAAGGGTGAATGTTGAAAACTATCTATGCATATGTTTTGAAAATAAAAAGTTTTTTTTTTTTTTAAAGAATATTGGCTCATATGAGATGATATCTGCAAAGTACTTAGTACAATGCCTGGCATGTACTGTTCAGTCCATTTTGACTCTCCATGATCCCACGGATCACACTGTCCACAGCATTTTTTTGGGCAAAGATAATGGAACAGTTTGCCATTTCCCACTGGATCAAGGCCGTTATTGCTGTTCATCCTTCGTCCTTGAAGAAGACTCATGACATCAAAAAAAGCTGACGTGACTTGCTCAGAATCACATAGCTAGTAAGTGTCTGATTTCAATTCAGGACTTCCTAGTGCCAGCCCCAGCACTCCAACCACTGAACCACCTGGCTGTCTCATTTATGCCTGGCATATAGTTCATAATATAAAAGCTTATTTTTTAAAAAGAGAGCTGAGATTTAAACTTAGATCCTCTGACTGCCAAAGCCTCCACTATACCCATCCTATTCATATGTGAGAGAAAAAAAGAGAAAATATCTCAAATGTAGAAACAAAACCAACCAAGCCAAAAGTCAAAATTTGCAGATTTTTAAAGGGGGGAGGAACAAGGGAAGAGACACAATTCTGAAAATAAGTCTTAGCAGGTGGGAAACTTCGGACTGCAAAGATGGTGACCGCACAGACCGTAGAGACCTAGACCAGGGAAATCAGAAGTAGTCTGAAGTAGCAAAATAGCCACATGGTTAATGCTTTTGGCTGTTAATGAGGGAGGCTGATCCCAAGCCAAAAACCTTCCCGGGCTCCTCACCTGGAAAGCTAGATAAATATTGCTGGCTCTGGGACTGGCCAGACGCATCTGAGCCTCGTCATGCCAAGGAAAGGAAAATAAATGGCAGAAGGAGAGGAAAGAGGAAGGGGAGAGACAATTCTCATTCCACCTGCTCCCTGGGGAAGGAAGAACTGCAGAACTCAGTGGGATACAGACCAGAGCCAGTGCCTTCCCCATCTCCCACAATGCCCTCCAAGCCCCACCTTCCCCAAAATGTAGGAAGAACAAGTGGGCAGCTGTTAAAAACGCAGTGATGCTGTAACTTCTGTTTGGGCATGTGCAGGGTGGGGCAGCAGGCAGGCAAACAGAGAGTCTCTGTGGGGCTCTCCAAGAATACTCCAAGCTTTCTCAGAAGCAGTCTATGTGCCCAACACCACAGAACTGGAGACAGATGTCCTCCTGCATCCCCACTGGTCCAATCTGCGTTACTAATGGTCAAGCGCATTCACAGGGAAGTTCCACTTCACTCCAGGGCACCGTCAGGTAGCAGCTAACAGCTTCTGTGCAAACTCCAGGGACCAAATGATTTCAGCTCTCACAAATGATACCAATGTAGCCAGGAGATTAACAAAGGTCTGAGGAAGGCAGCTGTGAGTCTAGCATGCACTGGCAAGATAATGTCGCCAGGTCTGTGGGAGGCAGAAAATAACAGGAAAATACAGGGAAGAAAAAAGGGAAGGGCAGAGGGAGAAGGGAGGGCAGGATGATGGCTCCTCTCTTAAAATGCATATGATAAGAACTGGACCTGCCATTACACTAGTGCAGGATGAGGATCCCTAAATCAATGCACATAATGCTTTCTTAGTACTTTTTAGTCTTAGAGCATTAAGGGTCACAGAGGCTCACTTGGCCAATAGGTGCCTATGGCAAGACATAACCTCAGAGTTACCTGGCCCACAGTCCAGCTCTCTATTTACTATGCAATACTGCCTCACTTGAAACTATATGCGGCAAAAAAAAAAAAATAAAAAAAAAGAATCAGGCAAAGAAAAAAATGATAAGTAGAAAGGTTTATAAAAAGAGAAAATATTATAATAGAAATGTGGGTCAAATATGTCAAAATGTCCATCCAGTGGAAGGGAAGTTTTCTTCACTTCTCCCTGAGATCTCCAGGGTCCTGGACCTGTGGCAAACTTAGAGGAAGAGATGAATGAAAGGTGATTGGCCAGGTTATTCCAGAAGGGAACCTCCAGATTGATGAGGTCACAGATCCAAATGAATCTGAGGAAGAAGTAAAGAAAAGATTCTACAATTCAGTAGTTTGTTTTTCTTCAAAGTGCTCTATTCCTTTGATCAGCTTTCTCTTGCCCTCTTTATACTTGTGAAGAATAAAGGTATCCATATTGAACTATCTACAGAAAGGCTAAAGGAACCAAGATTAGCTCAAGAAAGATCAAGAAAGACCTCTGATTTTTGGTAAGGCTTACCAGGCAAGAGATGAAGCAGGAGATGCTCATCTTAGGTAATTTGTTGCTATCATCAGCCAGAAAATAAGGAGGAAATTTTGTGGGGATTACACCCTTTCCCCACATTCTCTGGTTTAGCAGTACCCATCCCCAGCAACTTCCACTGCAGTACATGACACCCAGGGGGACCATTCTAGGGCCTGGATAATTTCTACCAATTACACAAAGCAGACGTAATCTCCCATTGCTCAATCAGCTTGGCCTGGGTTTACAGCATCAAGCTGCTGAGTCCTACAGGAATGCTGAGCCAGCAGAGCCAGAGAGCTGAGCAGAGGGAGGTCACCAGCAGAGAAGAGCACCGTCTAAGAGCAAACCTTTCGATCTGCCCAAGGGTGGATCGGAACACAAACTCTGGGCTCCACATTTGCTTTCTACCTTAGTCTGTGGAGGTAAAATTTCCATAAACTTTGTAAACTTCATTTTCAAATGAAGAAACTGAGGAGCAAAGAGTTCCAGTGCCAAAGCCCACACATCCATGAGAAATGGTGGAGCTAGGGTCTGAAGCCGTATTTCCTACCGCCAAAGTTCACATTCTTTCTATTGTACCACACCTGCTTTATTCTTTCACTGGGATCACAACTTGGACCAGAATTCTTTCAATGATCAATAACAGATTTATTTTTTCTGCCCAAGATGATGGCTTTTGATCACAGCTTCTGTACCACAACAGAGGTCCAGTCCTTTCAAAGTCAATTGGGTATATGGTCCTTGCCATCCATTCCATATTTGCACCCTCTTTTTTAGTCAATGGATTTCTCCTCTGACTCTAATCTTTTGGGGTCATTGTCTTTTCTTGCTAGTCCAAACTACATTAAGCCCTTCTTCCTTTCCACCTCACCAGCCACCCAGCTTAGATTGTATTTTCATCAGCTCTCCAGATCTTTAGAGGAGAGAAGGCTCTTTCTGCTTGAGGTCCAAACCAAGATTCACCCAGTTACAATAAAGCAAGATCATTCAGAAGGATGGAATTTTATGGAAAGACACAGATGCAAGATCAGGTTTCCCCCCCCCCCCCACTTTGGCCTTGAGTCAAAAAAGCCTTCTTCACAATCAATTGACTTGCTGACTTAGCCAGGATTTGTTGTTCTCTGCCCATAGAACTACTGTGACTAATCTGGGCACCCAGCCTCTTATTCAGTTTTCTCTGATTGGGCTTTCAGTCTCAATCTCTCTCTCTCTCTCTCTCTTTGTCTCTGTACAATTAAAACATTATTGTTATTATTATTAACAACAAACAACATTTGATGTCCTAAAAGTATCCCTTTTGATAACAAATTATGCCAGAGGACAGAATTATTAATGACTAAAAGGGCTTTTAAAAGTTAAATATTATTTTTTTCAATTTTCAGACTTTTTTTTTCTTTCCATATCCTTTCACTCAAAAAAAAAAAAAAAAAAAAAGAGGAAGAAGAAAACTTTGTTAACAAAAAAAGGAATAAGATAATTTCTCATATCGGTTGTATCCACAAAAAAAAAGTCTTATCCTACATATTAATTCTTCACCTCTCAGCAATGAGGTAAGCAATTAGTCCTTTAGAATCATGGTTCGTCACTGAATTGATCAGAGTTTTTAAATCTTCCAAAATTGTTCATTTATTTAGTTAGTTAGGTTTGCTTTTTTTTTTTCCTGAGGCATTTGGGGTTAAGTGACTTGCCCAGGTTCATTTATTATAATAGTGAAACTTCAGTCTAAATTATACTCCTGGTTCTTCTCAATGCACTCTGCATCAGTCTATACAAACCTTCCCAGGCTTCTGAAACTATCTCTTTATTTCTTATTTTTGTTAGACACAACGGCATTCCATCCCATTTATTCTATAAATGGTTCAGCTGTTTTTCCAATTAATGGACACTCTTTTACTTTCCAGTTCTTTGCAACTACCTAAAGAGATGCTATCAAAAATTTTATACCTCTGGCACCTTTCCCTTTTTTTTAAATCTCTTTAGGGAAAAAGTAAGACAACTCTTTGAAGCCTGAAAAAAGAAATTCATAGTCTTTTAGAAAGAGAATGGCGTTATAAAAAGTACAATCAAATAGGAACCCAGAGGCCTTTACATAGTCTCATTTGATCTTTGCAAAAGCCCTGTAAGATAAAAATTCTAAGTATTTCCTTTTTTACACTTAAAGAAAATGAGACACAGAGAAATGAAATATCTTGCACAAAGTCAGACTTCTAGAAAGTGGCAGAGCTGGGACTCAAACCTCCACCATGGAGAACTGGAAAGCAATGCCTTGGAAGCTAGTGGATTCTCATCAGTGAAAGACAATAAGCAAGTGGAATGACCTTCTACTGGGTAGGTTGGAGGGCACTTTTCCCCATGAATTAGACTAGGTAACTGCTGAGATTCCCTCATTACTCAGATTCTGTGAATTTCCAAAGCCAAGTCCAATGTTCTTTGGACTACCTCATATTTCTTCTCAACCCAATTCTATGGCCAGGATCCCCCTTCCTATCTGCACCTTCCTGCCAAGAAATTCATTCTACCATCTCTCAGGAAGACACTTTCTTACCTTATATCTAACAAAACACACACAATTAAAGAAACTCTGATTTATAGCCCCCAAACTGAATTGAAATTCATTCTCCCTGGCTTGTGATCATCATTTTTACCACAAAGTTCTAAAAATAATTGGGAGTCTCCATATGCTACCCAGGAATAAAATGTATTTATACTTGGGGGAAAGGGGCACAAACAAGTTACAGACTATTCTTCACAATTAATTGTATATAAAAGCTTGAGGACTGAGGAGTCAAGGGGCCACAAAAGGAGGTAGGCTGCCCAAGAGGTAAAAATGAAAGCTAACAGGGGAACAAATGGAGGGGCACGTTGGAGCCAACAGGATTTTAAAACATCATGAAGAAGGCTTCTGATACATTAATCCTGGAAAACATGGTCAAGGACTACAAAGACTTAAAAGCAGTAAAGTTAAGATTTAGATTCAATTATATAAAGCACTTATTAAGCTCTTACTGTGTGCCATGCACAAAGCTTAACTGTGACAGTACAAATACAAGCATAGGAGAAGATCACATATAAAAGAGAGCTGAAAAGCTTGAGAGCAGGGATACTCTCGGGGGACCAAGGTAAAAAATAGGCCAAAGAGTCTACAGCTAAACAGAATTAGGAGTGCTTACGGTTGTTATGGGTACTTCCTCAAAAGGAGGTTCCCAGAAGGAACTCACCAATCACAGGAGATTTCAAGGTTTAAAAAAATTCCAAAGGATGGAATTTGGGGAGCACTTTCAAGACTCCTAACCACATATTTGATAAGGGAGAATGGACGGGCCAAAAGCTGTGGGCTTGGCATGGTGCCAGGCATGTAGTCAGTGATTCATAAATACTCTTTGACTTGACAAGGGCACTTTAAGTACAACTCAACAACCACCATAATTACAAAAGTATGTATTAGGCCAAAGTTGGATACAAGTGAAAACTAAAGCATCTGGGGTGCTTCATCTTCAATATATGGGGATCAAAGTAATTCTGATTAAGAAAGATTGAAGAACACCAAGTTTTGGTGACCCATCTCTACCCTTTGTAACTCTATTGCCTTAAATGGTCATGTCCCTTCCTTCAAGGTTCCCAGTGCTTTCAAGTCATCATCTTCAATATATGGGGATCAAAGTAATTCTGATTAAGAAAGATTGAAGAACACCAAGTTTTTGGTGACCCATCTCTACCCTTTGTAACTCTATTGCCTTAAATGGTCATGTCCCTTCCTTCAAGGTTCCCAGTGCTTTCAAGTCATCACTTTTAATTTTTTTTTTTAAAGGAATCCATGTTGTTCCATAGAATACACAACCAAATGTTTTTTCTTGGAAAATGGTCAAGCTGGGCTGAGAGCCTCAGCCTCCTAACAGTTGTCAATTTGGGGTGAGGGGTGGTTGTTGTTTCCTATAGAACTAGTGTCCTGAGCTATGCTCCCTATGTGATTTCTGCTCTCAGAAATCTCAAACCTTTTACTCATGTGGTAATGTATATGCTTAATTCATTGGCTAGATACTGCAAAATCAGCACTTTAGAGATTCTGTTTTCTTCCTAATAATTAACTGTGGTGATACATATCCTATCTTCTGTTGGGGTTACTTACTTACTTCAAGACTTGGTTCAACATTTATAAATAAATTAAGCCTCTTCTTATCTTTCCTTCCCCCCAGTTACTAATGTCTTCCCTCTCAAAACTATATGCTCTATGTTGTATATAATCTCTGTGTTAAAATACACGCAGAGCAAATGTAAGCCCCTTGAGGGCAAGAACTGGTTCCTTTTTGTCTTTGTGTTTTCAATTCCTCTGGCAGTGCCTTACATATGGTGGATGTTTAATAAATGGTTTTTGATTGTCTAATAGCTGCTAACTGGTGAATTAATGGTATCTCTTTATGGGCACAAAGACTCACTAGATAAATTCTAAACCACTGGGATTAAATGAAAGAAGAAAAAAAATCAGATAGGATTAATTATGCTTTTTCTATGAAAGGAAAATGCTTTATTAAAATAAAAGCATAGGGGCAGCTAGGTGGCACAAGGGATAGAGCACCAGCCCTGAAGTTAGGAGGACCTGAGTTCAAATCTGTCTTCAGACACTTAACACTTCCTAGCTGTGTGACTCTGGGCAAGTTACTTAGCCCAAATTGCCTCAGAAAAAAAAATTAATAATAATAATAACATAGATTGATGAAAGCAGTTTAATACTCCAAGATTATTTTAAGTTAGGACAAATACCAAGATAGGTGACACTTCCTGACTATATTTCAGCTATTATTAATCTCCATTACCAATGAAACCACAGGTTCAACTCCTTCCTTAGCCCCATCTCTATTTAGGGGCAGCTAGGTGACTCGGTGGATGGAACACTGGGCCTGGAGTCAGGGAAACACAAAATCAGATTTGGCCTCAGTTACTTATTAACTGGGTAACCTTGGGCAATTAACTTAAACTTTTCTAACTCAGTTTCCTTATCTATAAAATATGGGTGATAATAATAGCTCCTACTTTCCAGAGTTGCCATGAAAATCACATGAGATAATATTGGCAAACCAATTTCTAAACCTCAAATAAATTAATTTTATATTATATATATACACATATATACATACATCTGCACATCTACACATATATACATAGATAGATAGATATACATACACACATATATACATATACATATATATATACACCTACACACACACACACACACACACACACACACACATATATAAACACCAGCTTCCTTTCTTCTAAGAAAAGTCAAAAAAGAACAAAGTAGCTTCATTCAGCTGAATCCTTTCTTAGGGTAAAAAGCTTTCTGGGGAAACATGAGCTGTTACCAGGGGGTTGGGCCCCACTTCACACTTCAGAATGACTTCAGTGTTGGAAGTTACCACCACTTCAGCCTTTTTACCTTAGTTACCACCTAAACCTTGACTTAGGATGGCCTACTCAGGTCTTCAGAGCATTTTAAAAAACAACAACCCAAAAACTTCTTCCAGATCTCTTTGTCTGATCGATACTCATGACTTTTCTTCTCCTGGCAAGGGGAAACATAGCCACTGACTATGTAGTTCTACTTGTTGCCCCCATTTCTTCTTCAAGCCTTTACTAAGTTAAAAGAGAAAACTCTCCTGCAATAAGCTGACTCAGGGATGTTTTCACCAAAGCCCATGATAATCTCCCTCCAATTGGAAGACTGTTCCCATGGATGAACCTGTTTCTACTTCCCTCCAGCAAAATTCCTTCCAACTGGTCTTGTTTTGGTGTAAGAGTCATTTTGCTTAGAATAACTCCAAATTACTCTTTAACTGGATAGAGCTCAATCTGATTTTTCTGGCAGAAAAGATTTCATATTTTATAAAGAACTTGGGCAAGCATTCTTCCTCATTCACAAGACTAGTGCACTGAACAGCTCTTATTCCAAAGATCGTAAAGAGATTTCCTTCCTATAATACATAGAATTAAGAGGATACAAAACTCCAAGGGCATCTCTGGGACATACTGTGACCTTCTCTATCTGCCAGCTTTGTCCTTTAGCTAAGATGTTACAAAAAGTGGAAGGAGAAGTTTCCAGATTCACGCTCTGTGGATGTCTCCAAACCAAAGCTGAGTATGTGACCACTGGTTGGGAATCGTGACAAGAAAAGTTTGGCCTAGATGGCTTCTGGGGTCCTTTCCAGCCCTATTCCTGTAGCTCTGAGATCTGTGTGTGTTCTCCATTATGAATCTGCCTGGCCATAGCTTTTTGCCATGGAAAAGCCAAGACTCTAGTCCTTCTGAAAGAACTGTAGTTCAGCAACTTAAAAGATGACCTGATTGAAAATGCCAGGCAAACCAATCTTCCCCAGCACATCCCATCCCTGGACACTTTTAATCAGAGTCAGAGGCAGAGTTCCATGTAACTCAAGGGTTCTCATTACAGCTTTCTGGGCACTCTCTGATGACCGAGGCAGCAAGGGACATGCTTTTGGAACACTGCCCCAGGTATGCCCCAGGTGTGAGAGGGAAGGGAGTTTTGAAATGGAAGAGCCAAATCAAATTTGAGTTTTCAGCAATCTACTGGCAAAAGCTTTGCTCGGATAATACAGGGAAAAAAGAACTAAGCCATGTCTAGAAAGGTTTAAGTTCCTACCTAGTTGTCTACAACAACCGGGATCACAGGCTTAGGATCTGAAAGGATTAGACAGCTCAATGGGGTCCAAGCTGATTGTTTTACAGGTGAGGAAACTGAGGCCTAAAGAAGAGCATATAAGTATCACAGGTAGAATTTAAACCCAAGTCCTCCAATTCTAGAATTATCAGTTCTTCCACTTTTATTATGGAACCATAGAACTAGTGCTAACGGGCCCTCAAAGGGCATTTCATTCAACTGTAGCATTTTTACAGATGAGAAAACTGAGGCCCTTGGGAAATTAATTTGGCAATAGTCACACGAGGAGTAAGCAGCTTGACTCTTTTTTTTTTTCCTCACCAAGAGACAAAAGGGAAAATAAATCGCAATCCAAATTAAATCCTATGGGTCCATTCCATGGCTTTTTTAATCTAGATTTAAATTAGGCAGAGATACCATAAACATTTTACAAAGCATAATCAATGTTTCATCACCATGTGCCTACCATACAGTAAGTGGCTAATAAATGCTCATTGAGAGGAGGGGAGGGGAGTGTAGATTCTCCAGAGCTAGGACAGTTCTGGCAAGAGTTACACAGGTTTAGTGACAACAGCAGGATCTGATTTTGGAGACCCAACCCCATTTGGTGGAGAAACACAAAGGCTGGAGATACACCATGGAAAGTATTAGTTTTTAGCCAGGGCAACTTATATGACCATGTGCAACAGTGGATGGCCCACACAATCCTACAGCTCTTTCTGGTTTATCTCTGAGTGGCACTGGGTCTTATATACACTAAGTGCCTAATAAGTACTGGTGGTATTCAATCAGCAAACATTTATTAGGTACCTACTCTGTGCCATTGAATTGAAACCAGAAGTTACCCCAACAAGTAGACCTAAAGCTCCCAGAACTACCGCTGGCAGCAAACCTTTAATCTCCTAGACAAGAACCATGGCAGTCAAGACTAACACCAGATTGGATTACCGAGTCATTTGCAAACGAGATTGGTTTGATATAAAGCCAAGTCAGATCATCCCTGGAGCCTTTTTAGGTGAAACTTGAAGGAAGGAAATAAACAGGTTTGAAATGAAACAGACCTGCTGATGTTTTTATAATGATCTATTTTCAACATCAACAAGTGGCAAACCACCCCCATTTCTCCCATTTAGATGCATGCAGTGTTTGATATATGGGGTTCAGAAGTGACAATGGTGCTTGTGGGGTGAAGAGAAGCCTGCCTACTTCAACCTGCTCAAATTTCAAAAGAGGAAAAACACAGCCCACTGAGATTAACCAAGTAGTACAAGGTCAGATGTTATGACTGAACTGAGACTTCACTTTCCACCACATCATGGTGCCTTGAAAAAAACCAGAAGGGACAGCTGAGCTTAACCAATGCACAAAGGAGAGATGCCATTTCAGAAGGCGTCCAACCACTGTTTTTTAGAGATATGTTCAAGAGTATAAAATTCCAAGGATAGAAAAGAAAATGGGCAAGCCTTCTACCGAAAGAAAGCTAAAATCCCCAGTCATATAGTAGCTTCCTCAGTTCTATGAAAGCTTTATGACCATGGCTTATGAGTGCATTACACCAGCTCTTACAGCTGTTCTTCCCCTGTAGCCACATTACTAAAGTTGTGGAGAATAGAAGATCCCACTGTACTTAACCAGAACTTTAACAGAACAAAATGCAGCCTTGAATGTTCTCCTCAAGTAAGGAGATTCCCATCAAGCACACACTGAAACTAGAGAACAACTGGGGAAGACATGGGGAAACGCGGTTCCTCCCTCAGGACAGAGAGGTAGGAGAGGACCAGACATAATGATGCATACATTGTGAGGCAAGGTTTTCATCTTAGATAGGTTGTACTTTATCACAAGGGAAGGTTCAATCTAGAAGATAAGGCTGAAAAAGAATGGCTTTGATAGAAACTCAGGGGATATCAATAAAATATCTGTTAAAATTAAACTATAGGATTATAGTGAAGACAACAATGGAGGGATTAAAAGTGGCTATCTATGTCTCCTCAGGGTGTGTATTAGGGACTGTCACAAATAGTTTCTGTGGATGAGCCCTGAAAAAGGGAGATTTGCTATTGATGGGAAGTCCCTCCAAATGACTTTTATTTCTAAACATCACTGGACTAATTGCATATGTCCCTTCCTGGCTGTGTGTCTGACTCTCTCTCTAGATTTTGCCATGATGACTCAGCTGCCTTCTCACCTTGGAACTCCCCCTTTGCCATGTCAGTCCTGTTTTTCCATAGGTGAGTTCCTCTGGGAGCCTCCATTTTGGAGATGGGCCCAGACCAGCCACATTTCATTCCCCTCCTGGCTGTACTTCTGATTCTCCAGACTTTACTACCCTGTCTCCACAAACATATCTTTCCAAATCCTCCCTTTCTCCCAGATAGAATGGAAGCTCTTTGAAGTCAGGAACTATTTCATTTTGATTTTCCTCTATATTTTTTGTTTTGCTCTGTATCTCTAGCATCTATTAAGTACTTAACAATGCTAGATTGCTTTGAGTTCCATTTCCTTAAGTGCAGAGTGTCTTTCTTTCTTTGTTTTTGTCTAAAATAAAATGTCATTTCTTTATTTGTTTCCCCAATGCCTAGTACAGTGCCTGGTATATGATCTTAATAAGGCCAAGGTCTCCCAGTGCATCCAGGGTTATCTCCATTCATACTGATACAGATCTTGTCACTGAACCTAGATGGTTCCTGGGGAGGAACCTCATGAGGCTGGTTATTTTACACAGCCCTCCCTCACTTAAATCCAACTCACTTGCATCTCACGGCCTCACCTCCCTTATATCACCTTTAAGAATGAAGGACAACCAACAATAGCCTGACATATAGTAGGTGCTTAATAAATGCTCAATTGCTTTGCTAAACAATAACCACTTCCATTTATATAGCACTTTAGGGGATGCTCAACTACATAATTTGTACCTATCTCATTTGATCCTCACAATAACTCTGGAAGAGGTAACGCCCGTATTATTGTCCCATTTTACAGAAAAGACTGAGAGGCTTTATACGAGGTCAAACAGCTTGGTAATAACACAGCTGGGACTCAAAGCTAGTCTGGGTCTAGTCTAGAAGTCACAATCCAAGAGCTTTTATGAAGCGCACACAATACAGTCAAAAGAGGGCAGCTGCCATCAGCTCTCCAGTGTCATCTAGGATGATGAGCATGTTCCCCAGTTCCAGTAGGACTGGATTTTCCAAACATGTCCTGATCTTTCTTTCCAAAACCTTCAGTCCTGAGATCCTGCCTTCTGAGTAACTCAGAAGAGCCATTTCCATTCATATGAAGGATACATGATGGATACTATGTGACAGCAAGGAAAGAACATTAACACCTTTAATTCAGATGTTCCTGCTTTAAAGAAAATGGCAACAAGAAAACCCAAATGTGCATTTTCTCTGGCACCAGAGAGTTCTTTTTTAACAAGTTGGTTTCAAGTCTTGAATTCCTCACCAAGTCCCAGGGATGTAAGCAGGCTGATAGCTGGAGGAGGAAGTCAGTATGCTCTCTCTATCAGATGTGGCTTCTGAGGGTTGGCCAGAAATCCAGGTAGGGAAATGCTGATCATATCGAAATCAGGCTGAGAAAACGCTTTCCTCGGCCTTCTTATCTCCATTATATAAGCAATGACCTTATCGAGGGCACACATCTGGCCAAAAGAAGGCCCGGGAAGGTTCTCAGACCAATTAACGTAGGGTTTTTCTTTGCAGCTCAAAACGTTCCATCAACTGGCAGACACCCATCCTAAATCATTATAGAAAAGTCAGACATATGGTTGTGTATATTTAATGTGCCTTAAAAATAAGTTATGGGTATTTCAGCCAACAAGTTTTTCATCAAGTTAAAAGGAAGGCAATCTCAAGAAAGCTCCCAGGTGAATATGGCCTAGACACACAAAGGCTGAAAGTGCTTGACAAGGTAGGGCTGCCCAGTATTTTTGGAGGAGTACGTTGCTTTAAGCCAACAGCAGTGAGAAGTGTCATGGGGGAAATGGTTAGGACACGGTACTGGGACTCTGGGAGAGCTGAGTTCAAATCCTAATTCTGTCCCTTTCTTAGCTGTTTGACCTTGGAAAAGTCCTAAGTATGACAATAGCTCACAGGATGGTTGAGAGTCTCAAATAAGATAGCATATGTAAGACACTATGCAAACATCAAGAAACTATATAAATGTTATTATTGTTATTAAAATATAGAAATATTATAGTTACGTTGAGGTTAAGGGGGCCTAAACAAGACAGAGTAGCTTGTGTATTACCTCTAGATTCAGAGTAATCATAATGATTGCCATAATGATTTATATAACACTGGAATTCTTGCAAAGTACTCTGCATATGTAAAGGGACATACATATGTATGAATGTACTTATATACACACATACAATATATATGTATGTCTGTATATAGTTCTCTATATTTTTATGGTTTAGTAATTTTTCAGTCATATCTAGCTCTTTTATGGTCCCACTGGGGTTTCCTTGGCAGAGGTACTGGAGTAGTTTTTTATTTCCTTCTCCAGCTCATTTTACAGGTGAGGAAACTGAGGCAAACTGGATTGTCCAGGGTCACATAGTTAGGAAGTGTCTGTGGTTAGATTTGAACTCAGGAAGATTAATCTTATTGATGCTAAGCCCAATGCAAGCCCTATCTAAGGTACTTCCCAGCTACCCCATCTCTAGATGTGCACATCTAGAAATCTGATCCTCAAACATCCCTGTAAAATAAGATATTTTGACTTTACATATAAGAAAACTAAATCTGAGAGAAATTAAGTAAGCTATACCGAATAACACAGCTTGTAAGATCTGAGACAGGCTTTAAAATCAGGTGACTCTGACCCTAAGGAGAGCACTGCTATACTGCAGGGACATACAATGCACCACGGCCCACAGGAAATAGAAACTGGAGTATCAAGCTGCTGCCTCGAGCACTGGCAAAACAGAGACCCCAGAGGCTGCATAGCTAATGTGGCTTGATGGCCATAAGGGAATGTGATGGGTGAAGGGGAGGGAATTATGTGGTATATTCTGTGTTAGACACTGTGCTAAGCATTTAACAAATACTGTCTTACTTTCTACAACCCTTGGAACTCAGTATTGTTATTATGCCCTATTTACAGGCAAGGAAACTGAGGTAAACAGGGATTATATGACTTGCTCACAGTGCTGGTAAGCTTCTGAAGCCAAATACAAATATACTCTTGCCATTTAACTACCTCCACTTCTGATGGTTTCTCAATGATTTCACAGTATTTTCTAAAGAATGGGAATCAAGACAGCTAGAGGTCAGCCAAATCTGGGGCCCTCACCAAGACATCCCTTACTGACCTCACCAATGCTCTAGATGCCCCTTGAACCCAGGGCCATGCCCCCAAGGACTCAGGGATTAGAGAGCAGAACCTCTGGCTCACTAGATGGTTCAGACCACTGAATTAAGGGCAGCCAGCCCATCCATCGAGAATTTGACCCTTTTGATCCACTCAAAAGACTGGGGTTGCTACAGGTACCTACACAGGAGCTGGAGAACGATGCAAACATGTCACTGTGGAGAAATAAATCTAATCGCAGCCTCCTGAAAGGACATTACAATCATGCAGATGAATTAAAATCTGTCTGGGTAAGGAAATTTCACCACATCCTTGTAACCTATTTCGGCAACACACACACGCACACACATGCACGCACACACACACACACACACACACACACACACACACTTCAGCAGCCAAATCTTTATCATAAAAAGTAGAAAAGAAAAAAAGGGAAATTTAAGGAAGAAACTACTGAGAAAAATATTAAAAAAAAAAAAACTAGTCTATGGCTATAATTAAACTGATAAAAAAAAATTTAAAATATATAAAAGGGAAAAGGATGAGGAGTCCATATTATCCTTAGCATCCTATCTGCTCCTGGCACCCCGTGGTTTTATTCAACTGTAAAGGGTAATCTTGTATCCACTTGATGCCACAATTTGCCAAACAATTTCTTTTTAAAAAGGAGAAGAGCAGCTTATCTCAGGATCATTTCTATCTAAACTCCACAGACTATACAATGAGGAATGAAATACAGCAACTATACAAAAGGAATGAAATAATCACAAATAATAAAAGATGGGAACGAGATGAATAATACTGCCAAGTGATATTTTAAATGCTACATTAAGGTTTAGAAAGTGCTTTACATAAATTTTCTCAGTTGAGTATAAAAAGAGTGAAGTAAGATGTACCATATGTACTTACTATGAATATTAGAGGTATTACAGATGAGGAAACTGAGTTTCATAGATGTAAAGATCTGTTACACAGATTGGGTTTGGATCCATGTCTCTCTGACTTTGGGTCACATGTGCTTTCACATTGAACACATTGGAAAGCTACCATCTTGGGGAAGCTAAATGACACAGTGGATAGAGCACCTGCCATGGAGTAGGGAGGACCTGAGTTCAAATCCAGCCTTAGACACTTGTCATCTGAACTTCCTGTCCAAATATTTATGAAAAGAAGGAAGCCTATATAATGCTTTAAGGTTTGCAAAGCTTTGCTAAATATCTCATTTGATCCCCACGATGACCTTGATATTATTATTATCATCATTTTACAGATGAAGAAACTGAGGCAAATATTAGTTTAAGTAATTTTCATAGAATCACAAAGTGAGTACACGAAGCTGCATTAGAACCTGGATCCTCCTGGCTCTATCTCTCTCATTGCCTCATATAGGTAGATCAGGGCCTAAGTTCTCCGATTCCAAATCCAAGGACTTTGTCCCTGTGTGATACTCCCTCTGAAGCTGAAAGTCATGAGTCCTTTTTTAGAAAAATATAGAATATTAAGGCTGCTGACATCCTGAGTAGCACTAATGCTGAAACATCGCTTCTAATTACATGATAATTGTCCTTTAATGCATCATGGTCCTGCTGTCCATAAAGAGGGAGACAACCTACATTGGCCCTCATCTCAGACAGGCTGAAAGATTCCCTTCCTTGTAGATGTGCTTCCCATTGGATTAACAAGAGAATGGGGATGCTCACCATGTCCATGCAATGGTCTTCTCTAATTCTAATTCTCCTGGAGATAGAAACAAGAAGGCTGTGGGCTCCCAGCTCACTGCATGCCCACCAGAGTTCCCCGACAGTCACATTCTGGAGCCTAGAGAGGGGCTCCCTACACATGTCATGTGCACATTCCTCAGACTGTAGGAAACAATTCCAGAGTAAACTGCACATTGCCAGTAAGATATCATGCTTTGTCCATCATGGCCAGAACATCATACTCTCTGACCTTCACACACATCAGTCTTGATGAAACTCACAGCATGGTTAGGGGAAAGGGCACTGGATTACGTGCCAGAGCCAAGTTTCGGTCTAAGCCCTAGAAGAGAGGCTGCAATAAAGGAATGGGAAAAAAACTGGACCACCAAGGACCACCAAGAGTCCTTCATTAGAACGCTCGATTAAAATGCCAACTGATCCTCCTCACCTCTGCTGGTGGGTGTCCCTGGCGTCCTTGAAGACTCTAGCTCAAGTAGTATCTTCTACAGAAGCTTTCCCAGGCCTCCCAGCTGCTCAAGCCTTCCTCTGGAGCTATTTCTAAGACACAAAGCCTTGTAACAAGGACATACTTCTAAATTTCACATTAAGCTGCACAGATCACAAAGGATCTTAGACTCCATTGAAGCTACATTTGATGTATGAGAAAATAGAAAGTCTTTCATACTTTCAATGAGGTCAATTTAGGGAATAAGTAGGTACTTGAACCTGGACTACTGACTCCAAATCTAGTAATGCTATCAGAGTATTAATTAATACAGTATTAATGTGATTTCATGGATCCATCCACTTGGATTCCCCTTTCATCAATATGTTAACATTTTTATATTTGGGTGATGATGATCAGTCATTTTCAGTCATGTCCAACTCTGTGAGTCTGTGAGCCCATTTGGATTTTTTTGACAAAGATGCTGGAGTGACTTGCCATTGCCTCTCCTGACTCATTTGACAGACAAGGAAATTACAGCAAAATGAAGTAACTTGCCTAAGATCAAATAGCTAGTTAACTATCTGAGGATGAATTTAAACTCAGAAGAGAAAGTCTTCCAGACTCTAGACCAAGCACTGCACCACCTACCTGCTCATTTTTACATTTACTAGAATCTTTAAAAAAGACAAATTACTTGGAAATAGATCCAACTGGATCAATTTGGATATTTCGTTTAATGTCCTACATTTTGTAAGAATTTAAAACTTTATAATCAAAATAAAGAAGAGAAGAGGACTTAAATCCATACAAACAATGCTCACTATCCAGAAGTCATGATTGTCCATTTTTATGGAATTTTCAACCACACTGGGACATCCTAGGTTTTCTCAACTCTAATCTACTCTCTTTAGAATTAAGGGGAATGAATAAGATAAAAAAGGCTGGGCTCAAAGTTAGTGAATATCCAGGATGAGAATATTGATCCCTAGAAAGGAGCCATAACAAAGAATTATACCTAAGGCTAGTACCACAAATTTGAGGATAAATGTCAAGCAATTGTCTAAACTTAAGGCAGGACATTAATATAGAGGGGTGAGGGTAAGGGTGGCTAAGTGGTGAGCTACTCTGGCTTTTATAGTTTCTCATTTTAGTAAGCAGGAATCTGTTAACTAACAAGTAACTCATGTTTTTATGCAGTTAAAGGTGGCAGCACCCTTTAAATCTGTGCCCAGAGGCAAAGCCCTAATAGCCCCACCCTAATTCCAACACTGCACTTATATTCCCCTATTAAGTGGATTCTATTACATTAGCTACCTGCAGTATAAGCAGGTGTGCTTAGCCTTCACTTCTGAGGAGGATTAATGGAGTTTAAAAAAAAAAAAAGATCTCATTTCAAGGTAGTTTCTACACATAAAGTAGGCCCATGGCATTGAAATTAAGAACAACATTTCAGTAAGGTTTTAGGAGTTTCATTTAATCTAGAGGGGGGGAAAAACAGCAGTTGATGCAATATTTAACTTATTAAGACATTAACATTAACCCTCTCTAGCCTCCCTAGTGTTAAAATGGGTGGGTTGGGCTACATAGCCTGAGGTCTCTTCCAGCAGTAGAATTATGATTCTATAATTTGTCTTAAAATACAAAAAAAAAAAAAAAAAAAATGGGTCTTTAGATCGCATATCAACACACACCCAAATGGACACAGCAACTTTTTAAAGGGGGAAGGCTTCCATTATCCAAACCTAGTGGAGAAGGCAGCATCCTGCCCGTGGTAAAGAGATGTCAGAATATTTTCACATACATCCCTGTGAGGAGGGCGTTTCCGCTCTCCTTGGCGCATATAATCAATTTTGGCATTTGCAACTGGCTGTGTAATGTATGCCAGAAGATACCATGGCCAACAATATTATAATTTCACTGTGAGGTCAAGTTAACATTTCTCCGGGAAAAGGAAAAAAATATATATACAAACTATAGCAAAGCCAGGTTGCCTGTCCCAATAACAGGTATTTTGTAAAGTTGCGATCTCCTTAAGAGAGACCAAAATTAGTGTGAAGGAGAAACTGATCTTTTGGCATCACAAATAACTACAAGCAGATTGATTTGAGAAAATTTAGCTGGGGGTGGGGGGAAAATCTGTTCAGAAATAAAGGAGGGAGAAGGGGAGGAGGAAAAATACAGAGAATCAAATGGCATGTGAGTTATACCATTTAGAAACTCATGCTAATATCATCGACAAGCGCCTGTTCGAGGCAGAAAGTGCCCCAAATTCCCAGAATACCTTGCTGCTCTTCCATGCCTAAGGATAAGGATCTGAGGTTTCAGGCTTTTTGAAGTTGTTGGGTGTCTCTGTAGGCTAGCAGCAGTTCTACAGTTTAGGAAACTTGCTTAGGGCCTTGAGGGATTAAGACAAAGTCATAGGAGATCACACAGCAGTTCCTTGCCAGAGCAGGACCTGAATCCAAGTTTTCCTGATTCTAAGGTCAGTTCTGGACCCTTTAGGGATATAAAGACAAAAAGGAAACTAACCCTGCCATCTAAGAGCTGGGAGTCTCATCAGTAACTTATAATTGAGTGTGATACTGATAAAGAGGCAGTATAGGTAAATTGATGGAGAAGTGGCCTTAGCTCTGGGAAGAGGGAGGTTTTGTGACCTTGGCAAAGTCACACATACTCCTCGGCATCCCAGGCAACTCAACAAGACTTTTTGTCATGTCCGACACATTGTGACCCCAACATTCCAGGCCCCTCTATCCTCCACTATCTCTCAAAGTCTTTCCAAGTTCACGTTCATTGTTTCCATGACACTGCCTGTCCATATCATCCTCTGTCATCTCCTTTTCCAATCTTTCCCAACATCAAGGTGCTGATCCACCTGGGTAGAGAGAGCAGAGTGACGGTGATCACTGGGAATTCCCATAAGCCATTGAAATCAGGAATCTGGCTAGCAACTACATGCATGTATACATATGTAGCTATACAGATAAAGGAATAAATTTTAAAAATCAAACGCTACCACTAGCTGATATTTGGGACTCTTTAAACTGGGTAAAGCTCTTTAGCAACATTATTTCATGAGGGCCATAGAAGGACTAATTACAAATATTATATTTCCTAATTGAGGAAAACTATCATCAGACCAAGATTTGAATCCAGGCCCCTTGTGGCACAGTGGATAGGAGTGCTGGATTTAAGTCACTGAATCTCATGGGGCTTCAATAGGTTTCCTATAAAATGGCAATTTAACAACCATAACTACCTCACGAGAAGGTGAGAATCAAAAGGTAATATATACAAAATGCCTTCCAAACCTTCGAGAATTGTATAAATTCAGCCATTATTATTTTATTGTCCTGCTTTTCCTTTCCTAACAGGAAGTTTTGATGAAGGACAAGAAGAAATCATCAGGAGACTGAAAACCCAAAGGAGAGTTTAGAGAAAGAAAGGTGGGCAGCTGGATGGATGGCTGGGTGGAATGAGTACAAGATTTGTGATGTGAAAAGCCTTGGGTTCGAATCTCATCTCAGACATATACAGTAGTAGCTTGTATGATCCTAGGTAAGTCATTTAACTTTCTACTACCTCATTTTCCTCCTCTACAAAATGAAGCAATTGTAGTAAATGGCTTAGAAGATTACTTTCCACTCTAAACCCATGATTCCATGAAGAAAATCTTCAATGGTCAATGCTATAGCAAAGAATGGTAGTGGACAAGGATTCAGTTTGCTTCTGAAATATGTACTTGGGACCTAATTTAAAAAAAAAAAAAACAGGAATAAAAAGACAAGTCTTGAAATAAGTTTTCTGTGATCATAACAAAGGGGAGATGGTATTTAAAATAACACACACAACTCAACTGATTTGCTATGGAGATATTGTCATATATTTCAATGTGTGTGTTTTTTAACCACAAAAATACACAGGACAAAGAAGCTTGTGTGTCAAACTGAATTAATCTATAAGGCAAAGGAAGAGTTTTCTTCAGCTTATTCTTCATCTAAGAGAAGTTTCAGTTCCTGTATATTTTACAAACCACAAAGTCACCTGGAAAAAAGGTAACCACACTATCTGTAAGATTCCATTTAGGGAATCTACTGTCATGCTGCTAAGTATTTAAAAAAAAAAAGTCTAAGATTTGTTTGGGGATTTGTGGGCTTGGCATCCATACAATTCTAGAATGTTAGCTAGGAAAAAAAAACAAACTTCTTGATCATCCAAGCTAGTTTATCTTTTGGGAGACGAGGAAACAACTTCATGGAGAGAAATCAACTCTCTCTAATCCAGTAGAGGCAGAAGGGTCAGATGGGCAGAGCTCTTTAAGCCAACACAGGCAGTGCAGTCCAATGAGCAGAGGTCTCTAAACCAACGAAGGCAGTGCAAGGCAATGGGCAAAGATTTTTAAGCAAATATGGGCAATGCAGTCCAATGGGCAGAGCTCTCTAAATCAACAAAGGCAGTGAAGTTTAAAGGGCAGAGAGCTGAATTTGGGTTTTGATAATATGGATCTGAACTCTAGATTTATCACTTACTAGCTGTATGACCTTGGCCAAATCAATTCACCTCAGTTTCCATTGATAAAATGAGTTGGTTGGATTTGATCCTTACAGTCCCCTATAACCCTCTATAATACATGCTAAAAAGGAGCATGGTATCAAGGAAAGAGCACACAATCCCTGAAGCCTAAAGACCTAGATTCAAATCTTATCTCTGATGTTCACTATTTATATCAACTTAGACAAATCACTTCACTCTGGGGGCCTATTTCCTGAGGGAATGGCACTAGATGGCCAGAAGGCTCCCAACTTCTGATCCCAGGACCTCAGTGGCAAAATTCAAAACCAGATCGCTCAGCAGTCCAGTGCCTTCTATCCTGGGCACCCTGCAGTCACAGAAGCCTTCAGCGCCAGGCAGGGGCTTTCTAGGCTGCACGCTATGAAGATTTCTAAGTCAAGAATATAGCACCAAAGTAAAGTTCACATTCTCCCCTAACCACCAAATTCACGGTGACCACATCTGAACTGTCCATTTTATTTTTTTTGTTTTTTCTTTCTTTTTTTTAAATAACTTTTTATTGCCAGAACTCATGCCAGGGTAATTTTTTACATTATCTCTTGCACTCACTTCTGTTCTGATTTTCCCCTCCCTCCCTCCACCCCCTCCCCCAGATGGCAAGCAGTCCTATACATGTTAAATAGGTTACAGTATATCCTAGATACAATATGTGTATGCAGAACTGAACAGTGAACTGTCCATTTTAAGCATAAGCCATACAAAATGCTAAATCCCAGGTTAGTTTTCTATTCCACTCAGTGGGAATCTAAATGGACTCCCATCTCAGGCCAGTGCATGCACAAGGAGGAATAACTAATCATCTGTTAACCTGAGTAGAGCAGAATTAGCAGTGTTAATCTGGGCCTGTCCCTCCCCCACCCTCTCAAACATGAGCTAAACCTGGGACTGGACCTGCCAATAACTGGGCAGCCAACTGTCCAACATATACATGATGCAATCTATAAATCAACTTCATGTAATAGTGGAAAAAGCCCTACATGGGAGTTGTCAGGAAACATGAGTGCTGGTCATAGTGCTGGGTGATCTCCATTAAGTTATCCACGTTAAGCAACACAGGTTCTAATCTTAAAACTGTAGCGGAGGGGCTGGATAACTTTATATGAGTGACAAAATATAGGTCAATGAACTTGACTTGAGGCCCTGGCAAGGTAGAGCATGAAGACTGAAACCAGGAAGATCTGGAGACTACCCTCAGACACTAACTAGCTGTGTGACCCTGGTCGAGTCTTGTTTGCCTCAGTTTCCTCATCTGTTAAATAAACCGGAGAAGGAAATGGCAAACCACTCTACTATCTTTGTCAAGAAAACCCCAAATGGGGTTCCAAAAAGTCAGACATGACTGAAATGACTGAACAACAAGGAAAAAGATGTTCAGTGAACAGCTCAGATTTCCTGGATGAGCATTTGTTGGTGATGCCTTAGAGAAGATGCTTGGTCAGAAGGGGATTGAACTATATGGACTGGCAGGGCACTTCTAACTCAGAATCTGTGACTGTGGCCAAATCTCCAGGTCTTGTCTTCCTCCCTTATAGGAGAGCTTTTGTAGGATGAATTCTATGGTTCCTTCCAGCTCTAGCATTCCATAAGTCAATGATGTTGTCATTCAAATCCTTTCCTCCTTTTCAATGGCCATCAGCTTCCTTCATCCTACTCACATCTGACATTCAAGCAATAAGTACTTATTAAGAACCTACTAAGCACCAGTTCCTATGCTGGGGATAGAAAGACAAAAATAAAACAATCGGCCCCAAAGAGGCTTCCATTCTATTAGGGAAAGACGTGTATGTATGCGTCTGTATATGTACATATGTATAAATTTATGTCTCACTTCTTCTCTTTCAGGACTTGGCCAAGATCCATCTCTAAGCTTATGGTTATTATAAGATCCAGAAACTTCTCCATTATTTTGTTTCTGAAATATGATTTACTCTAATTGATGGGCTTTCCTCTTTCCTTAAGCAGTTCCCCCATCTCCAAAATCTTCTCCAGGATTACTCATCTCTATTGCAACTAATAGAATAGACTTTCTTTTTTTCTTTCAGCAGTTCCCCCATCCCCAAAGTCTTCTCTAAAATTACTCATCTCCATTACAAGTGATAGAATAAACTTTCCTCTTTCCTTCAGCAGTCCCCATCCCCAAAGTCTTCTCCAGGATTGCTCATCTCAATTACAACTAATAGATTATGAGACGAGGAAGGAGGAAGAATCTTCAGCTCCCCTCCTCCTAGTTTCTTAGAATTTAAAGCCAGAAAGGTACTTCCCATTCACCATCTCCTAAACCTCCATTTTATAGACAAGGCATCAAAAGCCAACAGAAATTAATAGCTTGCTCAAGGAAATGGCAAATAGGACATTCTCCTTCAGGTGGTCTGATTTCAAACTCAGTATTTCTCGATTCTTGCCCAATTTGATTATTTATTCATTAAGGGTTATCATTTCCTCACTTTTAGCCTTTCTTTTGAACTACCTTCAATCTTGTCTTTGAGCATCAAGAATCTCCCCTTCTCTAGGAAGGAAATATTTTCTATTCAGAAACAGAATAGACTGCAGGCTTTGCTTAGTCTTTTCAGGGTCGATAATGATGTCCCAAGAACAAAATGCCCCAGCCTCCTTTCACAATGACACCCTGATCCTTTCCCACCGCTAGCCCCCAGTGTGACCCAGGCAGCCTGGGCACAGAAGTGGATGGCTGTCACGCTTTCCTTTGCAGTGTGCCAGCAAAGGAGGATGGGCTGTTCTAGGCTGACTGCTGCTCTGACTCAGAATCTTTCTGCCTTAATGAGACAGCTTTGCCAGCTCTGTTGCCTGCAGAAAGATGGCACAGACACTATCTTTCACAAGTGCACTGGATTCCAAGTCATCCAAGGCTTCCCTGCAGACAACATCATTCTAAAGCACCCACCCACTCACACACCCCACCGGCACCAAAAAATACCATCCTAGGAAGTGACCCAGGGAAACTTCACAAATACTTGGAGATGCAGCTTTCTTTTGGCAACCTCCAGTGACAGACAGTTGCCATCAAGCAGAAACATTCCAGGATAGGGAGAAAGGCTCTCGAAAGGATTCTCTCCCCTACCCCCCTACCCCAATCTGTGAAAGCCCCCAAAGACTGACTCAGGAACTTGCAAAGGGGTGGGGGGTGAAAGGAGATCCAGAGCCCGAACCCCCAGGCCAGCTAGGTCAAAGAGGGAGTCCACCTTTTCCCTTTAACCCAAATGCCCCCACTCCCCGCAGCATGTGCATCCTGTCATTGGGATCCACAGGTGTCCGTTAAATTCAGAGATCCAGCCCTTCCTTTCAAACTTTCTCTAACCTTAATAACCTGGATAACTCCCATTGGGAACAGTTTCCTGGCACTCAAAGCCTGCTGTGTCTCTGAAACTAGGAAAATCTGTTTTAACCACGTCTCCAGAGGGATACACGGATGGGAGGGAGGGGAACAGAAGGGAGTGGTCTTTTCTGCATAGCAGGATTTTCTCTCAAAAAATCCAGAGGGGAAACAGGAGGCTCCGTTCTCTCCCCAGCCACTCCCTTCATCTGGATAAGCCCTCTTTCAAAGAGAAGAGGAATTGCCCATCCCAGCCCAGGCTCTTCCTTCCTTGCGTACATTCCACAGACAGCACAGCAACCTGCCTTCCCTTTCCAGCCAGGCTGTCATCCACATGGGGGAACTTTTCATCACAGTGCGTAGAATCCCGACCTCCTTGGGCGTTTCACCTCCAAGAGAGTCTGGTGGCTGACTGCCTTTCGGAGTTACACAGTTGTGCCCTTCGGAGCCCAAGAGTTTCTTGGCTTTTCCCCAACTCCCAAAACTGAACACCGAGTCCTGGAGCTAGGTCCCTTTTAAGCAATTTAATGTCAGTCCTTAATGAGTTGGGAACAGGGCTCCTTTAAAAGCTGACTCAGGGGCACACAGAGGACATTCGGCCCTCCCCCTCCCCGCGTACTATAAGCCCCTTTTCGAGTCTTTCAAAGAGTTACTGATATTCCCCATCGACCCCCCCTCCACGTGACCTACCCGCAAACGCACAGAGAGCCCCCCTCAACCATCACTTTCCACAAGGACAAGATGCTTGGGATTTGACTTACAAATGTGCCTCAGAGAGAAATAATGGAAGGGAAGATTTGAGAGACACCTGGAGACCCATCCCACATTGGAGGAATCTGTAATGTGAAGCAAAGACCTTTCTATGGGCAATTAAAAAAAAAAAAAAGGTTTAACTAACAGGACCATTGGGTAGATTCCAGTGTTGAAGGGGGATGGGATGAGATGGGAGCCGCTGAATTAAAAAAGAGAAGTTCAACTGTCCCCTGACTCAATCCCGGGCTCCCGGGTGGGCAGTCAAGGTACAGAGCCTCTGAAAGGAGAAGGGGAGTGAAGGTGAAATTGGACACATAGTGGTCCCTCCTTCAGGTCTGATCATGCATTGGGGGTGGGGAGAAGAGGGGAGGGGGGAGCGTCTACCCTCCATTCCACTTTTTGCGGGGAAACACGTACGTCAGTCTCAGCATCCCTACCTAGTCTCCCCTCAGGCTAAGGGTGAGGAGCACCTCGCTGCTAACTTGGACCTGGAGCACTATAACAGGTTTGCTCGGCCAAGCCCAACAGCCAAGCCCCGTAAAGTTCTTCCAGGCAGTAAAGGCCCTCCTAAAACCAAGGTGAGAACTTGGATTTCTCCCGGGCACCACCGGGTGTCTGGCTCCGCTTCTCTGCCTCCGGGGCGGAAAAGTGGTCGGAGGTGTGAGGAACCCCCCGGGGTGGGGGGAGGGGCTCCCAGCCCCAGGTTCGCTTCCCCGAGGCTGGGGACGGGAGAAGGGGGAGGTGCCCATAATACCCCAGGCGAGCCTCGGCGCCTCCTTCTCACCTGGTCTGACGGCCTTGAAGGTGACGGACTCCTTGCAGCTTTGGATAACTCCCAAAACGTCGTAGCGGGGCAAGCCGGACACGCGGACCCCGTGCACCTCCAGCAGCAGCTCGCCCTCGCTGAGACCGTTGCCCTCTCCGCCGGCGGCAAGCCCCTCCGCGTCCGGCTCCACGGAGCCCACGTAGGGGAACTCGCCGTACTCGGCTCCCCCCAGGACGGTCAGTCCCAGCTCGCCCTGGGGCCCCCGGCTCAGGGTGCACTGATGCACTTTTGTAGTCCAGTGATTCTTCTTCTGGATGACTTTCGACATGGTCCCGGCCACGCGCGCGGCGCCCCTTCACCCCGGACCCCCGACACACACTCGGGTGCACACGCACGCGGGAGCGGACCCGCAGATTCACGGGAATGAGAAACAGGTGGCCCCAGATCGCAGCAGCAGCAGCAGCAGCCGTCGGGACCCCGCGGATCAGCTGGGGCGCGGAAGGGGCATGTCCCCAGAGGGCACCCCCGAAGACAGAAGCCTACGAAAGAAACTTTGCCGGCTCGCCCTCCCCCAGCTCAAGCCATCCTTAGGCAAACTTTCTCGGCGCCTCCGGGCTCCCGCCCCTGCCAGCGGCCAGCTTTGTTTGCATTCCAGTCCCCGGAGATCCACGCTGCGCAAGCCGGCCCGGGGCGCCCGGGGACCGCAGCCCACTCCGGGCTGGTGCCTTCCTCCTCTCCCTGTGGCTGCTCTCTCTGCGCGGGGGTCTTCCTCACGGACGCTCTCCTCGGTCGCGCTGCCTCCCGAGGTGGGTTTCAGAAAGCGCTAGCCTAGCTGGACCAGATTCCCCGGAGCCCAGAGCCCGGCTCTAGCTGGAGGGGCACGTCGGAGGGGAAGGAGGCGGGAGGCGGGAGGGAAGGGACCGCGGCCCCTTTAAACAGCTACAAAGGCTCAGCTTGTTTTGTTACATTTCATTCTATTCCGTCCCACCGAGCTCCACGACCGGCGATAGTAAACGCGCGCGCCTGCGCCCTGGAGCCGCTAACTCCTTCCCTGCCCCCTCCCCTTCGGAGGAGATTCCAAAGTTCTTCCCGCTGGGTCCTAACGCCGCTCCATCTCCAGGCGCAAACTCTCCTCTTTTCTCTTAAGGCATCGGTCCAGCAATTTAGGAGAGGCTTGTGGGTTTTCTTCCCCCCACCCCCATCCCCGATCAGTGTCTGTTTTCAACTTTTTTTTCTCTCTCTCTCTCTCTTCTACCTGCCCGATTTGGAAGGAGGTTTAGTCTGGACCGAGATTTAGTCTGGACCGAGCTCGGCGGTCCGGGTTCGGGTCGCTTGGCGCAGCGGGACAGGCAGACCGGGATCCAGCGCGCAGGCACGCCGACCCTGAGCCTATTAACCTCCCTTGGCCAGTGGCCAACCCGGCTGCCAGTCAGGGAGCCGGCCCAGCCCGCCCCTCCCTTTCCCGCTTGGACTCTGACTCCCCGAGGCCAGCAGGGGAGGCGTGGGGACTGACTGCGCAGGGCTGGCCCGGCCGAGGGCAAAGCCAGCTGATCTGCCCCACTGGCTGAGACCGCTTCCCCTGACCTTGATCCCTTGGCCTTAGGGGCAGGCGGCCCCGGATGGACAAGGCCCCTGATAGGACTGGATGGTTGGGCTCTGAGCTCCACTCTCTATCCCGGGGGGTGTGGTTCTACTTGGGGACCAAAGGCGAGCCCATCTGGGCTTCATATGAGTGTCACATGTTGGTAAATGACTTCTTAAAGAGCTCCAAGAACGGCGGAGAAAGTGCTGGATCACTAAAGTTTGAAGATCTGAGTACGAATTCTGACTTGACTATGTGCGCCTACTGTGTGACCTTGGGCAGATCACTCCACTCTGTGGGCTTCTTTTCTTCTCTTGTAAAATGAGAAGATTGGACCAAATCCTCTCCAAAGTTCCATCCAGGTCTTGATTCAAGACTGAGAGAGAAATGCACTGGGGAGGAGTTGGGAGCTGGAATCTTTATACTCTTTCAGTTCGGTAACAGTTCTGCCAATTCTCTACAGTGTCCCCTGTAATCCAGGCTTTGCTCTTTGGAACCCAGAACTTACTCAATCACTAGAGACAGGGCTTTCGTGGCTGTTAATGAGTGTCCCGGGACTCTGGATGAGGCAAAGGAGCCTGTAATGTAAGCAGGGAAAAGGCTGGTTAGTCACTGAGCTTGTCTCTAACCATCCCTGCCTCTCAGGTGCTAGTTTTACTGGCAAAGTCCCCAGCACTAGTGTTCGCCCATCATCTTTTGCTGGTTTGCTCATCCCTGCCGCAGGATGCTTGCCTATACAAGACTACAGTGTTAT
This sequence comes from Sarcophilus harrisii, assembly GCF_902635505.1. Taxonomy (NCBI): domain Eukaryota; kingdom Metazoa; phylum Chordata; class Mammalia; order Dasyuromorphia; family Dasyuridae; genus Sarcophilus; species Sarcophilus harrisii. Next base: position 27,781,643 of record NC_045426.1, read on the forward strand.
AGAACTGGTTTCTGTTGCACGAATGGAGGGGTAACAAAAGCTCCATGGAAAAAATCCCAGAGAACCAGAAGTGGCTAATTTTCAAATCTGATACCTCACTCCCCAAATCCTTAACCTGAGCAGACCATCGAATGCTCAGCATTGGAGGGATTGGGGAAGAGATGAAAACACCAAAGAAGGAAGATGTTTGATAGAGTTCCAATGATACAGAAGGCTGCATTTTGTCTTGGACGTAATCAGTGTTAGATGCTTACTCTTTTTTTTTTTTTTCTTTATTACAAAAAAAGCTCAGTTTTGAAGAAGGAAAAAACATTTAGAAATGACTGATGGAAAAACAAGAGGCATCAATAAAACTTTAAGCATATATACAAATATGTTCTAAATGAAAAGTTGGCATTAAAAACCCTAACGACCACGTTAAGTGGTCCAAAAATAATAGCTGGCATTTACTCCTTGTTTTAAGGTTTGTAAAACATTTTACATATGTTAACTCATTTCATCTTCACAACCCAATTGGTAGATGCTATTATCTTACAGATGGGGAAACTGAGGTTCAGAGAGGTCAAGTGAATGGTCCAGGGTCACACAGCTAGCAAATATCTGGTCATATTCTACTTCTAGCTTCCAGACTCCAAGTGTTATATCTGGCCATGTAGTCCAATTAGTCAACATTTATTAATCACCTTTTATATGCCAGGAATTGTACTGGGGGTACAGAAAGAGGCAAAAGACAGTCCCTGCCCAAAAGAAGCTTACAATTTAGTGGGAGAGATAATATACAAACATATATACAAAAGAAGATCTATACTAGTTAAATAGGAAATAATCAGCAGAGGGGAGACACTGGTATTAAGAGGGTTTGGGAAAGGTTTCTGGTAACAGATGGGATTTTAAAAGGGATTTAAAGAAGCTTGGAAATCAGTAGGGAGAGTTGAACAGAGCATTCCAGGAATAAGGGACAGCCAGAGAAAATGCTCAGAGCTGACTTTTGGAACATCTAGTCCGTGAAACCATCAGGAGGTCAGTGTCAAACTGTACATAGTGAAGAGCAAAGATAAAAAGACTGGAAAAGTAGAAGTGGGGCTGGGTTAGAAAGAACTCAGAATGTCAAGCAGCACATTTTGTATTTGCTTCTGGAGGCAATAGCAAGAGTTCAAGTTTAATTGAGTTAGGGAAGTCTGCACCTTCTACAGTCTGACCTGTGCTTTAGAAAAATCACTGCTGGATGTGTGGAGAATAGGCTGGAATAGAAAGAGACTTGAGGCAAGGAGACCCACCTGGAAGCTACTGCAACAGTCAAGGTTGGAGGTGATAAGGGCCTGCATCAATGTGGTGGTGATGGCAGTGGATACAAGGGGATGTGTGTTCTAGAGATGTCGAAAAGGAAAAGTCAGTAGGTCTTGGCAACAGCTTCCATATGGTGGTGAGAGATAGTGAAGAATCCAAGAAGACCTGAGAGATGGCATTGCCCTCCACAGTAATGGGGAAGGTAGAAAGGATTTAGGAGAAAAGTTAATGAGCAAGATTTTGAGCACGGTTGTTTAAGATGTCTACTGGACATCATTTGAAGATATGAGATTGGAGCTGAGCAGAGAGATCGAAGAAGGAAAGGTAGATTTGAACATCATCAGTAGAGATGGTAATTAAGTCCATGAGAGGTAACGGGAGCTGGTCCAGTGGAAAGAATGCTGAATTTATACTCTCTATGAGGTGAGTTTGAATCCCAGCCCTGTTACTCATGACCTTTGATGTCAGAAAAATCATTTCACCTCTCTGAGCCTCAGTTGTCTCATCTGTAAAATGAAGAGTTTGCACAAAACAATCATCCATAGACCTTTTTAACTCTAAATCTATGATCTATATGAATCTCAAATAAATCTAAAATATGAAATTCCAGTTCTCCAATACTATGTCAACACTTCAGTTTCAGCATACAAAATTAATACTGCCCTTGCACACATTTCCATACTTATTAGGCAATTTGCAGGACCTCATTAAAACAAGACAGAGTGAAAATGAAAAATCTAAACTGGGAATAATTTGCTCTTAAATCCTCATTTTCCCTCCAGAGTTTTGATGAAAGAAGAGATTGGTGAATTCTTTCGATTTCCCTCATGTCATTGGGAAATGGGCCATCATCACTAGACCAGAGGACTGGTTCTAGAACTTGGCTTGACTTCACTGATGCTGATTGCTCCCCATTCCACTCAGCTGAAGGGAGATGGGTTCCCTTGCACTCAGAAAGTCCCTTTGGGGACGTTTCCTAGTTCTACAGGGTTCTCGCCCTCTCCTGGTTTCTCTTAGTCTTTGCAGCCAAGAAAAATTGAACCAGACTGGAGAAAAGAAACAGAGAAGTTCCAGACATAGTTTTCATCTAAGGCAAAGAAACAGTGATGAATGAGGAAGTGGAAACACACAAGAATTTAGGCAGCCAGATAAAGAGATAGGGGAGGGAGGCGGAGATGTGGGGGGAAAAACAATAAGAGCATAAAAAGTAACCAAGGCTGCCTATTTTAGGGCACTGATTTCGGGATGTTTCCAAATGCTTCCTCGTCCTCTTACTTGGCTTGCCTTGCCTGTTTCCTCAGTGGGAATACTTCCTCTGACTAATTCTCATCTGAAAAGTGGGATGGGAAGTCGAATTGCAAAGTAGACAACTTTTGACTCAAATTCAGTATCCGGATCAGCTCTGAGTGCAAAAGATAAGAAATGGCATGTATAGAACTCTTTGAACTTGGTAAAATCCGGAAGATTTGCATTCAAATCTTACCTCAATATTTACTAGCCATGTGATTCTGAGTCCATATCATAACCACTTTATAAAAGAGGGAGTTATGCTAAATCTATGTCCCACAAACCCTCAGATTTCCTCAGTTTCCTTATCTGGAAAGTATAGATCTGATGGCTTCTGAGGTTCTCTCAGTACAGATCTGTGTTCTTAAGAAGAATCATGGGGTCATGGGTCCAGAGTCACAGAGAACCTAAGGGTCAGTAGGTCAATAAGTATTTATTAAGTACCTGTTATGTTCCAGGTGTAGTGCCAAACCCTGAATGATTTTAGAGGCCATCGAGTCCAAACATCATTTTACAGATGAAGAAACTGAGGTCCAGAAAGTCACACAAGTGGTATAAGAAGCTGAATTTGAACCCAAGTCATCTTTCTATGGTACCACACTACCTCCCATTTGTAGGAATCAAAGCTTTAGATCTGGAAAAAACATTCATCTTTTCTCATGAAGGTAAGGGACTAACCCAAGATCACCTAAGTTAATTCTAGATCAAGGATTCATATCCAGACCTTCCAATTCCAAATCCAGCACATTCATACACACAGTTTCATTTAATTTTCATCATAACCCTTTGTACTGGGGATATTTTAATCTCTACTTTGCAGCTGAGAAAACTAAAATTAAGTGACTTCCCCATGATTGTACAATTACTCAATGTCATAGGAAAGATTCAAACACTCAACACCCTCCACTGCTTTGCACTGCCAGATCTGCCAGTGGTCCCATGAATAACCTCACAGAGGATGTTCAATGGACATTTGCTCTCTAAGCTATGTGTAACAAATGGGAAATGTGGTTCTTTCACGAAGCTACCCTGTACAATAGGAGATGGCTTCCTCTGGGAGAAAGCTTCCAATGGAAAATTTTCTGGTCGGATTCAGCCTAATACCAGTGGTAGTTTTCCTCCCCATGATTTGCAGCCAGTTCTCTATTATACAAGGCCAGACTCAAGGTAGAATCATTGGCAGAGGCACAGACTCTATTTTTAGCTTTTTTTTTTTTTTGAAGCAGGATGACTTCAATTCCATCCAACAAACATTTATTAAACAATTACCATGTGCAAGGTACTGTGCTAGGCTCCAGAGATACTAAAGAACAAACAAAAAATGCATAGTTCCTGCCCTCAAAGAGCTTTCTTTTTACTTGGGGGATGAGTGGGACATGCAACATATACGATTTAATTTCCAGAGGGATAGGGCACTTAGAACTAGTTAGAAAACTCTTTACAAAACGTAAATGGCTCCTACACTAAACCTTGGAAGAAGTTAGGTATTCTGAGAATCAAAGTAAGGAGGGCTTGTATTCCAGCTATGGGATGACAGTTTGGGCAAAGGCACACAGATGAGGGGAAGCTAGATAGTGCAGTGGATAGAGTGCTGGCCCTGAAGTCAGGAGGACTTGAGTTCAAATCTGGCCTCAGAGATCTTATACTTCCTAGCTGTGTCACCTTGGGCAAGTCACTTAACCCCAATTGCCTCAAGGGGAAAAAAAAAGAAATGCAGATAAGAAATGTAATAAGCATTTTATTCCATTTAAGTGGACTATGGGATGCAAAAGGGGGAAAATAGGACATAAACCTTGACAGGGACATATTGGGTTATAGAAGGTTTTAAGTACCAGGCTAAAGAATTTGTATTTTATCCTAATAATGATAAGAATTTTTAAAAGTCACTGAAACTTTTTTTACCTTGAAAACAGCTACCTGTTTGCCTAAAAAGTACAATGAAAACCTGAACGTTTTGTAATGGTAATAATAACAGCAACAGGAGTAACAGCAGCAACAATACTCATAACAGTAGTAGCAGTAAAAATTATCATTACAGCTAGCATTGAAAGCTCTTTACATATATTAATTCATTTGATCTTCATACCAACTCTATGAGATAGTACTATTATTATCCCCATTTTACAGAAGAGGAAATTCAGGTACAGAGAGTTTATGGAACTTGCTCAGGGTCATACTCTTTAAAAAAATTTTTTTTAGTAGGAGTTCCTTTGAAGATGTTTACATTTAATAAGAGATCCCTTTATTTCAACCTGCCTCCCATTCACCATCTGTGCACTGGAGATAGGAATACTTTACTGGAATGTAATGAGGATTAATTTACAAATATTTACAAAATGTTTGGAAATCTGTAGTCTGTGGGACCAAGAAAGTGTAAATGACCTCACATTGTTATTGAATAAATGTGTCAACTATTAATTTTTTTAGATACACAGTAGTTTCAGATGAGAAAGGAACAGTCACCACTGATACAAGATGGAATTTTCATGCAGCTGGCCTACTTGAGAGGCAGCATGCATGGGGCAAACTGGGGAAAGGAAGGCATTAATCCATTCCTAAAAACCCCAGAATTGGCTTCAAAAACACATCATTAATATTATCTATGTTTTCTTGTTTTTTTTTTTTTTTCCTTTGTTTTGGTCAATATTTCCCAATTATATTTTACTCTGGTTTGGGCTGCACTGGAGTGTTGTGATTGGGACTCATGCTGAGAGTTTTTGATACTTCTGTTAGTGAATATGACTGCTGGAGTTTCCAAAATCAGAAAGACTTGACTTGAAAGCCTACTCTTAACATTCGCTCTATGACTCTGGGCAAAGTAAGTAAATCTTTCTGAGCCTCAAGCAACTTTAAGATTATAAATTATTCATGGTTTGAAATCTACCCCCAAAAGTGAAACTTCCCAAATAAGTTCTTCATGTATTAATGGATAACAAATAAAGAGCTAGGTAGGTAGGTAAGCAGGTAGGTAGATAGATAGGTAAGTAGGCAGAGAGACAGGGAAACAGAGATAAATGATAGATTTCGTACCCAGCTTTAATCACTGAATGAATGGGTATTGCCTTAGTCAAACTGAAACCTGGGAAAGACCATACCTTAAACAGCAAAGTTCTCCCACTGCAGACAGAGCCATATCTACTTGTCTTGGTCTATATCTTGCCATAGATGGCTCTGAAGGAAAAATTAAGGCTGGTGACTTTGCACAGCCCTCCCAATTGCAATTCTTTCACTTGCAAATCATGGCATCGCCTTCCTGATATCATGGTTCTCTTTGAGAATGAAGGACAAACTACAGACAGAGTAGAGATAAAAAGAGAAATTAGATAGATAGATGGCAATAAAATGATAAATAAATAGATTAGACAGATAAATGTGTATAGATGAATAGCCAGATAGAAATAGATTGAGAGATAAACATATTAGATATGGATGGATAGATGTGTATCGATAGATAAACAGACAGATACATAGACAGAGAGATACACAGAGATGGACAGACAAACAGATAGGCGGGGAGATAGATATTTTGACAGAGATAGATATAGATTAATAAACAGATTAGATAGACAAATATGGATAGGTGGGTATGGATAGGTAGATAGATAAATAACAAACAGAAACATAGATGGTAGAGAGAAAGATAGATATAGAGATAGATGATAAATAGATAGAAAGCTAGATGTTAGATGAATAAATAGATGGTAGATGGATAGATAGATAAACAGAAAAAATATATAGAAAGACAGATAAATGGATAGATACATATAGATTGATAGATAAACAGATTGGATAGATATATGTGCAGAGATGAATAGACAGATACATAGACAGACAGATGCAGGGAGAAAGAGAAGTTAATTAGATATTTGGACAGACAAACAGGTAGATAGATAAATATTTAGAGAGACAAGCAGTGATAGATATAGATTAATAAACAGATTAGATAAACATGGATAAATAGATGGTATAGATGAATAGACAGATAGATGATAGATGGATTATAGATTTAAAAAAAAAACAAAAAGATAGTTAGACAGAAAGCCAGATGATAGTTTTCCCAAGTCCTTTAAGTTTTGAAAATATTAATATAAAAGAGAAATTCTCCCTCCCTCCTCCTTCACAAAAAGGAGCCTAGATAACAAGATGGGGCTAAGAGGATAGAAAGGGGCTAGTTTCAATGTTCATTGAGGTCTGTGAGATGGACAATATTAAAGTTAATACTTCTGAATGGCTCTCAGGTACTGACAGGTAAGCAGACTTGACAATGCAGAGGCCTGAGAGCAGAGGTTGAAACCTAGCTCAGAAAAAAAGGAAGAAAGTTGTAAATTTACTGCTATTCACTGCCAACACCACTACCCCCATCCTTATTATCTCCCCATCTCCTTCCTTCCCCCTGATGTTTTCATAGTGCCCCTGATTCTATCCTAGAAACCAGAAGGACCACCATCTTCTGACTGGAATATTCCATCTAATACTTTCTTCTTAGGAGCTAAATAAATAGTTAATTATTTGACCTATCATTACCAGATAATTGCAACATGACTTATTACAGGGGAGAATTTGAAAGCTAAGCTGCTTGGAAAAGCTGATGGAAAAATGTCTATTGCTTTTTGGAAGACTCAGGGATCCAAGTGTCCAGCGAAGGGTCTTAAGCTACAGGATGGGACCAAAAAAGTCAGTTTGCCTCAAGATTTTTTTGAAAGATAAAATCAGTTAACACCTATGAAATACTTTATAAAATCTTAAAGCAGATATCAAACTTACTGCCCATTGGCCTGATGTCCCACAAAACTCCTGAGTGTCATCAGGACCGGATTATAGTGTAATTGGGAAATGTTTAACAAAAAAATCAATAAAAATATGATGCAATAGAAATGATATTAATTTATGGTTTTCTGAGTCAATATGCATCCTCAGGGATTTGTCTCTATTTGAGTTTGACTTAAAACTGACTTAAACATTATCATCATCATCATTATCATAATTAAGTAGAATTCAAATTAATCCAATTCAATTCAAAGCAGCCAATATTTATATTTATGAAATGCCCGCTATGGACCAAGTATCATGTGCTATTTTCTGGAAATACAAAGCCAACCATTCCTTCCTCTCAAGAAGAGTGAATTCTTTTGGAAGTTGAAGGGGTGCCCAGCAATTGGGGAATATGCAAGCTATAATATATATTGTGATGGCATATTATTGTGCTATAAGAAAAAACCTGGAAAGAAGTGTGTGAACTAAGGAACAGAACCAAGAGAATGTTGTACACAGTAATAGCAGTTTTGTATGATGAAGAACTGTGAATAACTGACTAAGCTATTCTCAGCAAGACGATCCCAAAGGACTAATGATGAAGCATACTATCTGTCTCCTGAGAAAGAATTGATATTGATTGAATGCAGAATGAAGCATGCCATTTTTTACTTTATTTAATTCTTTTTTTTATTCAGGTATTTTTGTACAAAATGACTAATATGGAAATGTTTTACACAACTGCATATGGATAGCTTTTTTTCTGATTGCTTACCATCGTTGGAAAGGGGAGAGAGGAAAAGAATCTGGGGGAAAATGTTTTAACATGTAATTGGGGGGAAATAAAATATTTTTTAAAAATCTTTTAAAAAAGAAGATTGACTTCTTCTAGGGAAGTCTCTTTATATGTTTCGTTATTTTTGAAACAGGGATGGGAGTGGTCATGGAACTGTAGATAGAGAACTGGCTTCAGAGTCAGGAACACTTGGGTCCAGGTCCTGCCTGGCCTTGTACACCAGAATAAATCATTGGACCTCTTAATACTCCAGGTAGTATTTGAAGGTCACAAGTTGTGTAGAAAGTACCTCTCTGGTAGAGTGAGCTCCTCTCTCCCTCCCTCAGCAGACAAAATCAAGAGATTTGTTGTTGTTGTTGTTAAATGGGACTAGTAATCCTTAATGTATAAGGTTATGCTAAGTAGAATTTTTTATAAAAAAGTAAAGTGCTTTCTAGATTTAAGCTATTTTTATTTCCCAGTTTACTTCATTCTCAGGAAGTTTACTTCCTGAAAATGTCTAAACTTCATCTGTACCAAACTAACCTCTTTTGAATCAACTCATTCTGTTGTTATAATAGACTGCAAAAGAACTAAATTGGGTTTTTCATTCGCAACTGTGAAAAAATCATCTAAGTAACACCATAAGAGCCTGTTCAGGCTATTTAGGTGGTTGGGAGGAACAATATAAGATAATCACTTTTCTGTGGCTTAGCTGAACACTAGTTAATCTATAACATTATCACCCACTATCATCATCTTCATCAAGGCTTCCATTGGGCTGGAACATTTTTTTGTAGCATGGGGCCCACCCAGGGAAAACTCTGATTATTCTCCTTTTATAACCATAGCCAATTCTGATTTTTTTTTTTTTTGGGAGGCGGCTTTCTCAGCCGTTACCAAAAAGTTCTCAAATGCAAGAAGAGTTAGGATTTTGCTTTTAGTCAAGGTCACTGGTTTTTTTGTCCTTGGATTTTTTTGGTAGATGGCACCATTTGGCCAAGCCTGCCAATGAAAGTGCCAATCAAAAGAATGAGCCCCTTACAGCAGGATGCCATCAGATATTGTAAAAGCTTATACACAAAGGAGGACACCAGCCAACTTCCACTGAAAATGCTCTGACTCAGGAAATGGCTGGACAAATTGTGGCATCTAAATATAATTAAGTATTATTGTGCCATGAGAAAGGACAAATGTGAGGAATTTGGAGAAGCCTGGTGGGTAGTGTTGTAGCAGAAATAGTGCTGGCTTGGGAGGCAGAGAATCTAAGTTGAAATCTGGTGACTTTTCTTATCTGAGTCACTTTGAGCAGGTAGTGAGTCTCTTTGGGTCTTGGTTTCCTAAATTACAAAATAAACTGGATGGTCTCTGAGGTTCCCTACTAGTTCTAGAGCCATGTGGCAGGATGAAGAAAGCAGAACCAAGAGAAGTAATAGTAATTTAAAAAAAAAAAAGTGGTATTTCCAGGCTGTGGAATACTTAATCAATCCTGGTTTCAGAGAACAGAAGAAGCTCGATTTGTTCCTGCCAGCTGAGAGATAACAGACCTGAGTCAGGAGCATTGTGTACATCAGGCAATTTGGTCAGTGGTTTAACTATAATGGAAGTGTTCATTGGGAGAGAGAACCAGGGAGAAGAATTTGGAAGAATGACTAGAATTTTTTTTGAAATGATTTAGTAAAACCCAATGAAATAAAATGTTCTCAGTCCTATTCTATGTTCCTCTGAGAGACTGCTGAGGAATCTGACTGTACTTTCTTAAAATGGTTTATACCAAGGATTGGATTCTCTAGTAATAATAATATAATCATGGTTATTCCTTTTACTAGTGGGATAATTATAATAACAGCAATGGCAATGATTATGATGTGTCACATCTTCCCTGACACCGCTTTCTCTTGGCCAGGCCTGTTTTATTTCTTGTTGGGGATCTAGAGTACACTGACTGATTTGGGCATTATCTCTTCTCCATTAGTCTTGAGTAAAACAATGCTCAGTTGCATTTAACTATATGATATCAACAGCTTTTACAAAGTGGTTTTGTTTGTTTGTTTGTTTATATTTTTACTTCAAAGATAAAGCAAGAAGAATAACACAAGCATTTCCCAATAATACAATCAGCTCTTCCTAGGCATAGGATGGCAAATATTTAACAACTGGCTCTGGAAGGAAGGAAGGAAAGAAGGGGAGAATGAGAAGGAGGAGGAGGAAAAGGAGGAGGAAGAGAAAGAAGAGGAAGGGGAGAAGGAGGAGAAAGACGAAGAAGAAGAAGAGAGGAAGAAAGAAAGAAAAAAAGAAGGAAGGAGGGAGGGAGGAAGGAAAGAAGGAATGGAAGGGAGGGAGGGAGGAAACAAAAAAAGAAGAAAGAAAGGAAGGGAGGGAGGGAAGAACAAAGGAAGGACAAAGGAAAGGAGCAAGGAAGGAAGGGAAAAAGAGAGAGACATATGACATGTCACTTTTAATTTTCTCTATTATTAAGATTTTCTCTATTGATAAATCAATAAAATAATAAATGAAACCTTGATTTGTAGTGTTTGCTCATTTTCTAGGTACAAATGCTCACACTGAAAATATAATTGACTCTGGCAAATTGGTAAAGGTGATTCCATAATACTCTGGACTTACCTTGGTCTCTGACTCCAAATTTAGCTCAGTGTCTACATACTATTAGTCCCACCAAGTTTCTATCCAAAGTCCTTTGTCTAGGTGGGGTCCCTAAAGTCTCTCTCAAAAGTCATTCCTTTCTCATTGGGACATTTATGTTCTTTGGGCTATAAAGGTCAGCCTGGAGTCATACTCCCAGATGCTGTCCTTGCTCACAGTCCTGATCCAAATCAGAGACTACATTCCTTAAACCTATAACAAGAAAAGAATGAATGTCCATGCTGAGGGTGCCCTATTTCTGTAGAATCATATAACCTCTAAGGGAAAGAAAATTCTGAAATTTTTCATGATGTCTTAGTGGATGATACATGCTTTGATCCCCCAGACATGGGGCAGCAGAGGTAAAGAAGTGGTTGAAGCTGACAGTCCTTTCCGAATGCCTCCAGATCCAAATAGAGTTCCCTCCCTGTATTTCTTGGTTACAGACTGGTGCCAGTTACAGAAGGTCCATACATCTCCAATCCTTCCAAGACCTTTTCCTTCCACGTTAACACATTTCTCTCAAAAACTAGCACCTTCCAAGCAAAGAAAACCCATCTCAGATATTTCTGGGCATGAGCCAAACACTCCCATTATAATCATTCCAAAAATAAACATTTATTAAGTGCTTACTCTATGCCACAAGCTAAGCATTGTGGATGAGAAGGAAAAATAAAAGAGTAATTTTCAATCCAATAGAGGAGATAACATGTGGGAAACTACATATAAACAAGCTACATAAGGAGAAATGGCTTGGTTGTTGTCCTTTGTCCTAAGAGAGAACCAAAAATGATATCATTATATTGGGGCCAAAACACAGTATGTCTGACTGAAGCTGATCAGACCAATATGAGCTCAGAGGGCTATGCAAGATAAATGGGAAATAACCAACAGAAAAAAGGCACTAGAATTAAAAGGGAAAGGTTATTGGTAGAAAGGAGAAATTGAAAGAAGTCAAGAGGGAGAGCATTCCAGGTATGGAAGAGTCAATAAAAATGCCCAAAGCTGTGAGAGATTTCTATAAAACTTTAGAAACTTTAGAAAAGATTGATCAACTAGACGTTGATATTTGATATAAAAGGTTGAGAGAGGTTAAATCACTTTTCCATAATCACACAGTTAAGTGTCTTAGGTGGGGTTTGGATCTAGGTTTTCCTTTCTCTGGTTCCAAAATTCAAGCCACTAAACCATGAAGATACTTTTTTTGTTGAGCTGACAGAACAATGTAAATATGATCTTCCCAAAATTAAGGTATAGCTACTCTGGCATCTCTTTCCCTAATTTATTTTCACAATATTTTAAAAAGCAGGAGGTGAAGTCCAGTTTTATAATCATATTGTTGTACTCAAAACAATGTTTTATGGAGCCTATTAATAGACTTCTCTGGTAGTTAAAGTCACCCAGACTGTGAATATATGGCCCCATAAACCAAATCCTTGTCTTATCATGAAGCTGGACTAGTAAACAGTGGGTGCTGCTTGTAAAGTGACTCAGCAAGAATAAGCAACCCTGAAACTTTTGAACGTGGAAATCTTATTCCCCTTCCCTTCCAGATGACACTGTCAGGGGTTTATTTACATACCTAAAGTGAAAATGAAAATAATGATTATTTATCAGCTATGACACAGGGTCATAGAATCTCTGAGTTGGAGATCATCTAGTTCCTTTTGCAATATAGAGATAAATGGTAAGCCTGGAGATTACTTAAAACTCTCCAAAAAGGGACAATATACTACTAATCAAGGCAGCTTCTTCTACTTGAGAGCAATGCTGATTATTAGAGACAAGCCAATATTTTCCACTTTATAACTTGCACCTATTGTACCTAATTCTGCATTCTGGAACCAAACCAAAACCAAATACAACATGTCAATTATTCTTCCCAGTGATGGCCTTTCAGGTGTTTGGAGGCATCATGGTTCATACCCATGCTCCACCCCAAGTCTTTTCTTCTCTCCAAACTAAACATCCCAAGTTCCTCCAATCAGATCTTCCCATAAAATGAACTCTACCACAAATGGCAATTTGTTTTAATTATCCCTCTAAATCAGGTTTTCTTAAAAGTTTTTCCACTTGTGATCTTTTTGATTGAGAAATTTTTACTTGAACACAGTTATCTAGATATATAAAATAGATTTACAAATCAAACATCTACTCATAATAAATCATAACTTATAACTCCCACATTCAGTTATGAGACCCCCATGTGAGATCTCAACCCTCAGTTTAAAAAGTTAGATTCTAGAAATCTCCATACTAATTTTGGTTGGTATGAATAACTCCCCTCCCAAATGTCCTCTCTCCCCCAATTTTACAAAGAAAAATCCAAAGCAAAGAATGGGTAAATTTACAGGAAACTGACTCAGTGACTGAGCCAGGATTAGAAGGCACTGTTTCTAAGCTTGAGAGTCCTGGGTATTGCTTATTACTGGTTTTCTTGGCAGCCAGATGGGAAATTCGGTGTATCTGATTCTGTGTACCCCCAAGGATATTAGATGAAACTGAGAGTTGCTGAGCTTAGTTCTTACCTCCAAAGGCACTGCAATCTTAATTGTGAAGTTAGACCACTGTGTCAGTCTGTGCCACAGGCTGAAGTTGACTTGAAAATGAGTCCTTTTCCAAATGCTGAAATTTCTGCATCTTTCAGGTAAGTTTCTCCTGTTCTACCTTGTGGCTACAACATGGACAACATTTATTCCCGACCCTCTGACTGAGGGAAATATAATTCATTTTAAAATCCGGATATGTCTATTTTAGGAAATCCCTTATCTTCTCCCTTTCATATTGAAATAATAATTACAATCTCAGTAACGATAATAATAATTAGCACTTTTCATATGTTTTCAAAGTTTTTTGTTTTTTGTTTTTTTTAATATTAAAGCAAGCCAGGGTTACTTTCTCTTCTCTCAGTTTTTGAAAATGATGGAGTTAAAGGAGCTGGATTCAAGTCTAACTTCTGGTTCTTATCTCTTTTGTGGCTTTGGGCAACCTGTCTGGCCCCCATTTTTTCAACTGTGAAATTAGGGGCTTGAAAGACATGACCTTGAATATACTTAGTAAATGCTTACTATGTGCTGGGCAGTGCTAAGGGACAAAGAACCAAAATGAAGCTGCCTTTTCCCTCATGGAGCATACAGTTTAATGGGAGGAACAACAAATATGCACACATACAAGTATAAGCTGGATAACCTTAAGTCTTGGAGATAGTTTTAAGATATTAAAATTTATCATTTAAAGCCTAAAACCACCCTAAGACTTTTAGGATGCCCTGTATAAGAAAATACAATGGGAAATAAGCCTGGGTAGAAAGGCTCTAGAAGCTGGAGGGACCAGGACAGGCCTCCCATCATAGGTCCAACTTGAATTTAGTCTTGAAGGAAGCTAAGATTTCAAAAACTGCAAGTGAGAAGGGATGGCATTCTAGGCATGGAGGACTTCCAGTTCAAAGGCTCAGCAATGGGAAATGGAGCATCTTTTCCAGGTGATCCTATGTTCCCATGCCCTCTAAACTATGATTCACAGAGGGGTAGCAATCAATACCATTTTTTTGACCTGTGTTCTCTTCCTAATTGACTATATACCCAGACATTTTACTTTGTCCAAGATTCATTCACAAGGAAGTTTTCCCTTAATTTAGGAAATTAGACTTCCCATTCTGGGACTTTCCTCCAAAAGGAAAAATAATACAAAAAGCACTCCAAATATAATATGAATCAAGTATAGGATAAGAAATTTATTCCCACACAGGAAAGCACTGATATCCATATGATTTCTGAGATTTCTCTCTAATCTACTATAACTATCAAATGAGATAATATTTCTAAAGCACTTAGCACAATGCCTGGGATATAGAAGATGCTTAATAGTTGCTTAATCTCCCCCTTTCCCCCATTGTGATTCTATGAGAATAGTGGTTAGGGTAAGGAGGAGGGATGCTTACCTTCAGGAGAGCATGGTAAACTTAGTGTGATATCAAAGATCTCCCCTCCCCCCAAAAATTATTTTATAATGTTAAAAAGCTTTTCCATCCTTAGAGACATCTCAATATTCCAAACATGGAGATCATCCTGGACTCTGGAAGATTGGGCCAACAAAAAGCAAGGGAGACAAATGGACCTTATTAGAATGCAAACTCCCTGAGCACAAGAGCTAGTAGGATTTTTGTCTGCCACCTAGCACAGTACCTGACCCATAGGAGGTGTGTAATTAATGCAGTTGGTATGATTCATTTGAGTCTCTTAAGATCTACTCCTGTCATATTTGTGGGGCTGATTAGTACCTGGCAAGCCCCTGGGTGATGAATTCTTTAGCCATGTTAGGGCAACCCATGTAATAATTAGAGATAAAAAATGTTTACAATTCACATCTTTGACAGATAATTCTTTAGTATGAAAAAGGTTCTATTTCAGGAGCATAATTCCTAAGCAGAAGTGGCTGTGGATCATCCCCTGGCTAATCACCAAGAAGCTTTAAAGAATGCAGAAGGCTTTGGAGCCCTGAAAAGAGGATGTGAAAAACACCAGGACCCAAAGACTAACTTTGGAGACTTCAGAACTTTGTCTGAGCTTAGTCCTCATTACCTAGAACTGAGCTGGGACCTTGAGAAGCTTTGCCCAGAGGTATTTTTGTCCTAGAGAGACAATTCAGGCAGCTCCATTTTACATGGCTCATAAAGCTTTGTTTGTTTTAAGTGGGTGGCTTCATAGAAAGGAACTCCATTCCCAGAGGAGGTGTTAAGTGGGACATCACCCTTCAGGTAAAATTCTTTTAGTGCATTTTAAAATTGGAACCATAGACATTAATTGTGGTTGTTCGGTAGTGTCGCTGCTCTCTGTGACCCCATTTGGAGTTTCCTTGGCAAAGATAGTGGAATGGTTTCACATTTCCTTCTCCAGCTTATTTTACAGATGAGGAAACTGAGGCAAATTGGGTTAAGTGACCTACTTAAGGTTATAAAGCTAGTACAAAGATTTGAACTCAGGAGGATAACTTTATCAGCTGAGCTACCTAAGCTGCCTTTAGATATTAGAGTTAAGTGTATAATAATACTCCTGAAAACTTCAAGCCATCTTTCCGACTGAGTTTGCAACTAACTAGCTTCCAAACAGGTATTTATACCTGTTCTGTCCATTACTAGCTCTGTGATTTTGGTCTAATCATTTTCTTTCTCAGGTCTTCAATCTTAGATACTCAAAGTTGAAAGGAACATCAGGGATCATCTAGTTAAGGTTTGGGCTTTTTATGGAATAGCAATCCCCTGCCAACTCTCCCAGCAAGCGATCATCCAGCATTAGTTAAGAATGGTTGTATGCATGGATGAATATGTCTAATTTAGTGTTTACATTGCACTAGTCAGCGTATATAATGGTAAATCAATTCCCTATACTTCATTCATGGCATTGGGGAATCTACCACTTCCCAGAGGAAGTCATAATTTGGGGCCAGTTATCAACTATTAGGACTAGGTAGTGAGGTGACTCAGTGGATAGAATGCCAAGCCTGGTGTCAAAAAGACTAATCCTCTTAAGTTCAAATCTTGCCTTAGACATTTACCAACTACTGTGTGATCCTGGCAAAGTTGCTTAACTGTTTGCCTCAGTTTCCTCATCTATAAAATGAGCAGAAGAAGAAAATGATAAATCACTACAATATCTTTGGCAATGAAACTGTCATGGTAGGTAAGTCATTTGACCTTGTTTACCTCAGTTCTCTCATCTGTTTTAAAAAAAATGAGCTGGAGAGCAAAATGGTGAACTGCTTCAGTATCTTTGCCAAGAAAACCCCAAATGGTGCCATGAAGAATCAATGAGCAAGAGAAGGAAATTAATCAGTATCTCTGCCAAGAAAACTCCAAATGCATCACAAAGAATTTGAAATGACTAAAAAACAATTAAACAACCAAAAAATAGAGAAATTATTAAGTGGGACAGATTAGATATAAAACATACAGAAGAAAACAAATCGAATAGCCTTGTGTAGGTAAGTCAAAGGATCCCAGCTAATAGAGGTAAGGGCTTATTCTTTGACAAAAGCTTTTGGGAAAGCTGGAAAGCAGCAAGTCAGAAATTAGACCAATAGCTTATATAAACTGTGATGGGCTCAAAATAGATTCAGGACCTAACAAAAAATAAAAGAAAGATAGAAGAGATGACTTTTCAGATATACAGGTAGTAGGACAGACAGGATCACAGCAGTTAATTTTGATCATATCAAATTCATGAAAGATTTTGCATGAACAAATGTACTGTAACTAAAATGAGAAAATGAATTGTTAAGCAAGGATGAAGAATTGCAGCAAATTTCTCTGATAAATCTAGATAATATGCATTATATATTTATGTGTATATATATATATATGCTGCTTTAAATGTACAAAAATGAGACCTCCTTCCCAATAGAAAAATGATCTAGGAATATGAACAGGCAGGTCTCAGAGGAAGAAATCTTTGCTATATATAGCTATATATATATATATATAAAAAAAGTTTCAGTTCTCCAATAATAAGAGAAATGAAAATTTAATGAATTCTGAGGTCCCATCTTAGACCAAAATAAGGAAAATGAAAAATGCTGATGGGGCTGTGGGAAAACCAACACATTGATGCCTTGTTGGTTGAGTTATGAGTTCTCCCAATTATTCTGGAAAACAATATAAAATTATGCCTGAAACATTTTTATTGTTGTACATCCTTTGTTTTTGAAGAGGATCAGTATCATGAAGGTAATGTCTTGACTTGCATCTGACCTGGATTTAACTGAGGCAGAGCTGTGCAAAGTCAACCTCACTCTCTTTTCCAGTCATTAAAATTCAGCATCAAGACAAAAGTCAAGATAACTGGCAATAATCCATGAAGTCATAGATTTTTCCCTTCAGTACTTTTTTTTTGTTTTTTTTTTATGAGTTAATATTATTCATAATCTTCTATTCTTGTCTTGGATAATATTTTGAAGTTGAGCTTGTATTGATGTTATCCTTGTTTGCCATATCTTTGTGCTTGACTAGAAATTCATTTGTTTGCTGGATATCCTGGTTTCTGACCTCTTTTACCCTCCCTAATGTGACAACTGTTTTATACCGGTTAACTTTCTCTAAGATCAGAATTAATAGCTTTGTTTTATTCCATTGCCCAGTTCTGGGAATTCATGACTTTTAAAAACAGGTTCAGTTGGAATTGTAATTAGATGAAATGCTTTCTTATCTTGATACCTTTTGATTTTATGTTAATTTGTTGTCTTTGAATTAGACAATGATTGGACTGATCACATCAGACTGATCACATATACATACATACAACTGAATGACTTTTAAATCTCAGTTTTCTTTTTTTGCAATGTTGTTCAATGACCTCAAAGTCAGTGCCTTTTGACTCTCAGTGAATGAATGAATGAATGAATGGAAGAGTGTTTCTACTTACTACATGCTAAGCATAAACACTAAGGTACAAGTAGAAAAAGGGAGAATTTCTGTTCTCCAGAAGCTCACACTCTAATTTATGAGTGACAATGCATAAAAGAAAGCTCAAGTATAAATTATATGGAGAGACCTAGAAGACTTAAGAATTGATTTGCCAAACTGATACAGCCATTCTGGAGAGCAATTTGAAATTATGCTCAAAGGACTATCAAACTGTGCACAACCTTTCATCCAGTAACACCACTACTAGGTCTATATCTCAAAGAGATCACAAAAGAGAGAAAAGTACCCACATGTGCAAAAATATTTGTAGTAACTCTTTTTGTGGTGGCAAAGAATTGGAAATTGAAGGAATTACATGATCTGATGCTGAGTGAAGTGAGAAGAACCAGTATATTGTACATAATAAGGCAACATTGTGGGATGATCCACTTTGAAAGACTTAGATCTTCTCAACAATACAAGATTTAAGACAATTCCAAAATACTCATGATGTTACTCATATGCAAAACAAAAACCATAGAGTCTGAATGCAGATCAAAGCATATTATTTTTATCTTCTTTGTTGTTTTTTTCTCATAGTTTTTTCTTTTTCCTTTTTGTTCTAATTCTTCTTTCAAATTGATTAATGTAAAGATGTGTTTAATATGATTGTACATGCATATAAGATCGCTTGCTATATTGAGGAGGAATGAGGGGAAGAAGGGAGAGAGAAAAAAATGGAACTCAAATCTTATAAAAGTGAAAATTGAAAACTATTTTTATAGGAATTAGAAAAATAAAATATTAAGTGGGTAGGGGGAGGAAGAATTCATTGGCCAGACAAATGGCAGGATCCAGTTTATATCAATAAGGTCAAATGATAGTGTCTTATGACAGATTTACAAGGAAATTGAGGCTCAGAAAGGTTAGGTGATATGCTCAGGATTTAAAGGGGAATAGGAACCTAGGTCTTCTTGACTCTAGTGTTCGATCCATACTTTCACATTTCTCTAAATTCCTCCACTTTATCATATCTTATTGCAAAACAATATTTTCTTCTATTCACATAACATAGTTTGTTCAGCCATTCCCTATTCCATGGGCATTCACTTTCTTTATTGTTTGTTTGGCTACTCAAGAAAGTGCTGCATAAATTTTGCTATCTATTGGATGATTTTTTTTTTTCTAGTGACTTCCTTGGGAAACAGAATCACTGGGGGAGGTGAGCTCACTGTTCAATGGATAAGTATGTGAGGTTGTTTTTCTGGCACAATTAGGAATTATTTTTGAGAGTGGTTGAACCAATTCATTGGTTTCACAATGAATTGTGAAACCCAGTTTCACAAGCAAATTAATATTATTCATGATCTTCTATTCTTCTTTTGGATAATGTTTTGTACTTGAGCTTATTTTGATGTTATCCTTTACTGCCATATCTTTGTGCTTGGCTAGAAACTCATTTGTTTGCTGGCTGACCTGGTACCACTTTTGTCCTCCTTACTGTAATGACTGTTTTATGCTAGTTAACTTTCTCTGAGAAATGGTGATAATCAAAATTAATGGCTTTACTTTTTTCCATTGCCCACTTCTGAGAATTCACAACTTTTAAAAATAGGTCCAGTTGGAATTGAAATTAGATGAAATGCTTTCTTATGTTGATCTTTTCTAATTTTGTATTAACTTGTTATCTTTGTCTGAATTAGACAATGATCAGACTGATCAAAACATATACACACAATTGAATCTGAAATGACTTTCAAATCTCAGTTTTTTTGCTGTGTTGGTCAATGGTTTCCAAGATCATTGCCTTTTGATTCTCTTAGTGAATGAATGTGCATTTGAGTTTATTTGTCTTCCCATAGATTTTAATATTGATGACTGCCTTTTGGGGGGATACCTTTTCTAATTTTGTGAGCATGGTGACTTGGTGCACAATTTCATATGGTCATCGAAAATTCAAAATTCTTCTTTTGAAAATTATTCAGCAACTAGGACTATCTTCCTTAACTCTTTGTCTTAACTATTTGTCTTAATTCCCTGTATATCACAGATCATGGATTTAGAGCAAGAACGAATCTCAAAGGTCATTTAGTCCCACTCCTCTCACTTTATAGATGAAGAAACTGAGGTCCATAGAGGTTAAGTGAATTATTCATGCAGGAAGAATCAGAGATGGGATTTGAATTCAGGCCCAGGCTCATTGAGTCAATACAATTTTCTAGTAGATAGCAGACTTTTATCAGAGATATTTGACTGAGAAAGAGGAAGGGAGGAAACATTTATTAAGTGCTGACTATATGCCAGGCAGTATTTTAAGAGATTTTACAAATCTTATCCCACGGGATCTTCATAAGAATCCTGGAAGGTAAGTGCTACTATTTTTATTTCCATTTTACAGTTAAGGAAAATTATTTTGGTTAAATGACTTGGCCAGAGTCACACATTGGAATTTGAATTTCAATGTTCCAGACTCCAGGTCCAGTATTCTCTTCACTGCACCACTTACCTACCCAACTGAAAGATTTTAGTCCCATTTTACAATTTCTCTTACTCTTTCTGGGATGATTTTATTTATAGTAAAGCTTTTATATTTTAGCTAACCAAAATTATTTCTTCTCATATTTAATTACCATCTCTATGCCTTACCTTATTATTACCTTATTACCTTACATCCATATGTAAGAATCCTTTTTCTAATCACAAATATAAAATTCTCTTCTATTTATGAAAGTCACATGGTGAAAGTTACTGGTCTAAAACAAATTGCTGCAAAATTACTTTTAGTATTTTTTCCCCAAAAGTTCTTAAATAAAAAACTCTTCTCCAAAGTAATATATACTCCTAGGTTTGCCAGACACTGGACTACTTCTTTTGCTTCCTATTTCCAAGCATTAAGGTTCTCAATGATGGACTGATCAGTGACTCAATATTGCATTCTTCAGAATGACATTTCACATATGCAAGAAATAACTCCTTGTTTAATTTCTTTCCCAAACACTCAAATGAAATAATATTTTAAAGTATTTTATGAAGCACAATGCCTGGCATATAATAGGTGCTTAACAAATGCTTTTCCTTTTCTTTCACTTCTCTGAACTCCACCACCCCACCACCCAACACACAAACATTGTTCCAATCTATATTAATTAGAGGCTGCTTAACTATTAAAAAAGAAAAAAAAAGTCTATGACTGAGTCTTTGGGGGGAAAATAAAGATATACTAATTCTCACAGATTTTAGCTACAGCATCCTTATCTCAATTCAAACTTCCTTAGCTTCCTTTAAAAAAGATGTTCATTCATCAAGCCAATCTCCAATTGATAAATAGTCAAAGGATATGAACAATTTTCAGATGAAGAAATTGAAATACTTTCTAGTCATATGAAAAGGTGTTCTAAATCATTATTGATCAGAGAAATGCAAATTAAGACAACTCTGAGATACCACTACACACCTCTCAGATTGGCTAACATGACAGGAAAAACTAATGATGAATGTTGGAGGGGGTAGAACACAAATACATTGATGGGTGAAATTGTGAACTGATCCGACCATTCTGGAGAGCAATTTGGAACTATGCCAAAGGACTATCAAATTGTGCATACCCTTTGATCCACCAGTGTCTTTGCTGGACTTGTATCCCAAAGAGATCTTAAAAGAAGGAAAGGGACCCATATCCATATGTACAAAATATTTGTGGCAGCCCTTTTTGTAGTGGCATTGAAATTGGAATATTATTGTTCTATAAGAAATGATTAGTAGGATGATTTCAGAGAGTCCTGGAGAGACTCACATGAACTGATGCTAAATGAAGTAAACAGAATGAGGATATCATTGTACACAGCAACAACAAAATTATACAATGATCCATTCTGATGGATGTGGCTCTTTCCAACAATGAGATGATTCAGATCAGTTCCAATCATCTTGTGAGGAAAAAAGCCATCTGCACCCAGAGAGGACTATGGGGATTCAGACTGGACCACAACACAGTATTTTTACTTTTTTGGTTGTTGTTTGCTTACATTTCGTTTTCTTTCTCATTTTTCCCCCTTTTTGATCTGATTTTTCTTGTGCAGCATGATAATTGTAGAAATATGTGTAAAAGAATCACCCATGTTTAACTTATATTGGATTAGTTGCTGTCTAGGACAGGGGGGGAGGAGGCTGAGAAGGAAAAAATTTTGGAACACAAGGTTTTGCAAGGGTGAATGTTGAAAATTATCTATGTATATATTTTGAAAATAAAAAGTTTTAATAACAAAAAGATTCTCATTCAGTAATACTGGCTATAGTAAAAAAGTGAATGACCATTGATTATAATGGAATATGTCCCAGTACTGATGTTGTTAATTTGGAAATTTATATCTGCACAGAGGCTCTCGGAGTGACTTTGACATTATTTATCTTAGAAGAACTAAGAACATGGAGTCATTGTCATTATAACTTCAAACACTATAGTCTGTGTGAATGTGTATGTATCTCTGTCACTGTCTCTTTCCTCTGTCTCTGTCTTTGTTTCTCTCTTTCCCCCCCTTTTCTTCCTCTTCCCTCTCTCCTTCCTTCCCCTTTTCCTCTCCCCCTCTCCTTCCTCTTCTTCCTCTCCTTTCCCCTCCTCTTAAACTTCCTCATCCTTCCTCCCCCTCCTCCACCTTCTCTTACTCTTTCTTCTTGTTTTCTCTCTTCCTTGCCTCCCTCTAACATTGATAGTGAAGTATTTCTCATTATAAGTAATCCTCATTTTTTGTTTTCTTACTCTAGTTAATATAAGCAGATGAGAATCTTTATTTTTCTTTTTAAATTAATTTTTAAAAATTAAATATCCAATATATGCTCAGATAATTTTCAACATTCATTCTTGCAAAATCTTGTGTTCCAAATTTTTTTCCTCCTTTCCTCCCACTTCCTCCCCTAGATGATTAGTAATCCAATACACATTAAACATGTGTAATTCTTCTACACATATTTCCACATTTATCACGCTGCACAAGAAAAATCAGGTCAAAAAAAGAAAAAATGAGAAAGAAAAATGAGAATGAAAAAGGTGAAAATACTATGCACACTCAGTTCCCATAGTCCTCTCTATGGTTGCAGATGGCTCTCTTTATCACAAGACCATTGCAACTGGCCTGAATCATCTCATTGTTGAAAAAAGTCAAATGCATTAGAATTGATCATCGTATAATCTTGCTGTTGCCATGTATAAGGACCTCCTGGTTCTGCTCATTTCACTTAGCATCCTAAAGGAAAATTTCTACTCAGGTCTTTTTAGGTTCAACTGAAATTCTCTAGCCCCTATGCCATCAACTTACACATTCTTTAATTCATATGAAAAGCCCACCCAATGGGGCTTGTCTTCTGAGTTGCTCCACTTCACTGGTCATGTTTTCATCAGATCTGATGCTATCGAGGATGTTATTCTGGGACAACTATCACCAGCAATCTATTTATTTATTTATTTTTAAATACATTGTCAATGTAAACATCGTAATTGCCTAGTAATAGAAAGCTTACACTGATAGCCAAAATGAAAAATCTTGTAGTTTATCTAAGACAAGTGTAGTGAGAGATTTATTGCCTGTTTCTGGACCATTCTGCACCTTCATCTAAGATTTCGCCAACATCTTGGGAACATTTATGAGACTTGTAAAGTTTATGTGAGTTAATTCATTGCTGCCTCTTTGAAAAACAAACACTTTCTATTACCTGCTGTATTTTTCACCCTAAAGTCAGCTAGAGCTCTGTATGAACTAAGTTCTGCTCCCAGTTTGTATTAAAAGTATTAATTAATTAAATTTATTAAATAATTAATTAAAAGTTATATCCATTACCTTTTGGTGCTTTGGTGATTTGTGAATTCACTGAAGTGTATATTCCCTCTGTAGATACAAGTCACAACTCATCCATTTCTTATCTAATTCTCATTCATGTTTTTCCTGTACATTTTCTTTATAGGATCCATCTAACCATCTGGAGGGCTTCCTCTGATTCTTGTAATCTAAAGGGGTACTACTGTACCACTTCAAGGTGAAGGAAATGAGAAGCAAATATTTATAAAGTGCCTTCTATGTGCCAGCTATAAAGTGCTTTGGAAATGCTGTCTCATTTGATCTTAACAACAACCTAAGTAGATAGCTATAACCATTATTTCCATTTCATAACTGAGAAAACTGAGGTTGACAAAAGTTAAATAATTGTCTCAGAGTAACATGACTATAAAGTAGCTGAAAATGGATACTCATCTCCAGGCCCAGTACTCTATGTACTATGGCACCTTGCTATTTATCTGTCAGTTGATTCTTATTCTCTCAACCTGATTTCTTTTCCAATTATGCACTCCTTAATGATGTTTTTAATGTCACTTCTCATGGGTATGGATGGCACATGTACCCACATGTACAAAAAAAAAAAAAAAACAACAAGGTGTGATGAAAATAATTTCTTATCTGTAAAGTGATGGCAAATTACAACCCATACCAAGATTGGATGGAACTGTCAGCAGACTTTAGTAACATGCAGTCATCTGTTGACACCCCCATGTGTCTTTCCATGGCCCATTGGGGGTACTTGTGGCTTTTATTCTAAAAAGCTCAAAAGCTCATCATGGTGTTCCATAATTTATAGTTATATAACATCACTGGCAATATAATACTGGTGCCCTTTCTCTCCCCAAATGATCTTGGATTCATTTAGCTTTTAAATGTCATATCCTCATTTGAATGTCCATTCATAGAAGTCAGTAGCAAATTGTTATTTATATATATATCCATGGTCTTGTACATTTTAATTTTAATTTTAGACTTAATCCTATGACCAAGAGTAGAGATAGAAAATTATTATAGGAAATTCCCAATGCAGATATGCACCTTATTCATCTTATAGCATTGCCTGGGGCATGGAGAGGTCAGTCAATTAATAAACATGTACATGTGCCAGGCATTGTGCTAAGCACTCAGGTCACAAATAAATTCAAAAGACAGTCCCTGCTCTTGAAAAGCTCAGGGTCTAATCAGGAGAGTGCAAACAACTATGCATTAACAAGCAAAATACCTTTTAAAGTGGGGTTAATCCACAG
The DNA here is from genome assembly GCF_902635505.1 of Sarcophilus harrisii. NCBI lineage: Eukaryota > Metazoa > Chordata > Mammalia > Dasyuromorphia > Dasyuridae > Sarcophilus > Sarcophilus harrisii. Next base: position 27,806,858 of record NC_045426.1, read on the forward strand.
AGAAGACACTAGTATTAAGAGGGATTGGGAAAGGTTTCTCTAGTAGAAGCTAAGATTCTAGTTTAGACCTGACAGGGTGACTCAAGGCCACCTAGACATTGAATTCAACTCTTTCTGCGTCAGGGCCTATTCCCTATCCATACCTAGTTTCATCTTAACAAAAAGTTGCTTAATTTAATAAAATGGAATCAGATAGGCTTTTGTGGCAATGAGGCATTTTTTTCAATGCAATCCAGCCCAAGAGCCTTCTCCTTCTCAATTAAGGGTCAAGACTGTTGTTGCTTACCCTTTGTTCTTGAAAAGGATCATAGTATCAGGGAGATGACATCATGACATGCAAGGATATTGGATTGAAGTGAGGGAGGGCTGTGTAAGATCCCCTGCCTCACTTTCCCCTCCAGAGCCATCTGGGTTCAGTGGCCAGATATATATCAGGATGACTAGAGATGACCCTCAAGATCTAAACTATTTTCTATCTGAAATAACTGTCAACTCTATTCATGTTGATGAAGTAACATGTATGTTGACAGTAATGCTATCTTCAAGTGTTTAAAAGGGCATCATGGGAAAGGAATTGGCTTTGTTCTGCATGGTCCCCAAGGGAAGAACTAGGAACAATGGGAGAAGTGGTGAAGATAGAAATTTAAAAATCATAATCATAATAAGTAACATTTAAACAATACTTTAAGGTTTATGAAGCACTTTACATACATTATCTCATATCATTCTTACAAAACCCTTGAGATAGGTACTATTATTATCATCCCTCATTTATAGATAATGAAACTCAAGTACATAGAGATTAAGTAATTTGTTCAGGGATACCCAGCATCTGAGGTAAGATTTGAACTCAGGTCTTTTTAATCCCAGGTCCAATACTCTATCCATTATATAGAAATTTTTCTGAACTATTTGAGCTGTCTAAAAATATATTTGAAATCATTGAATGGTGTGGCTGGTAGGAAATGCAGAGATCAAGTAGAGTATACAAAATACTCAAGGATAGAGATGGCTTGGCTTTATCTCTGTTTTTATATTTCCATTACCAACATGGTAGTAAGATAACAAACATTTATTAAATTGAAGAGAATTGATCCTAGTAGAACTGCCTCATCTAAGGGGGATTAATCATTATGGTCACATAGCTTTTAAGTGCTAAATCTAAGTCTCAATCCAGGTATTCTAGCTCCAAATTTAGGGTTCTTTCAACTGCACCATCCTGCTTCTTCCTGCTTCTAAAAATAGGCAGAAAGGCAGAGAAGGTAGATCACACTGTCTTTTTGTTTACCTTTGGGGTTAAAAGTTTGGATCATTGGTTTTCTTTGGTTCTTTGGTGAATTATGGGACTTCAACTGGGACAGTCTACTAGCACCATGTCAGAAAATGAAATCATTTCCATTTTAATTGTCTTAGGAAGATTCTGAAGATATCTGGCAAGGCAAAGTACCAGATATTGAGGTCCTTTCTCTAGATGAAGTGCCAAACATTCAAACTCTACTGAAAAGAGTACAACTCTGATGGACAGGTCACAGAGCCCAAATGCCAAACACACCTACATTTACTTAAAACTCTTTTATGAACAATTTCTTACAGAGATTTCAGGAAACAAGTACAAGGACACTTTTTCTGAAGTGCTTTTGTATTAATTGGAGACACAGGAGATGCTGACACAGGACTGCCCAGCACGGTGTGTTCCAATGAGCAAAGCAACATTTCAACACAAAGGAAACACGAGATGTGCAAATCTGGAGATACCTTCATCCCAAATGTTTAAATGGAGTATTTGTCTACCTGCCCTGTGGGACAAGCTTCCAAACTCATAATGGACTGATCAGTCACAATTGAATACTCTATCCTTTGACCTCAATATTGTGATGTCACTGGTCTTCTTCAAGTATGATGGATGAACAATGATTTTAGTGCTAGGAATAAATCTCAAGAAACCCAAGAAACTGAGCACTGAGTAGGGAATGATGGGAAGAAGTGGATTGTGTCTGAGAGAAAAAGAGACATCCAACAGATAAGCCAGGTGGTGCAATGGTATATTCATGGATTCCCCCCAGCCCACACCATTTATTTTTGTAGTTCCTCTCTTTTTATTTTGAGAACTGATCTCCAAGTACCTTTCTCCATCAAGCATAAATATGGTTTTTATGTGTTCTTACGCAGGTCCAGTCAGCTAATCTTCATTATGTTACTTTTGTATGTGCCCTTTCCATTTCTTTACATTGTGTATTCCATTGGTAGAGTCCAAATGTGGTGCTAACTCTATTGTTGCTAATGGAAATAGATAATAGTAATAGGTAAATTATTCCCCTTTACATTTATACATTATCCTCATTCTAGTTTTAACTACAATGGTGATCTGGTTTACCTAAATCTCATATTAAGCTCCCTGTAGTTGTCTTTTCTTCTAAATTCTTTTTCATTATTTTATAATGCTCATAGTCTTTTATCTTCATCCTCCATAAAATTTTGCAAATGAGCTTGTACTCTCTAACCTGTGCCCTGGTCCATAAAGTCTCTCTCCTCCAGAAGAGAAATGTACTTGTTTTCTGAGTTCATTAAACAACTATTTTTCATGTCTAAGAAATAATGGTAGAGGGGATATTTTTGCTTTTATCTATTTCCTATTTTAGAAAAGACTGCACACTGCTTCTCATTCACAGCATACTAAAATGTGGAGATTTAATAAATAATTATCAGTAAGAGAAAGAGAATGGTATAGTGTAGGGGTGTCAAACTCAAATAGAAATGGGGCCACTAAATGACATATGAAGATCCTTAAGGGGACTATATTGATTAGAAAGTCACAAGCTGACATTATCTATGTTCTATTAGATTTTTATTTATTTTGTTAATTTTAATCTAATTTGGGCTACCTTTGGGAAACTAGAACTACTGGTAAAAAGTCAGATATCTCTTATTGTTAGCCAATTAAATGCTGGCCTTAAGAGGCTGACATCTCTGTGTTAATTCTATCTTTGACACTTAGGAGTTATGAGATCACCAGCATCAACATCTCTGAGTCTTAGACATCTCTGTAATACAACAAATTACAGGGATCTGGCTCAGTAAAAGGAATTTTGATGTCAATAATATCACAAGTCTTGGAAACATTTAATTATCAGTAACAAAAAGTTTTAGGGACATTTCTGTGGCTCTGGAATTGAAAATTACAAATGTTACTCCTGGTAATGTTTCAATAATTATAATAAAATATTTCATTTTCCTCAGCAGATACATCTGCATTTGTTACATGCAAATGTTACTAGAAAGACCTATAAGAAAGTATTGAAATTATACCATGTATCAAGAGAAGGAACAATATATTGCAGAGTAGGGGGAATCTCTATTTAGTAACAGAGAAATATAGATAGAACTGGATAAACTTGGTTTGAATTTGTTCCATAAAAACAAAGTGAGTTTTCCATTACATTTACTATAAATTCAGAGCAAGCTACTTCTGAGCTCACCTGATTTCATCTTCTGGAGCTAGTTTTTTCAGAGGTAGTAAAAGTTACTCTGCAACCACAATGAAAAGTTTCTTTGGAAAAAGAGATATTTGGTGACAAGGACTCATGGGAGTAATTCTGGGTCTACATATTTGAAGAGAGCCATGCTGGTGCCTTTTGTTATTTATACCACAGTAGTTTTCCTTTATGAAGGCAAATAAGTGCTCAGTAGATAGAGCTCTGGGCCTGGAGTCAGAAAAAGCTGAATTCAAATCCAATCTCAGATTCTAGATAAATCACTTAATCTCTATTTGGCTTAATCTGCTGGAGAAGGAAATGGAAAACTACTTTAGCATTTTTGCCAAGAAAACCCCATAATAGAATCAGGAAGAGGTGGATGTGACTGATCACCTGAACAACAACAATAGTTTTCCAGTGTATATTCTTCTCCTCTACTCTCCAGATTCATAGGATCATAGATTGAGAGCTGAAAAGGAACTTAGTCTAACTTCTACTTCTCACCCTAATTCTGTTTCTAATCTGAAACCTGCTTCTATATACTTCATTTTACAGACAAGGAAACTGAGTCCCAGGAAAGTTATATTCCTTGATTAAGATCCCATACATAGTAAGTGTTCTGAGGTAGGACTGGAACCCAAGTAGCTCTGATTCCAATTCTTGCCTAGTAATAATAAGAACTACAAAGATGTTGCGTGTTTGTTTTATTTATTTTTTTTAATGAAGGGAAAAGACCAAATCAGAGAGCATATGTACCATTCTGCTCCCATAGTCCTCCATCTCTCTCTACTGAAAAGATAGAAGCATGATTCATCTTCTGGACCCTGAGACTGAGACTGATCATTGCAATGAATTGAGTTTGGCTGCCATTTACTGATGTTTTGGTTTACAGCATTGCAGTCATTGTGTGAATTTTGATTAGTTCAGACTTTTACCTTGTGGGCAATCATTTATACAAGTTCTCTCATGTTTCTCTGATTTTTCCTATCATTTCTTGTGGTGCAATACCATTTCATTACATTTGAATAGCATGGTTTGTTCAGCGTGCATTTCAGCCCCTCCCTAATCAATGGGAACTCATTTTATTAGTAGGGTGTGTGTGTGTGTGTGTGTGTGTATAACTTTTGGTTCTATTTTTCATCTTTCTTTGAATAGTATCCAAGAAAGACTTCTTTTTTTTGGCCTTCTGTCACTTTGTGTTCCTCTGATAAGCTTTTGGAGAGACAGGTACAGTGTATGTGGCTCTCTGGTTCCCTTCCCTGAACTTAATGTATAGAAACACCTGCCCCTGTATTGATTTTTTTCTCCTACACTTATTTTTCTAATGTTCCCTATTATTTTTTCATCAATGATCTTCCTTCCTATCAATTTTAATCTCATTTCTGCTCCACCCCTTCCCTCCTAGCTGCAAAATCCTGGCTTTAAAGCTGGGAGCTCTGTGATGTCTGCTGCCCTCTTAGAGGCAAAAAACACAGCTGAGACCAGTGTTCTGCCAAAAATCTGCATTTTTGCACCTTGCCTTCCCCGGAGGACATAATACCAGAGGGGCCACTCTGATCTCTATTCAGGATCTGGAATATGCCTATTTTCCCTCTCAGTAATTCCCTGAAAGACAAAGAAGCCTAAATCTGTTGAATTGTTGAAAGATTTTTTTTCCTTCAGCAATATATGATAACAATCTATTTGTTCTCAATAATTCCCTGAAAGACAAAGAAGCCTAAATCTGTTGAATTGTTGAAAGATTTTTTTTTCCTTCAGCAATATATGATAACAATCTATTTGTATTATTACATTTTATTACACGATATCATTGCATAATAAGATAAGATCATTCTGAACAATGAAATAAGTGACATCTCATAAAATAAAGGAATCTTCTTTGATTTTATCCCAGTGGGAAAGGATTCAATGATTCCACAAGCATTTATTAAGTACCTACTATGTGCCAGGCTGCTTTATGGCAGTGAGACATACTTCCAAAAAACCAAAGATGAGTACAATCAATGGAGATTTATGAGGTGGGTAGGATCAGCCTGCAGTAGAAAGACAAGGAGGGACTTCAAAGAAGTACTAAGAGTAAAGAAGTTGATCAAGAAATACACAGTAAGATGGGAAAAGAAAGTGGGCTTGTTGAGGTTAGGAACCGAATGTTGAGGTGTAGACCACATGTTGAGGTCAACATTTCGGGTACCTAAATGAAATTAGGGTTTAGTTAGGTCTAGTGGCAGGTTTGGGGTACAGGGAGTCAAACAGAGTTCCCCTGCAACCCCCTTAGATTCGGCGCAAGGATACGGCGGTATATGAGGTCTAGAAGCGGAGCGGATTCCCAATAAAAGCATTTATTAGCCCAGAGAGCTAGATTAATAAAAGAGGTTTATTATTGAGTTTAGAAGTAGGAGATAGGTGAAGGTAGAGAGAAGGAGGGAACTGGACAGAGGGTCCAGTGGACAGAGGGTCCAGTGGACAGAGGGTCCTCACATGGCGACCATGTTTGGAATCTCTGCAAAGAGGGGTTCCCAGTGTGGTCCTTTTAAGTCGGAGACTTAGCTCGAGGGGCTTTGGGGTGTAGTCCCAAAGTTGGCTCAGATCAGGGTGGGGCTGGGATAGGTCCGGACCTTCTATTGGAATTCAAAGGGACCAGGATTTGTGAGTCAAAGGGTAATTTACATTAGCTAGGGGGGTTGGGAATCAAAGATTGGAATCTTTCCCACATCAGGCTTAGCCCAGTGCTTTATACATAGTAGGTGCTTAATAAATGCTTTGATTGATTGATCAATGTGGTAGGTGGGAGAGATTTCAAGTGAGCAGCCCCAGTGCCCCAGTGGCATCTATGCCTTGTTGGCAGAAAGTGAGGAAGAGTAAGGATCTCTGATGGGAAGCTTTTGTGTGTGAGACTAGCACAAGATGGGCAACCATCAGGGGACTGTTATCTGTTTTATTATTAGAGAATGAGATCCCTGATCCCATTGAGTACAGTATAGATATGAATGTATACGATAGGGATTGTGTGCTAAGCATCAGAATCACAAAAACAAAACCAAAAGAAGAATTCCTGTCTTCATCTTAGTTTTTCCTCATTATGACAGTTGGGTCTTGAATGCTCCTTTTCCTCATCTCAATTTTTCATATCATGTAATTTTTCATATATATAATATTTATATATAATTATAAGTGTTTATATATTATATAATATACTATATTATTATTACATATTATATAATTTTATTATATATTATTTATAATTATATATATTATATGTATTTGTATATATTATTATATATAATTATAAGTATAATTTTTCATATATACTGAGTGCTTAATTAATGTTTCTTGTTAGGATTGGATTTTTATTTCTTTGCCCATCAAACCTTACATGTGGTGCTTTATTGTACTTATTCTATATATAATATTGTATATTGTATTGTGTGTTGTATATACAATAAATGCTTAATAAACACTAATTGGTTTGATTGGATTTGCTCTGTTTCTTTACTACCAAACCTAACCTTCTTCATATAGGTAGCTAAGCTTGACCAGTGTTTTTATCTGCAAAATGGGGAGGCAATAGTAATCTGTGACCAGACTTTCACTCACAGATCTGGAGATTGTGTTTGACTAATACTGATAAAGATGAAATCCTAGAGTATAACACAAATGAAGGTGTGAGATGCTTTCATTCTAAGGGCTCAAGGTTATATCCATGTATCTATCCATATATATAGAGAAAAGGATTTATATACACACATATACATATATACATATATAATACACATCCATATATACATACACATTCATAAACACATATATTTCTTTCTCTTTTTTTTACAGACAAATACAAGCTTTTTTTGAAATTATATTTTAATACAAAATTTTGTAAGGGTGAATGTTGAAAACCACCTATGTATATGTTTTGAAAATAAAAAGCTTTAAAAAGATAACAAATTTAAAAAAAGAAACATTAAAGTTACTAAATCACAATAAATAAATAAATAAAGCAGAATGGTGCAGCAAATCTCAAATCTAGGGAGAATTTCTTTGATTGTGACCTGCCTGAGCAGAAGTGAGCATTACTTATTCTAAAAGGCAATGGGTCAAAAACTAATGTGCTTTTTTACACAGATGGAAATAAGATTATTTTATGCCCATATAAAAGATGCATTGGAGGAGCAAGATCAGGCAAGCATCTGGAGTTCTCTCACCGTTCCAACAATATCAGGTTCTTTTAACCTTTTAAAAATTTTAGCCACTCATGATTCTGCTCTCAAAACTGGTGCTACCAATTCCCATAAACCTGTGATTAAAAGTGCCATCCACATCCAGAGAGAGAACTATGGAAATTGAGTGTGGATCAAAGCATAGTACTTTTACTTTGTTTCCTTTTTTTTTTTTTTCCTTCTTTCTTGTATTTTTTACTTAGCACAGTGTTTTTTTGGTGCAGCCTGACAAATATGGAAATAAGTTTAGGAGAATTGCACATGTTTAACCTATATAGAATTGTTTGCTATCTTGAGGAAGGGGAGGGAGTGGGGAGAATTTGGAAAGGTGTTGAAAATTGTCTTTGCATGTATTTGGAGAAAGAAAATACTATAAACTAAAAAAAAATCAAAATCTAAATAAATAAAATATCTAAAACCAAACAAAAACAAAAAAAGTAATGTGACCCAGGAACTCTCCCTTTTCTGCTGGAAAGATAGATTTTGAGATTATACTGTCTCAGGATTTCAAATACCTTTCTCTTTTATACAAAAGGATAGAAGGAGAGGATGAAAGGAGATACATGTTTATTATATACTATGTATCCATCACTGTGCTAAGTAGCTTTGTAATATTTGGTTTTGATTCTCATAACAACCTGGAGAGCTAGGTGTTTTTTATTACCCACATTTTACAGATGAGAAAATGGAAGTCGAGATTAAATGACTTGCCCGGGTTTTTCAGCTGGTAAGTGTCTGAGACCAGATTTGAATTCAGATTTCCTGATATCAAGCCCAGCATTCTATTCATTGCATTGCTTAGCAACCCAACTGATGTGAGGAATATGTCCTGGAACTTCCGTCTCAGAGTATGTGGGCTCTTGCCTCCCTGTGTCATGTGCTTTTGCTGCCACTCCTGTTGAGGTCAGGAACCGAATGTTGAGGTGTAGACCACATGTTGAGGTCTACATTTGGGGTACCTAAATGAAATTAGGGTTTAGTTAAGGTCTAGTGGCAGGTTTGGGGTACAGGGAGTCAAACAGAGTTCCCCTGCAACCCCCTTAGATTCGGCACAAGGATACGGCGGTATATGAGGTCTAGTAGTGGCATGGATTCCCAATAAAAGCATTTATTGGCCCAGAGAGCTAGATTAATAAAAGAGGTTTATTATTGAGTTTAGAAGTAGGAGATAGGTGAAGGTAGAGATAAGGAGGGCACTGGACAGAGGGTCCAGTGGACAGAGGGTCCTCACATGGCGACCATGTTTGGAATCTCTGCAAAGAGGGGTTCCCAGTGTGGTCCTTTTAAGTCGGAGACTTAGCTCGAGGGGCTTTGGGGTGTAGCCCCAAAGTTGGCTCAGATCCGGGTGGGGCTGGGACAGGTCTGGACCTTCTATTGGAATTCAAAGGGACCAGGATTTGTGAGTCAAAGGGTAATTTACATTAGCTAGGGGGGTTGGGAATCAAAGATAGGAATCTTTCCTGCATCACTCCCACCATTGTTCCTACTGGAGGAGGGGAGAGAAATCTCCTTCCCATCTTTGCAATATTTTGAAAGAAGGATCCAGGGAAAAGGAAAGAATGGATCCTCTTGAGATCCAGTTTCTTTTATTGGATATGAAGTGTCATGGTTGATTCTTCAATCAACCAGTCACAAAGAGATTCTTGGTTTTCATTAGTATGATTAGGGATTTCTTCAATTTGATTATTGACTATCAATGGCCTATACCTTATAATTTTATCAGTTTGCTTGAGGGCCTTCTTGGTTTGATAAGGAATTCTTCTGCTTTATCTCTCATCTCTCCTAATAGGTAGAAGTAGAAATGGGTTCAAACAAAGCAGAGACAAAAAAAAAAAAACTGAAATTATCTTTATGCAAAAATCTAATTTCAATATTTAGATCCTTTCTGAAGAAAGATGGATTTTTAAAACTCATCGTAAAATTGTGGGGGATTTGGCTTGTGCCTACATAAAGAATAGTTCACCAAAGGAAGGATGCGTTCCCAGGGGAAAGACAATCAAAACCTTGGACCAGAGAATGGCTTATTTTATTGCCCGAATCCATGGAAATTCACAGTGAAGGATTAAAGTTTTAATATCTGGTCACAATAGGGTATCATTCTTGATGTTACCCAGCTGTCAGAATTCTGTGCATTGAATTTTCATCACCACATTTGTGCTCTCTCAGATCCACACTTTAGACTTTGACAAAAGGTGATTGTAATGTTTATTTTGTTTTCTTTTGAGATGATTAACAGCATTCAATGAGCTGGAAGTGGAGAATAAATCTTGCAGACTGACATTCATGTCTATGGCATTTATCATGATAGCAAGAGAAATATATTTGTAATTATCATTTTGAAAGAAATACCAAGTGGAAAAATTATTCCAGATATTAGCCTATGAAAAGTCTCAGTTTTGTCATATTTGGTAGGTGAGGTAATATGTGCAAAGAGCTTTACCAACCTTAAAGTGCTATGGATCTGTCAGCTTGTATTATTATGAATTCTGTTGTTAGACAGTGAGCAACTTTGGAATATGGAAGAATTTCTTTATTGCTACATCCCTGCTAAGAGGCAGCTTGGTAGAGTGAATAGAGAATAGAGTCAGAGAGACAAGGATTCAAGTCTCGACAGGACACAGAATGGTTGTGTGACTCTGGACAAAATCATTTAATCACTGACCTAAACAACTCTCTAAGGCTATTAGTTGCTGATTGGTTAGACAGCAGCAATTCCTCACTTGGAATTCTCCATACTAATGAAATCAGAGGTCTTTCTAACAGATTAGTCAGTCTATAAATATATAGATCTACATATACATAGGCACAGTGGATAGAGGGCCAGACCTGGGAATAAAGAAGATTCATCTTCCTGAAATCAAATCTGACCTCAGACACTTATTTGTTTCCACTCCACCCTGTTTGCCTCAGTTTCCTCATCTGTGAAATGAGCTGTGAATAGCAAACCATTCTTTCTCAAGAAAACCCCAAATGGGGTCACAAAGAGATGGACACAACTGAAAATGATTAAAGAAGAAAAATGAATTTATGCATCTGTCTTTCTACTCCCTATTTTTATCTCCTATGTGTAATGGGCTGAGGTTTGAGTTGATGCACTGAGGTCCCAAGTACTTGAGGCTAAATAGTAATTGGACTATACTCTATTAATATATATGATTGGATAAAGAATGGTCCCTGCCCACTCTCTGTGCAAGTCCTGATGTGTTGTATAGGAAATGATGATTTTGGTGGGTGGAGACAGGGAGACAGGAAGAGAAGCTGGGAGAGATTGGCCTGGGTTCCATACTCCTAGCTGCTGGTCATGTGGCTGCTGGTCTAGCTAGCTTCTTGACTCAGCTACAGACATTGCTATTGCCCATTCTTTCCACTTCCGATCTTTCTTCACTGAGAATAAAGACTGACGATTTTCCCCTAACCTGAATTCCTGACTCTGGCTGATTTTAAAATACTCGGTCTTCACACCTATGTTTATTGATCTATTTGTCTTGTAATGTTAAAAGAAACTAAGCAAGACAGAGATTAGAGACCAATTCAATAATTTATTAAATGGAGAGAAATACTGGGACCAATGGATCCCAGGGCTAGAGGAGACTATCATCTCAAAGGGTCTAGCCCTGAGTATAGGGACAGCAAGCCTTTTATGGAATAACATTAACAATGACATAATGCAGATACCTAGGTGGGGATAGCCTCATAGATGGAGGTTACTGATATTCTAATAACATTAAGGAATATCTATAACACCTTTATCTCAACCATTAAGAGGGGATGGTCATAACCTTAAGGCAGAATACAAAATAGGACAAATGGAGGAACTGATCACCCCATTAAAAGTGACCTTTAACATTACATTCTATCTATCCATCTATCTACACACACATGCATACACACACACAGACACACACACACACACACACACACACTCTTATTGGTATGATTTCTTCATCCCAATAAAAGTATGACTGCCTCCTATTTCAAAACTATGAGAGGCAGAAATATATAATTACATATGAGTATGTAAATTTTGAATCACATTTCTATAAATACATCCACTTTGAATAAGTATATATTGTTATGGTAGTGGTTCAGTGGTTTGATCCTCTCCAACTCTTTATGACTCCTTATACCATAGTACATCGATATTGTCCATAGGATTTTCTTGGCAAATATAATAGAATGGTTTACTATTTCCTTCTTCCCCATAAATATGTACATTTATATAAATATATGAATATTTTATATAAAAATATATTCATCATTTCTCAAATTTTTGGAGTAAGAGACAAACCTGTGATTTAATTAGTTTGGGGAATTTCAATGAGGAAGTTCTTTCCACTTGTGAAAGCAGATAATTTATGGTTTTAGAGAACTGTTATTGCTGTTGTTGTTGTACAGGGTCACTGAAAGATGATCAAATTTGTCCAGCATCACATGCTTATTCTATGTCAAATTCAAGTCTTGAATTTGGGTTTTTCCAACTTTAAGGCTAGACCTTCATCTAGTACATAATGGACCTCTTATATATATTTTTTTAAAATCACTTTTCATATTGTGATGAGAACAAACTCATCTAGAGGTCATGGGTTGTGATGAAAAGGATGCCTGACCTGGAGCTAGGAACCTGGAATCAAATCCCAACTTTGACATTTCCTCTGAAGGCAACTTTGCATCTATTCCTTTTCCTCTCTAGGTCTCAGTTGCTTAAACTGTTAAATGAGGTAGTTGGACAGCAGGATTTCTTCTTCTTCTTCTTCTTCTTCAAGGAAATTGGGGTTAAGTGACTTGCCCAGGGTCACACAATTAGGAAACTTTAGATATCTGAGGTTCGGATCCTCTTCACTTCAGAGCTAGTACTCTATTTACTACACCAACTAGCTGCCCCAATGGGAGGACTTCTAAGGTCCCTTTCAGCTCTAAATCCTAGACCTTAAGATGTTTGGCTGACTAGTCAGCATGTTTATCCTATTTTTTTTATCTAAACATGTGCTTTTTTTTTTCAAGGTAACCATGCATTTTTAACCAGCAAAATAATTTTCTTTTTTAGACTTAAAGACTTGAATTATGTAAATTGCACATAGGTGTTAGAGGATCAATTTCCTTGGGACAAAATCATGTCATGATTTTCATGAGTTAATCATTTAAGTCCATTCTCTTGCCATCTGATATGCAACAATTTATAAAAACTTTATTAATTTGATCTGTTAAATTTGGAACTCTGTCCCTAAAGCCACTAAATGACATATGTCCTCTGACAATATCTCTACTAGGGACTGGATTTTAAAGAGATCAGAGAAAAAGGAAAAGAATCCCATGCATAAAAATATTTACAGTAATTTTCTTTGTGGTGGCAAAGAACTGGCAACTAGGGAGGTACCCACCAACTGGGGAATAACTGAACAAATTTTGGTAGAGGAATGTATGGAATACTATTTTGTTGTAAGAAATGGAGAGATGGTTTCAGAAAAATCTAGGAAGACTTGTATTAACTGATATAAAGTGAATTAAATTGAATTAGAAAAAAATATGTAATAAGAATAACAATGTAAAGACAAACAGTTATTGAAAAACTTAAGAACTCTGATAAGTACAGTGACCAAATATAACTCCAGGGGACTAATGAAGAAGGATGTTAACCCAGCTCTTGACAGAGAGATTATAGGTTCATGATTCAGAATGGAACATACATCTTTGCATATGGACATGGGGAATGGTTTTGCTTAATTAAGTATGTTTCTTATAAAAGTTTGGTTTTTTTTAAACTGGAAGAAAAAATAAATGTTTGCTAATTTAAAAATAAGATGTAATGGAAAAAAGAAAGAAACTGATGTGATAAATTATAATTTGTGATGTTTCTGAAATAAATTAGTCTATTTCCATTTGCATTGTTATTTGTTATCCAATTTATTAAGGAAATTAACATTATAAGTATAATTTGTAAGGAGAATGTTTAAGCTACTTAAGGTAAAAAGTTTATGGTTAACTCAAGTACTTTGAAATCATCCATAAATACAGTTGATTTGTTAATTATAAATAATATTTATATTGATTTAAAACACTTTTAAAAGGAATGATAGCTGTTAGGTAATTCTTTTCTAGACTCAATTGCATTAATATTAATATATATGTTTGAAAATTAATGAGGCATTTTTCTTATAATACTCATTTGGGATTCCAGAGTGTCTTTCTTTTAAAGTGGTCAGTGATAATTCACTTTAGCAGCTTTTTCAATAACATTGTGGTTCCATTTTTAACCCTTAATCTGTAAGCAAACTTTATGTTGTTAGAATAGTTCCAGAGGATAACTAGATTAGAATTCTGCCTCTAGTATTTGGTTTCCCTGTAACCACAGGTATTGTCTAACTTTTTTATGTTGCTTATGCTTATCTCATAAGGTTGTTGTGAAAATCAAATGAGATAACATGAGTAAATTTTATTTTTAAAACTTAACATGTGCTTAAAACAACAAGTGTAGTTGTAAAGAGGAACTGATTGATGAGGGTTCCGTCCTGGGATCATTTACATTTGGGGAGCCTACTTCTGGAAGTTCCTGGTGACATGGAGACATAGAATAGAGGTGTTGGGTATTTTAAAATGTCTTATCTGCTTGCATTGTGAAGAAAAGGCCTTTTCAAAATTAAATGTACCAAAAAAGGGAGATTGATTTATGGTTTTTTTTCCTGGATATGTTTGATCAAGAAAAATAAATTGCTTATAAGCCTCTGTGTGGTCAGCCAGGCTATTGGTTATAATAGACTTGGAAGTGAATTCAGTGGGGTAAATGTTTGTTATATTTATTTTAAATTTGAGCCCAGTCTCCCTAGGTACTAAGTGTTAGAGTGGATAGTATGGTTGAAATTCAGTGATCATTTTTATTTCTATTCTTAGAAAAAATCCTTTTGTAAAAGCTAGTTGATGTTCATTGATTATTTTTTTAACTGTCATAATATTTAAATTTTTTATTTTTTAATAAATATTTTTAATAACATATAACTTTTTAAAACATTCATAGTTTTTAAAAAAAATTAGTTCTAAATTCTCTCCCTCCCTGCCCTCACCCTAAAAAGGCAAACAATATAATATAGATTATACACATGAAGTCATGCAAAACATATTTCCAAATTAACCATGTTACAAAATAAAACACAGACCAAAAGAAAAAAAAAACTTAGGCAAAAAAATATGCTTTGATCTTTATGCACATGCCATCAGTTCTTTCTCTGATAGCATTTTTCATTATATTGCTGAGAATAAAATATGTCATTTATGTTGATCATCCTACAGGGTTGATACACACACACACACACACACACACTTTTTTTTTTTTTTGGTAAAAAATAGTTTCTTTTCCTTTTCTTTTGATCTCAAAGGATATGCACATTTTTATAGCCCTTTCAGCATAGTTTTTAATTGTTCTCCAGAATGATTGGATCAGTTCACAATTCCACCAACAATGCATTAGTATTCCAATTCGTCCACATCTCCTCCAGCATTTGTCATCCTCCTTTCCATCAGTTGATCAGATAATCTGATGGATATGAAGGGATAATTTAGAGTTGTTTTCATTGCATTTCTCTAATCACCAATGATTTAGAGCACTTTTATGTAAGTGTAAATAACTTTATTTTCTTTTCCTGAAAACTGCCTGTTCATAGCTTTTGATCATTTATCACTTGGAAAATGGCTGATATTCTTATAAATTTGAATCAGTTCTCTTATCTATTTGAGAACTGAGACCTTTATCAGAGGATGTGCTCAAAAATATTTTCTCAATTTCTTATTTTTCTTCTAATCTTGGCAGCACTGTTCTTGTTTGTGTACACTGTATTTCTTGTTTGGTTATAGACTCTTCCCTTATCCACAAGATATGACAGATAAAATCCTCTATGCTCTCCTAAGTTGCTCATGCCATTACTCTTCACCTCCAAGTATGTCCCCAATTGTTCTCACCTTGGTATATAGTATGAGATATTAATCCATACCTAGTCTCTGTCAAACTGCCTCCTACTTTTCCTAATTCTCGTCAAATAATGAATTTTGACCCTAAAAACTTTAATCTTGGGTTTATCAAACACCAGCTTACAATGGTCATCTACTATTAAGCATTATGTACCCGATCTATTCCATTGATCCACCTTTCCATTTTTTAGTCAGCACCAGATTTCATTGATTAAGCTGATAATGGCTTCCAAGCACTGAATTAATCAATGATATTAGAGAAATGCTAAAGATAAATGGTGATTCACTTGAAAGCAAATATACCAAAATGGGGGCTCGAGGCAATAGTATTATAAGAACCTCAAAGCCCTTCAGGCACACTCTTAGAATTCTGAAAGGGAGATATAGCTGTCCTCTGAGAACCCAATTTGTTTGTATGAGTGGGAGTTGAAATAAGAACCCTGGAGCTGACATATGATCTACATATTTCTTTAATGGTCAAATTAATTAATTAATGAGAATCCTGAGACAATCTTACAAATATTCCTAAGCTCAAAAAGAAAATGTTTTATTTTTTAGAGGGAATGGATCACAAATTTTAGAGCCATCTTTAAAAAAAATGTTATTCACATGAAGAAGCATCTTTAAAAATATATTAATAAAAACAAAACAAAAAAAAACATAGGTTTAGCACCCCAAATTAGAAAGAATGAGGAGACCTCTTCTTTTTTTGTGCCTAATAATCCCTAAGAATCTGTACATTTGTGTGTATGTGTGTTTGTGTGTGTGTGACTCAAATACCACGCTTGGTTGGGCCCTAGCAAGGATAAAGGATTTGTATACAAATATATACATAATCTGGGGCAAGAATAGGAACTGTCTTTCTGTTTGGCAATTGTAATTTTACAAATACTCGTTTCAGAGTTAAATTCTTGCTTTGTATTCTGGGGAAATGTTAGTTCTATTCTGAATATCTCTCAGTTGACTCTATTATAAGTTTTATTTCTATTATGGTTTGAGACATAGTAAGGATGGAAAACAGTGGGGGAAGAGGAGTGTATTACTTATTTTAGAAAGTCATCTTGCTGTTGCCCATTTTTCAGTCTTCTGAAATTCTTCGTATTGATGTAAAATGAAGACTCATTTGAATTTGCTTTGTAACAGATGGCTGGTTACATGACAGAATTGCCATTGTTCAATAACTTTTCTTGAACTGGTCCATGCCTAGAAAACCATGGGAAAATAATGTTACCTCCCATTGGCCTAGTCTGTATTATCATTTAAATATTAAATTATAAGGCCATCAATGTGTCATCAAAATTGTGGGAGGCTGTAATATCTGGGCTTCAATGCTACAAATTTGAACAGCAATAAGAACCATATTTAGGTTATTAACACGGCTGCGTGTGAATGTGGGACTGAGACACAACAGAACAGCTGTGGCACTCCATGTATGATCTAAAGACAGTGGGAATGGAAGGAGCAGATGGATGTGAGGATAAATATCTGTCTGATCTCTCTGTTACTCCTTCAGATTTTTAACGGCAATCACAGTTCAGAAATTCAGACATACTGAACTGCAAAAGTCAACTTGAATTCTTGTTATTGATGGTGGTTCTCAAAGAGAACCAATGACATCAAGAGGATAATGTCTTGTCTTGGGATTAGTGGATGGTCTGGGTTATTGATTACATGAAAAAAAAAACATTTTGTCCTTTTTGAGGCAGTATCATGAATGAGATGCTGGATTTGGAACAAAGAAGATCTGGATTCAAATTTGCCTACAAATCGCTTTTTAAATGTGTGGATGTGGGCAAAGCTCATTTTCTTTGCCTATACAATGGGAATAATAACACCCATAAGTGCTTAGCTTCCTGCGTTTCTCTGATGATTGATGCTAAGTACATTGCAAACTTTAGAGCATGAGGTGAATGTCAGTTACGATTTGAATTTTCAAGAACATTGAAATTAGAACCAGGCAATCTAAGTATCACCCAATAGAGGACTTTGAGAGAATTTATAATGAATATATAGAAAGGGTTTATAATTGGCATGTCAATTATTTGGATGTGGATTGTGCTTGTTAAGTTTTTGAGACTGATTCAAAAGTCTGAAGTATTTTTTTCTTAAAAAAATTACATTAACTACTCTTGAGCAAGCCTGTTAACTATTCGTTTGCTTGAGAAATTATTTCTATGTAGGGAGGAAAAAAAAAAAAACTTTCCAGAACTAACCCAAATTATTGAGATTTTAAAGAAACTGGAAAATAACTGCATTAGACAAACTTTTAGACTATCCAGTCGGGCACTTTTTATTTCAGCCATCACCTCCATTTTTTCTTTCTAAAACCTAAGGCCAGGAAATATGCATGATTTGCCCAATTTCATCTTTAGGCTCTCTTTTCAGCAATATGTTTGGATTTCCAAAGCTGGAACAAGTTTCTGTACATTACAATGCACCCCTCTTCAGAGGTGTCTGCGGAGAGGAGGAAACCAGAAGTCATTTTGAATAGGTGTATATGGCAGAAGATATTTTGCAGATGGTGGCAGCATACTCCCAGAACAGAGAGGAAAAAAAGATATTTGGGTTTAATCAATTAAGAAACAAGTTTTTATTAAGCTGAATGCTATGTGACAGGTACTTTCTGAGGTCACTAAAATGAAAGACCTCATTCTTCCAGACCTTATAAGACTGTCTTCAAAGATAGGATGACCCAAGTTCATAAATCTAATTGTTGTTTTACAATAAGTCTTGAGCAAGGATATGAAGGTAAATATCCTGAAAAAGCCAGACCCACTTTTAAGTTTAATCTGCATTATAGCATTTTCTTCATAATTTTCTTAAGTCTAGATAAATAATAAAAGGATAAATCAAGAGCTTTTTTTTTTTTTTTTTAAGTTTGTGTCTATTTTTGAGATGCAAATGATCACCTGAAATTTATTAATCAGCTCACCTATCCGGTTTAAACTGGCTCCAGCAAATCTCTAATCCCATAAAGCTTAATAGAGGAGACAAAAGGAAGATGACATAAACCCAAATCCTGTTTCTGTTTCATTAAGTGCCTTTTTTTACAGGAACTTAATAAAGGCTTAGTGGATCAAAATGGACATTTCACCTTACCCCAACCATATAGGAAAAGATGAAAAAAAGAGGAAAATAGTAGATATTGGAGGGATTCTGGGAAGACAGCCATGGTATTACATTGTTAGGGAAGCTTTAAAGTAGCCCAAAGCTTCTTACACTGTGGGTTGTGACCTTATATGGTGTAATATAACTGAATGTGGGGGTTGCAAATTTATGATTCATTATCAGTAAATGTTTGACTTGTTGACCTATTTTATATACCCAGAGTCATATAAAAATTCCTCAGGCGAAAAAAGTTTATGAATGGGAAAAAAAATTAAAAGCCCTGAATTATCAACATGGAAAACAATTTTGAATCATACTAAAAGTAGTCAATAATTTGTACCTACCATTTGATTCAACGAAATACTAGTTCTATGTATATGTACCCAAAAGAGGACACAGACAAAGGGCATACATACTCAAAAGAGAACAAAGTGAGAGGACCATCAATTAATAAACATTTATTAATATAAATGTACCATATATAGCTACTATATACCAGACACTGTGCTAAGTAGTGGGGACACAAAGAAAAATAAAAGATAGTCCATGCTCATAATTTAATGAGGAAAAAAGCTACCAAGCAGATATGTATGAACAAACAATAAGTGGAATAAATTGGAAATAATTAACAGAAGGAAGGCGTGAGATTTAAGAGAAGTTGGGAAAGACTCTCTGTGGAAGATAAGTTTTTAACTGAGAGAAGGCAGGAAGAAGAGTTGAGAAGGGAAAACATCTCTGGAAGAGCAGGAGAAAAAGCCTGGAGCTAAGGTCCAATATATGCAAATATATTTTTGTAAGAATTTTTAGAAGTTACCCATGACTTGGAAAGAAAGCGGGCACCTATCTATTGGAGAACAGCTCAACATAGTTAGAACATATGAGTATTTGTTGCTTTGTTTTGTAACCAGACTTGAGATTTTGGTTCTATAAGGAACTCTGAGAGAATATATGTCCTTTCCCAATGCAGATGAATTCTGAGTCAGCACTTAAAATTTTAGGGAGTTGCCCAAGGCACTAAGCAATTAAGTGATTTGCTCAGGTTCTCCTAGACTAGAACCCAAGTACTGATGATTTTGAACCCAAATTTCCATGAGCTATGTCTTGGCTGTGAACTATGCCATTTTAATATGAATATAATGAATTGTGATTGCAAAAAAAAAAAAGCAAAAAATTCAAGAATGGAAGGACTTGAATGAACTCGAAAGAAGAAGGAACTAAGTTAATTGTAATAATAATAATATCTACCATTCATATGGTATTATAAAGCATTAAAAAAATTTTTTTTTGGTTTTGTTTTGTTTTGCTGAAACAATTGTGGTCAAGTGACTAGTCCAGAGTCACACAGCTAGGAAGGGTTAAGTGTCTGAAGCCAAATTTGAACTCAGGTCCTTCTGACTTCAGGGCTGGGTCTCTATCTAGTGCACCACCTGGCTGCCCCATATTTTCACATTTTGACCCTGAGAAGTAGGTGTTACCATTATTTGAATCCCATTTTACAAATGAGGAAACAAATCAAGAAATTGTACTGGAATCACCCAGCTAGTAAGTGTCTGGAGGCAGAAAGGAACAACACTTTCTCCGTCCCAGGCATTGTGTTAAACTCTGGAGATGCAAAATAAAAGTGGTTGATAGCATAACCACAGTAATGTAAAGGAAATCATTGAGAAGTTTTGGAACACTGATCAATGTAGTGTCCAGCTGGGGTTTCAGAGAACTGATCTAGAATCAATCAACAGACTTATCAAGCATCTGATATGTGCCAGACCTGTGCTAAGTACTGCAGACACAAAGAGAGGTGGACAATATTTTAGGTACAGAGCTCAGCTCACCCTTTCCAACCTCAGTCAGTGTTGATTTGTTTTGTTTGGTTGTGCTTGTGATGAGGGGGAGTTTTGTTAAATGCTAAGGAGAATCATGGGGAAATAATAGTGACATAGAAATAGAAAAGAACATCAATAAAACATTTAAAAAGGGGGAAAAAGTGCCCGATGAGTTGAAGTGCATGCCATACACATACCAATAATATTTATTTGAGTGTTAAAGCTGAAGCCTTTCATTTTTTCCCTCCAGGAGAAAAATGGTGTTTAGCAAAATGTAGCCAAACAATCCCGTTTGAGCCATCTTTCTCCTATCGGCATCCTTCCTTTTTGGCAGGTTTAGGGAGATTGGTTTCTCCATCTGCATACTTTGCCACGTGAGGCAGAGCAAGTGCTCATGATTTGAAAAATTTGCCCATCAGCTGAGCATGCAGCATGGGGGCTAAGCCAAGGTGACTTGCAAGCTTCAACTTTGTTGGTAAAGTGAGATGCAGACCGGCTCCAGACTCTGAAAATGGAAATGTATGGGGTTGGTTTGCATACACTTATTTGTAGATGACTATACATATATATATGAACATGTGTATGCAAACAAACCCTATATGCATGTATGTGCATATATATGAATATGAGTATGCAAAGAAACTCTACATACATGTGTGTATATACAGATATATATAAATATGTGTGTGCAAAGAAACTACATACTTGCACGTGTATATATACATACGAATATACAAACATGTGTATGCAAAGAAACCCTATATACATGCATGTGTATATACACATATATGGATATATGTATGCAAAGAAACTCTACATATATGTATCTGTATATATATAGATATATCTATATGAACATGTGTATGCAAACAAATCTTATATATATATGTATGTGTATATACAGAGATGCTCACATATATATCTGTGTATGCATATATATTTATGTAAGCATATATGTATGTATAGATTGTAGAAACTCATATAACAAAATCCTTTGATTTGTTGTTTGTCCCCAGTTCTCAAAGAAGGTCAGTGACACATATCATAGCCGCAGGCAAGTTATCCTGGATACTCAAGTCCATGATTCTGTGTTTTCCCCAAACACAGAAATAATACCAATAGACAGCCTCCTCTTCTATCTGTAAACCCGGATTCTGCTCCCAAGGGTCACCATTTGGTACTAAATGACCACCAGATATTAGAGATAATATTTGAACTGATGTTCTCTGTTATCCTAGATGTATCACATTTCATGACAAGTGTGAAATTACACTAAAGATGCATGATAGAGAGGCACTTCCTGTCA
This sequence comes from Sarcophilus harrisii, assembly GCF_902635505.1. Taxonomy (NCBI): domain Eukaryota; kingdom Metazoa; phylum Chordata; class Mammalia; order Dasyuromorphia; family Dasyuridae; genus Sarcophilus; species Sarcophilus harrisii. Next base: position 27,828,735 of record NC_045426.1, read on the forward strand.
TATGGGAGAACTCAATTAATTAATTAATGACTGATGGATTAGAACAATATGTATTATCATCACCTTCACCACCACCATCTTCTTCTTCCTTCTCCTCCTCCTCTTCCTCCTCCCCCCCCCTCTCCTCCTCCTCCTCCTCCTCCTCATCGCATTTGCATAGCACTTTAAGGCTGTCAAACTGATTGACATATATTATTTCACTGGATATACCCAAAGGGGCAATCTCTACTCTTCAGGCCTCCTCTTCCTGCTGACGGCCCTCAATTTTTAGAATAAAAATCTGGGCTGTGGAAGGTCTGTGGATGGGTACCCATAGTGTGACAGTCTAGCTAAGAAGATAAAGATTCAAAGCCCCTCTTATCAAGGAAAGTCTACAAAGTCAGCTGACCTTGTCCTCTCACTCAAATACAACCAGAAAACAATAGTCGGCCAGTTAATATCTTTTGAATGCATCTCATTTCTAGCTCAGCTACCAATCAAAAGTCCTTTTTTTCATCATTTGTTGGCAGACCAGCATCAATTACAACACGTCTGTACATGCTCCAAAATCTACATGGGAACTGCGTATATATTGTTTGTGCTCATAAGGCCTGGGATGAGCCAATCCTTTGATAATACAGTTCCAATTGGCTGTCCACTCTTTGGGCATTTTGTATTGATCCAAAGTAGTTCTTTCATCCAAAATCTAGTGATCCACTCACATCCTCTTCTATCTAATCTCCTTTTATAACACCATTATGGAGGAGACTTTCAGACTATCTGGCTTTCAAGAATGCCATTGATTAACAAATATCCTTCAGGAGCTCATATCTGAGACGCCAATTTTCCAAGATTGTTCTTAAACAGTCAAGAGATATTGAGGGACACTAACCTTAACCCTTTTAGACACATTCCCAAACCCTCTTTCAGTGGCTCATGTCTTGAGTTTTCTCCCATTCTTTAGACTTTGGAGAATCTTCAAAGGAAATTTCTCTAAAAGCCTCAATGTTGTCCCTCCATCCCCCCATGCAAGTTTCTCTCCCTCTTAATTAATACAAATTAATTAATAAATTAATAAAAAAAGAAATGGGGCTGTGTCAGTTCAGACCAAGGGTCTTAAACAGGCCCAGATGAACCTTTTGTTAGTAAACATTTGTTTCCATGTTGTATCTCTCCACCAGTAGAAAGTAATCCTGCTGAGGACAGAGAATGATTTATCTATCTACTATATATATTATCTTCCACAGTAAATATATCCTGCTGAGATAAGAATGATATATACTATCATGCTATATATATATATATATATATATATATATATATACACACACACACACACACACACACACACACACACAATTGGGATTAAGTGACTTGCCCAGAGTCATATAGCCAGGAAATATTAAGTGTCTAAGGCCATATTTGAACTCAGGTCCTCCTGACTTCAGGGCTGGTTCTCTATTCACCACACCAACTAGCTGCCCCAAGACTGATATATTTTGTTTTCTCAGTCTCAAAAATGTATACTTTACTTTAAAGTGCAACTACCTCCCACACTAGATCTTTCCTCTTCCCCTCAACTATTAATGGTTTGTCTATCTTGAAATCACTTTGTGTTGCTTTGGTTTTGTTTTGCTTTTATTTATCTGTGAACATCAAACACTGTATGTTCTCCAAAGGCAGGGGTGATATTTTTTTTATTTTCATATACCAGACTCTACCAAAATGCCCAGTACATAGTAGGTGCTTAATAAATTCTTCTTAAATGGAATTCGCCCTCAGGCAGGAAAGAGTTGTAGTCAAAGATATGTGTGTGTGTCTGTCTGTCTGTCTCTGTCTCTGTTTCTATCTCTCTCTCTGCCCTTCCCCCCTCCATCTGCCCCATTCTCATCTTAATCAGCAATAACCAAAATGGTTTTAAATGTTTACTATATAAATCCTGAATGCACACTGTTATTAGACACATATGTGATGGGGCATTTGGGGTACTGAATCATCACATATCTACCACCTGTAAAGGATCCTTTTTCCCAATGGCCTTTGCCAATCAATTTCTCCATCCCTGCCCTCCCAACCCTCTTTCCATGTTTCCATCTGTGTAATTTTACCAGACTTAATCATCCTCCTCCTGGATTTCAGAGGTCAGGATGGAGGATTCAGAGAAAAAGAATGGAGATATATTGCTTATTAACTTCCACCTTGACAGCATCTGAATGTCTTTGAAAAGAGTTTGTATCGAATCAGATAACACAGCTCATGTCAGAGAAAGATAATGATAGCATATGTTTTTCCCCAAAGGTGCCTGTCCCTTAGTGTCCATCCCATTTAGATGCATTTCTGTGTCTGTGGAGTCGGTGCACCATTCAGAGAGTGGCTCAAAGGGCAGAGGACATGGCTTCCAATTCTGTGACTGCTGCTTACCACCTGTGTGATCTCAGGTAATCTGCTCCCCCTCTCTTGCCTTCCTCATCAGTGAAATAAGGTGGCAGAGCCAGCTTGCCTCAGACATCCGCTTCAGCTTTACATCTGTGAGCCCCTCAGTCACACTGGGAGCCCATCACATTGCAGAGAAGAAATGAAGCAGCAGTAATTAGGCCCAAATGAGACTTGTAGGATGTTATTGAAGGGGGTTTATTAGAAACAAAAACCTGGTGAGTCCCTCGGCCTCTCTGACAAGGGAAGCTGTGTCAGACATGATTGGTGACTGGGCCAGGAAAGCTGCCCCTTCCTTCAGTAGCTAGCCAAGGGGATAAGGGAATAAGGAGAAAACTCTGTGTGTATCTGTGTGTCTCTCTGTCTCTCTTTCCATCTGTCTGCTTGTCTCTCTCTATCTTTGTCTCTCTGTGTTTCTTTGTGGCTCTTTTTCTGACTCTCTGTCTCTCTTTCCATCTCTATCAATGTCTCTGCCTGTCTGTCTCTCCTTTCCTCCCTCCCCTCCTCCTGCTTCTCTTCCTCCTTCAACTCTTCCTTTTTTTTCTCCTTTTCCTTTTTCTCCTTCTCCTTTTCTTCTCTCCTCTTCCTCCTCCTCCTCTTCTGCTTCCTTCTTCTCCTCTTCTTCTTCCTCCTTCTTGTCCTCACTAGAAAACCTGGACTTTAAGCTGGTGCTTCAGTAGTACAGATCAGGGGAGAATACCATCTAATCAGCAGTTCCAGAGATGTCCCAGGAGTTTTTAATCTCTTCAAATAGTGTACTGGGTGATTGGTTATAGTTTATATTTTAAGCATGTTAATTAATGTATGTTCATATGTCTTTTATGTTTTAAACATTTCTTTTGAGGTTGAAAAAAAAACAAATAAGTTCTTTATCTAATACCTACCATTTGCACGTTGGAGAACTTTTCTAGAATGGACCCTATTAATCTCTTTTGAGGAAACTCTAGACTTAAGTCTTATTTAAATTTTAGTTAAGAACTTTTCCTCAGCCTCTATGTGAGGTTGAGGGCCCAGTGAACCAGAGTGTGGAACAATTCATTTCCCTTTTTAGATGTTGAGTACTGCTTGGACTGATTCTCAGTCTGTGTTGGGGTAGGGCAGGAACCTGATGAGGGGGCAGGGGTATTCCCTGCGTCATGGGTGGTATAAGGAAATGCTATAGGTCTCAAGATGCCGGTCTGATGAGCTGCTTTTTAAGCATCTGCTATATACTAGGGATGGCACTAGGTAAGGAGATGGAGAGAAAAACTACGGTTCTTGTTCCAAGAAGCTTCCATCCCATTGGGTAGATACAAAATATACAAAGGCAGATCAGTACAAAGTGATATCAAGAGGAAGAGATTTAACAACTGGGCCAACCCAACAATTTGCAGTTGGTTGGGCCAAAGATAAGAGCCTATCTCATAATATTTGTGAAATCAGCCCCTGCCATCATCCTAAATCATGGTCATTATAAGCTGTGTCCTAAGAACCAGTTCCAGTGTCTGAGGCCCCGAGTGATTTATGGCTCGATCCATCGTGATGGCTTTGCTCACCTCCAGAGACATTCTGCTACCGGTGATTGACTAACTCTCTCGTCCTTTTTTAAAACTCATCGGGACACTTTGGGGAAGAGAAGTGTGGCATAAAATCAAATTCTCTTCTGTTTATGTACGTAATTCCCTGTGTGCTGAGATCAGGATACACACAGCTGCTTATATTACCCTGCATTGGATTCTCATTAAGTGCCCGCCACCTCTTCTCTAAGCCCGTGGCACTGAGCTTTCTGAATTATGCCTGACATTTCCCACTCATTTCAGGAGAGGCAGCCACACCATTTACTAGAGGCTGTTTTACTACATGAGTGGGTCTGCAGCAGGAAAGTTTCAGGCATAAAACCCAGCTGGTTTGGGATGTGAACTCTAGAGGAATGCTCCAGGCTCTGTTGTATGGACAAAAGATCACAGGATAATAGATGGAGCTGGAAGGGACCTCGTAGGACGTCTGGTCCAAATCACTCATTTTACAGATGAAGAAACCGAAGCTGAGAGGTTTGGTGATTTGCCACACAGCTTGGTAATATTAGAAAGAAAGGTTTGAATCCTGGTTCTTTGACCCCTAAGCCAATCTCCTTTCCATTGTAACAGGACTGAATATGGCCAACATGCTGTGAAAGATCTATGGCTTCTCTAGGGTAGATGCTCTAGAGTCAGATTAGAATCCTGCCTCTTCCTTTGGGAATGTAGAAACCCTCTTTTTTCCATTCCCTATTATTCCCATTGTCCTGTCTGTCTCCTCCAAAACTACTCTGCACTGTTGCTAATGCTGTTGAGTTATTTCAATCCTGTCTGACTCTTCCTGACCCCATTTGGGGTTTTCTTGGCAGAGGTCCTGCAGTGTTTTGTTATTTCCTTCTCCAGCCCATTTTGCTGCTGAGGAACTGAAGCAAACAGGGTTAAGTGACTTGCCCAGGGTCCTACAACTAATAAGTGTCTGAGGCCACATTTGAATTCAGGAAGGTGAGTCTTCCTGGAGCTCTGTCCACTATGTGCCTAGCTGCCCCCTTACTTTGTATTAGCATCATAGATTTAAAAGAAGAAGGGACCTAGGAGGTCATCTATCTAGTACCCCCAAATTTCAAAAATGAGGAAAATGAGGAAGAGATATTAAGTGTCTACTCTAGGATAGTTAAATGTTACAAAGATACAGAGTGGCAGAGAGGAGATTTGAATTCAGATGTGCTACATTTTTTCATGTCTCTAACCCCAAGGAAAACTTGCCCAGGATTATACAGCTAGGAAGTGTGTTAAGTGTCTGAGATCAGACTCCTCAGGTCTGAACCTGAGGTCCTCCTGACTTCAAGGTTGTTGTCTATGCACTGTCACCTAGCTGCCCCTACACTTTTTGAAAAGAAGAATTTTGTGGGGAGGTGGGTTATACCTGACATGGTACTTTGCCCTTAATAAAATTTGGTTGAATGGAATTAAGTTTTAGACCATCATTTTCTTGAGAAAGTTAGGAGGAAAATAAAAATCTTTCATCAGCATCTGATTAGTTTTATTCTAATTAACTTATTGAAGTTTTTTTAACCATATAATATTCTGTTTATGAGAAAATTCTGCCCATTTTCATGAAAACTATTTGTCTTAATGCTACAGTCAGCTTCAGGTCTGCTCTCTTGGTAGGCCTTGGAGGCTCAAGTCAAGGGCCCCCTCCTACCCTGAGTTATTGTTGATCTTTCCCTGTTTCCCCCAATACTTTGTAAATATCATGTATTTACTTATCTATATCCATGTAGTTTTCCCTCAATAGAAGGTAAGCTCCTTGAAGGAAGGGATTGGCTTGTTTCTGTCTTTGAATACCCAAATCCACCCATAGTGCCTGGCACATAGTAGGTGCTTATTGAATGGAATTTGGAAATGTTGAGATGGCAAAAATTAAGTTTAGGGGACTTTTCCTGATTCCTAGGAAATACATTTGGAAAAGGTTTTTCCCTTCATGATTCTGTATAGATGGGGCAGAATCTTGGGAAGAAGGAAGGGAGAAAGCAGAGAAGGGAGGGAGAGGAGGAAATCTCTTTGGTTTCAAACAGTATCTTCTGTCTTATTTCTTTAGTCAAGATAGCCAACTCTTACTGATCTCAGGTAATGGGAGAGTAGTAGGGAGGGTAGGAAAAGGCCCTATCCATTGTCTTGGACATGAAATATGCCTTTCTTTCTTTATTCTGAGTATTCAGGCTAATATTAAAGTCAGCTTACCTTCATAGAATCATAGATAAGGGACCTACGCCCTCTGTCCACAACAGAAAGGAGTTCCTGATATAACATATCTGACTGGTTATTCTTTCCCTGCTGGAAATCCTCCAATGAGAAGGAGTTCCGCGTCCCCTGAAACATTTGAACAGCTTTCTCTCTAAGAGACTTCTCCTGATATCAAGTCTCAATTTGCTTTTTTGAGACTTCTTCTCCCATTACTTCTGGTTCTATCCTCTGCAGCAAAACAAAACAAGTCTAACCCCACCTAATGTCAACCCTATAGGACTTGATGATGTCTATTGTCTCATCCCTGAATCTCTTCTCCTTCCATCCCTCATCTATTCAGCCTAGTTTTGTAAGAAAGAAACTGGAGGATTGCAACATTCAGCTAGCCCTTCCTGTTAATCGATGCCCTTTCTAGACTATGGCCCTCAAACCTGAGGACGGTTCCTTGGTTACACTGGTACTGGGAGCTTTCCCCTTGATAACCCTGTGAAGTCAACCATGAGAACTGTGTGACCTCCATTGGACATATGGAGAAACTGAGGCTCAGGCAGGTAAATCGATTTGCTTGTAAGTGGATCTGGGACTTTAAACAATCTGCCCAGCAACAAGCATTCATTAACTTCTCGTTATATGCCAGCCACTGGGGCCACCACGGAAAAATGGAACAATCTTTGCTCTCAAGAAACTTATTGGGGATGACATGTATAGTCTGGCTCTTTGATTACCGTTTCCTGCCTTTCCCAAGAAGCTGGACTAGGACTTCAAAGTTTCTGGGGAAAAACCACAAAGGAGGTCATCCCTGTGCAGATAATACAAAGCAGACTAAATTCCGAAAGGACAATGAGTTTATGTAAAGACAATTAGTTACAATAAGGGCCCATTTGCTAAATTCATATTACCACTTCTCTGGGACAGAGATGGCCTTGTATGGCCTTGGGATAAACTAGCTACACTCAATGACTCACTCTCCCTAAAAGGAATAATGAATAACAATAAAAAAAAATTAGGAAGAATTTGTTAACATGCCTGAGCAATTGAATAAAAAGATATTCAGTGTGAGAGAGGAAGAGTATTACTTTTATCACCTTGTGGCCTGTTTTTCAATTCTTAATCCCTTACAATAGGAGTCTCTGTTTTCCCTCCAGCAAAATTTAGAGACAGTTAATTCCTGCGGTCTGATTATCCACCAACTGGAGTTACCTGTCTTTAGAACTGGTCTGGGGAAAGAGTCAGCACAGTTGCTCTCTGTTCTAGAAATGGAATCGACCTCTAGCTAGAAATTGGATTTTGTATCCGCTCAAGATGGCTTTCCCATCCAGTTCTAAAAGAAACATGACTTTGACAATTCCCTTTTTCGGTATCATTGGATATCATCGGTATCCATAGGGAACTGGTGGATAGCCTAAAGAGGTCATAAAATCAAAATCAAAAGGGACTTTATAGATCATCGAGTCCCACTCTTCATGAAGAACATGAAGGAAATTACCAAAATCATATTCCTAATAAGTGTCAGAAGCAGAATTTGAACTCAGGTTCTTATGGCTCTAAATCCAGTACTTTTTCTACCATACTACAGTATTCTGGAGTCCTTTATCATGCTTGGTACCATGATGCAAGGAAAAGAAACCAGGAAAGCAAATATGGACCTAAAATTCTTCTCCTCCAACATCAGGATGGGCTGTATTCATTTGTTTCTTTTAGTACTTTATTTTTCTAATTATAATCTTAAACACTGTCTGTGTTCCTGTTGTTATGCATTTACAGGCAGGTGTTTGGTAAATGTTTATTAAATCAAAATTCTCCAATGGAGTTCTCGTTTTCTACTTCTCCAATGGAAGTCTCATTTTCCTCATTAGGAAAATGGGGGAAGAAAGACTGGATGATCTCTGTGGTCCAAAATCATTTTGAATCAATGATGATGACAAAGTCCATGATAAAGCTGATTACCAAGACATGCCCAGGGTCACACAGCCAGGAAGTTTTAAGTGTCTGAAGCCAAATTTGAACTCAGGTCCTCCTGACGTCAGGGCTGGTGCTGTATCCCTTATACCAACTAGCTGCCCCAATAGGTATCTTTTAAAAGCAGCTTGATCTATGAACTGAATTGAACTTCCAGTCATTCTTTCAGGAAAAGCCTTAGGCACTGAGATTGGGAATTCTGATTTTTGACCCTACTAAAAGGGAGGCTGTATTGTTATAGTAAGGAAGGCAAGGCAGCTAAACCATGGTCCGAGGAAGCAGTCCTTGTTGCCATTGGCCCTCGTGAGGTCATCAACGTCTGTCCTATTCATAATGATCTATAAAAATGCTGGAAGAAGTAGGATTTGGGGGCTGTTATCAGATTTTGGACCTCTTCACTGCTTTCTTACAGTTGATCGTGATTGATGGAAGGAAGACAAAGAATTAGTTAGGTGAAACTTCTCAGCTTGGCAATACTCAATATGGAGCTGCTCTTCCTAATTGGCCCTTCTCTTCAAGAATCTGCATTTGTACATCTTGGAGGAATTTTTGAATTCTGGATCACACTCCCAACTACCTAGGTTTTAAAATGGCCACTGGCTAACTGGGCAAGGTATTTAATCTGTTTTACTCTCAGGTTTCACATCTTAAAAATGAAGGATTTGAAACAGATGACAACATAGAGTTATTTTTCTAGTCTTTTCACCATAGCGGAACTCCCTGACCATGTCTCCTCTGGAAACTTGGACTCAAACTCACGTTCCCCCACTTCTGTTGGGTGAAACTTTGACTGTATTTTCCAGGAACCAGATCTCCACATTGCTTTCTAAAAGTCTCCTTTCTCTCTTCTCCTCTTATTTCCCAGCAGAAATATATGTGTTGTCTTCCCCTTTTAGAATGTAAGCTTCTTAAGGATAGGAACTATCTTATTTGCTTGTATGTGAGTCAACAGTGTTTAATATAATGCTTGGCAGAGTTAGCACTCAAAAGATGTTCCTCTATCTGTCTATCTTTCTATATCTGTCTACCTTCCTAAGTCTGTCTGTTTTGGTCTTTGTATGCTTCTTTAACATTACTTATCATCTACCTATCCACCTATCCATTTATCTATCATCTGTCAACCTCTCTGTTTCTCTAATATTTATCTATCATCTATTTATTTATTTGTTTCTAACTTTTAAAATATTCTCTTTTCTCTCTCCTGTCTGCCTGTTTCTCTAACAGCATTTATCTATCATCTGTTTATCTATCTATCTCTTAATCTGTGATCTTATAAGCACCGAAGAATTTCTGATGATTATTCTGTATTACAATACAAGTGATGATTTATGGTATCTCTTCTCATAGATATATCTGGGTCAGAGGTCAATGGACCCTGTAGACAGAATCTGTAGAACCCTGTCCCTAACAAATTGCAGAGAAGGGAGGAATGAAAGGCATTTCTAAGTAATGTGGTTAATGTGCAAAGTCCTACTTAAAACCCAGAAAAGCATTTGAATTATTATAAACTCTTCCCCCAAAGCATCAGCCCATTGTGCTCCTTTGCCAAAACAATTCCATGCTGGATGGCAGAGAGAAGAACAGCAAATGCAAATTCACATTCAAATTATTATGCTGTCATTGCACAAAATGATGGGATTTCTGAATCCAGAATATTATAAGCATAGACATATGCAAGAAAGACATAACAAAGCTCAAGAGGGTCCAAAGATAGATAAATAAGATAATCCAGGGAACAAAGGAGGTCTCATTTGAGAAAAAGATTTAAAAGCTTAGGACTTTTCTGTCTGGTAAGTAAACAGCTGATGAGATAAGTGAGCACAATACATAAAATTATCTAGGACAGAGAGAACATGAATATCTTTTCCAAATTGTAGAATTTTGTAGAATTGTAGAATTGTAGAATATTAGATCTAGGGAGGATCCGCCAAAGTTAGAAAGAAGTAACTTTAGCATAGATAAAAAAGAAAACCTCATAACTTTATCATATCACTATTGTTTGGTTCAGGTGTCTCCCCTTTTGAGGTTACTATCTAATCTGCTCCATTGTCAAAGTGGCCTTCCTAGAGAACAAATCAGGCACTCCCCTACTTGATAAAACTCCATTTGTTCCCTATTTATCCCAAGACCAAATATTAAATTCTTTGGCATTCACAAACTGTCATAATCCAGTTCTGTCCTCCTCTGCAGTTCTTTCACACCTTATCCCATTCATGGACTTTGCTAGCCACTGACACTGATATTCTATCTGTTCTTATCACAAGATATTCATTTCACTAACTGAATGTGTTCACTGACTGAACTCAAGATCTGGAACTCCCTACCCCCCATTTCTGCCTTTTCGCTCCTCTGACTTCCTTCTGTTCTCAGCTAAAAAGTCTCAATTTCTGCAAGAATCCTGTTCTAGTCCTTCCTAATCATAGTTCCTTGCTTCAGAGACTGTCTCCAATATAGCCAGTTTCTAGTTTATCTGGCTGTTTGCCTGCTGCCTTCCCAATTAGCTTGGGAGCTCCTTAAAACTGGGGCTTATCTTTTGCCTCTTATTTGTAAGCCCAGGTACTAAAACAGTACCTGGGTCACAGCAGGTGCTTAATAAATGCTATCTTAGCTGACTGACTTACTTTATAACACAGGTAGCAAGAGCTCATTACTAAGACAGCTAGTGTAGGTCCCAGATATCAATAGGATCTCAGAACTTAATTGATTTCATTGATAATAGATCTGTAATATGCTTTTAGGAGAGAACAAGGAGTCTATTTTAGAATACATGGCTAACCTTTTAAGATGATTCCTGGAAGATCAATAATAGTCTTCAAGACAACATCCCAATGTTGGAGACAACCTATAACAGAGGTTATAGGACAATTTAAGCCATTAACCTCATAGGTTCATAGCTCTTAAACTGGAAGGGACCTCAGAGACCCCACTCTCTCATTTTTACCTTATTTTTGTTTTATTTCACTTTTTCTTTTGCAAGGCAATTGGAGTCAAATGACATACCCAGGGTCACACATGTAAGAAGTGTTAAGATTTGCACTTATGGTCTTCTGATTCTTGAGCTCTGTATTTTACACAATCTATCTATCTGTTAACACTCTCATTTTTAGAAAAGAAAACAAAAGCTCCAGAAAGAAAAGTGATCTGGACAAGACCATATAAGTAGCAATCAGCAGAAGGAAGATTTGAACCCATTCCAAACTCTGATTCCAAAGCCAGCCCCTTAATATTACCTTAATGTCGCCTTAACCAATCTCCCATATTTTTAGTGAAAGAAACTGGAATAAAACTGTAATAATACCCCAAAAAGACCAAAGATTACATGATGGTAAATTTTATTATGGACAAAAAAGGAGAAGAGTACAAGAACCTTATCTTAAAATTGAATAAGTTCCCCAAAATTTTGCCCAGAGATTGCACAGACATACATGTAAAATTCAAGGAAGTTGATTGGTTCTTTAGTTGTTGTTGTTTTTAATTGATATCTTTGCTTTGGTATCAACTTCATTTCTAAACATGGTAATTCCCTGTGCTTCCTCACAGTGGCTATCACATGCTATAAAAATAAACAAACAGAAAAGAAGCAAGAACTAGGTAACCAACAATGTTGGCTAGTTCCTAAAAGCATTACTTCTGATCAAAGGACCAAAATGATTTTGTTATCCAGTAGAAACATCTATGAAATAGAGGACCTGAGAGGGGAAGGAAAAAAAGAAAGAAGTAAGTTTTTTTGCCTCCGAGTTTAGTACTTTCTCCATCTTGCCACAATATTGTGAAATAGGTAGTGACTGATGCTATCTGCTTGGTCCTAGACAGGTGTAACAATTGCCCATGAGTCTGTGCCCTTTAGGAAAACTTATGCAAGGATCTGTTAATTTAATAATAAATGAAGCACAAGTTCAGGTCTGGTGCAGATCTGTTTATTAAATAATAAATGAAAGTTAAGTGCTGGCCATATATAAAGTTTGTGATTTGAGGAATGATGCCCATTCAGTTGCATTCAATTTAGCCAACATTAATTAGACACCCATTCTGCATTATGATCAATCTGGGGTTAGAAAAATAGTACCTAGTAGATTCCCCAGAAGGAGCTAAGCAAAGCTTAGCTTCCTGTCATCCAACCCTTCACAAGACTTTTAATCTAACAAGGGGAAAATGTAACGTATAAACCAATATCTCTGATTTGAGATGGAACATAATAGGAGTGAATGAAAAATCCAGATAAAACAGTAAAAAAAAATTTGAGGAGGTGGGAAGAGTTCATTCAACTGGGAGAATCAGGCACTTTAAAAGGAAGGGACCACTTTAGTTGAGTCTTGAAGACAGAGAACATTAGTAAGTGGAGATGAAGAAGCAATGCTTTCCATGCATGGGAGACTTCCCCCCAAATGACCAAAAAGATGTAGATGAGCTTCAGAAACATTTGACTGGAATCTAGAGCATGTGAAAAGAAATGTGAATAAGTCTGGAAATTTATAAATGAGTTAGACTGTGGTCTTCAGTGTCAGCTTAAGGAATGTATGGTTTATCATAAAGAAAATAAAAAGAACCATGGAAGGTTTTTGAGTGATGGAGTGATATAGTGAGACTTTGTGGCTTAGGAAAATTATTTTGACAGTTTTGTAAAGGATGGATTGGAGAGAAGAGAGGCTAGTGGCAAAATAGACCAGTCAGGACGTGATTGAAATAACCCAAGTGAGAAATAATGTGGGTCTTAGCCACAGGATGAGTCAACCTTTCTTATCTCCATCTTCATCCAGTATCTTACAGAAGGGTATTAATAGCCCCTGTAAATTGCGTTGCTTCCATTCCTTTCTCCTTGGTCATAGATTCTTACTCCCAGAATCCTTTGGCCTAAATGGAGCCATTGTCTAGTGAAAGCTATTCCTCAGATACATGTTGCTTAACACATTAGAGAAAAAGTCTCCCTATTCCTCTCTGATTTGTGTGTATTAAATTCACAGAATCATTGAGTCTTCATGTAGGAAGGGATGTCTACCATCATCTTGAATACCTCTCTCCTCTATGTAATAGAAGAGGAAGCTGGCGTCAAGAGAAATCCAACGACTTGCCCAATAGGTGTCACACAGAATTCAGATCCTGACTCAAGTTCCAGGGTTCTTTTCACAGCTGTGGCCATCTTTCTATTTGTTGAATTACCAAAGGGCACTTGGAAGGCAATGAAACCCTGGCCTTGAGGAAAGAGAAATTTATTATTTAATAGAAAAATTTAAATAGACTGAGGGAAGGTATGGTGGCAATAGGTGATAAGAGAGTTGATTTCTTACAACAATTCTATAACTCATGGAGGGCATATAATAACACCTTCACATATAGAAATCAGGTCTGGAGACCCAGCAGACTTTTATTCTTGCCGGGTTCCTATGTTGGGAATTGGTACAAAACATTAACTGTTTAATTTGGGCTCCAGGAAACTAGAATCTCCCTCTTCCTGGGATTATTGTTGGAAAGAAAAAAACTTTCCCGCCTCACCCATATTCTCCATTTTGGGATACAGCCCTGTTGATCCCTTCTTGTTTATGGTCTGAATTTCCAAGGTCACAAAGCTGGTAAATTTTAGGATTGAGACTCCAACCCAGATCTTCCACTCTACTGACTTGCTGCCTCTTAGTAGGTAGGAGTTACAAGTGAGGGGGAGACACTGAAAGAAAGAAAGCAAGCTCTAAATCCTGAGTGTTACCAAAAGACTCTGGCCATCATGATCCTACCTCCAGATAGCTGCTTCTTTGGACTGGGGCCTTCCTTGAAAACAGTAGGAATAGTTTTGAATTTACTAACAGTCCCAGAATCCTCTGGTGATTGGTATGATTTGATCTCTTCAAATAATCTTTCAGTTGTGGGTAGGAGTTGCAGTGAGATCCCCACCAAGTTCATGCTTAATAAGCACACTAGTTAATTTATTGAAAGGGTAAGATGCCCTTGTGTGGTAAAATTCCTTGTGCCTGCAGCAGGATTATCCAGTCTTCCTAATGCCCTCATTGTGTCCTTTGGTGGAAGCTCCATTCAAAAGTCATTTCCTGTTTAATCACAATTATCTTTTCTGCCTGTGAAGAGACAGCAGAAAGTACATTTGATGAGAAGGAGTTTCCTCAGGAAAACAGAGGATTTAGAGAAACTTGCAGTCTGCCAAGAGGTTGCCCACCAATCATTGGTAATGAAATATTTAGTAAATTTCCCATTTAACAAGTGCCTCATTATGTCTCCTTCAGCATATGGTGATTTGCTCCTGAAAATGGAAACCACTGGAGAATAATATGCATAGATATCATTCCCCCTTTAAATGGGATTGATTGAAATGTGGAAAATGAGCTTTGCATTGGGGTCAAATTGCGGGGAGAGAACTAGATTTCTGGCTTTAATAGGACAATAGATATTAGTCTCTATAAAATGGTCCAAAGCCTTAAAATCCTGTCCTTTTTTTTTTCCCCTTCTAGCTCCACACATGACAGTCGGACGAAGGAGAAAATCTCCCTGGATTGAATAGAAATTCAGTGCAAGATATCCGATAGGTTGGAAATGATTTATGAAAATAGTCCTGTGTTTTGCTAGGACATAGGTTGTTGTTCTACTCGGGGCACTTTATATGAAACAGATGAACTGTCCATAAATCAGAGGGCTCAGAAGCAAAGAGAGCTGGCATTTCTGAATAAATTATTCTGTGCATTGGAGGAAAATGTGTTGGAAGGATGGATTTTGCCTCCTTTGTTTCCTTTGCCCACAATGCTTGTTTTGCTGGTCATTGATCTGGGTCTTCATTCAGGTCATCTAGCTCTAGACTGCTACAAGGTGAATTAGGGTCCAGTGCTCATTTCACGATCTTCTTAACCCTTCCTCTAGGTTTCACATGATCCAAAGCTGACATGATATTTTTACTAGCTTTGTGGAGTTGGGGTTGTTTTTGATAGATTTTCTCTTCCAATATAAATCCTAAAAATAGAGGCCAGTTAAGGTCTTTCTCAGAATTGGGAAGGTGAATATATTTAATTATAAAGCCTCATTCTTTAAGTTGGTTTATCTCAGAAATTTGGGATCTACTTTCTGTTCTCCCATTTAAAATAATGAGAAAAGATATATTCCTTCCCCCAATTTTCTCTTCAATAATGTCTAATACTAATGTAAAAGATGATTACTTATACTAGATGGGGAACAGCGATGTGTTGATCTATTCATTGCTATATCATATGTCCATCCAACCATTCATTCACTCATCCATTATCTATCTGTTCTTTTGTCCACTTAGCCATCTATCTATATATTCAACTTTCCTTATTTTCTTCCTTCCCTTCTCACTGCCTT
The DNA here is from genome assembly GCF_902635505.1 of Sarcophilus harrisii. NCBI lineage: Eukaryota > Metazoa > Chordata > Mammalia > Dasyuromorphia > Dasyuridae > Sarcophilus > Sarcophilus harrisii. The sequence continues at coordinate 27,844,160 of NC_045426.1, forward strand.
CCTCCTTCTTTCCTTTCTACTTTTTCCTTTTTTTCTTCTTTCTTTCTTTCCTTCCTTTGCTGCTTTTTTCTTCCTTTCTCCTTTCCTTCTGTTTTCTCTCCCTTCCTTTCTTTCTCCTTTCCTTCTGTCCTCTCTCTCTTCCCTCCTTTCTTTCTTTCCTTCCTTCACTCCTTTTCCCTCCCTTCCTTTTTTCTTCTTTCTTTACCTTTTACTTCCTTTCTTTTACTGTGATGCCCGCGTTAGCACCCTGGATACCTTAGAATCAACTGGAGTCAGGATAAGCAAAAGACTAAGGAGTCTTTATTTTTGGTCTTTAGAAGTAGAATTAAATTGGATGGAAGCAGAATCTCCGTGACCTTTCTTTGTCTCCTGCCCAGAGTGATCCTGGCTACTCTTACTCCACCCCCTAGTCCCTCCTCAATTCTCTGTATACACTAATTATCAAGCCAGCACAGGATAGTGGGAAGGGCCATTTTCCAAGTATATGCTTATACAGTATTGGCCAATTGGTAATTAGCCTTAAATGCTTGATTGTCTGGACCTCGGTGCATGAACTCAAGAGTTTGAGCCCTCTACATTTTACCTCCTTTTCCCCTTCCTTCCATGTATTCAAATATTCACTTATCCATTTATTTACTCATTAAGCCCATCCATCCATCCATCCATCTATCCATCCATCTACCTAACCAACACATATTTTATTCTGTACTTACTTATAAGTTTAAGATACTGTGCCACGTGCTATTTAGCATACATTGATGAATACAACATGACTCCTATCCATTGTATGTACGTGAAGAGCCCTGGGTTTGGAATCAAAAAACCAAAGTCCACATCTCAATTCTTCTACTTCAACCGTATGACTTCGGCCAGATCATTTATCTTTTGGCTCATCAATTAACCAGAATAAGAGAGTTAAAAGATAATATCTTTAATGAATTTTTTCAATATAAATCTCTTGATCTTTACAATCACACAGTGCAATAATATATTAGAAAAAGATTTAAACCAAAACAAACACAATTTTGTACTGGTGTTGGAATATATCATCTGATTATTTAATTTTATTCTATCCTATTTTAAAATAATTAGACAATAAGGATTTTGTTAGGCTCTCCCCAGGGATAAATACTTTGATGTATTGTTACGTCTTTATCTAAAAGTTCACCCTCAATTTCTTTATCTGTAATTTGTAGATGATACTATCTACTTTATAGAATTTTTGTGAAGATTAAATGAGATATGTGTGAAGTGCATTGTAAACTTTTGGTGCTATTTATTGCTTATAACCCCATAAGACCCCCATTTTGTAGATGAGAAAACAAATTGTGAGAGGTTAGATGACTTTTCTGGGATCAGATCAAAAAAAAGTAAAATTATAGATTTATTCTTATAAATTATCAGAAATTTATTTAAGAGTGATCCTGTAGAAATGGCTATGTTTGAATCCATTATCTCTTCCTGCATACTACCAGAAAAGAGATTTTTTTCTGAAACTTGAAGGAATATAGATTTTGTTAGGTACTTAGAAAGACTTGCTCTCAGGAAGTAAAAGGTAATTTTGGCAGGGAAGTGCTAGCAGCTCAGGAGTAAGGAATACCTCAGATGCAGGAGGTGTATGATTGATGGAAACTAAGAATTCCAAGGGGAAGGAACAGATTTGAGACCCGAGGGACAATCTAGATAAAGTGGAAGAAAGGGGAAATGGAACTTACAGAAGGTGTTTTCTAATTGTGATTTGCTTATACTTGATATTTAAATTAATTGACAAAAATCAGTTTTTATATCCACAGCATGCATAAGTTCTAACTTAAAAGCTAACTTACCCTTGTGAATTTGAGTCAGAAACTTAATGTCTCTAGGGTTCATCTATAAATTGAGGGAACTAAAAACTAGATGACTCAGGGAGCAGGGCTTATGATTTATTTATTTATCTTATAATGGCATTTTATTTTTCCTAATACATGCAAAGATAGGTTTCAACATTTATCTAACTGGATGACTTTTCAGACCTCTTTTGGCTCCGTACATCTATGAATCAAAAACATACAAGATGGGGAGAGATTGTTGTCCTTTTTTCTGGAAGAGGACCAAAATGACATCACCATATTGGATACATACACTGTACGAGGTACAGTGTGTCCAAGTGTGGCTGATCAGACCAATATGAGCTTGGAAGGCTCTACCACAGATCTGAGGGGAGAGACTCCATTTAGGAATTCCATACTGGCTGGTAGAGAGAAGTCAACCTTGAATGTTAAGAAGTGGCTTTACATTACCCACAACTCTGTGTTCTCAGCCTGATAACACATATAGACAAGTTTTAAGGGGTTAACTCCCAAAACTTCTATATGTGGTAAAACTGATATTTCTGCATTCAGAAATCACACAGAAGGAAAATACCACCTGGAATCAGATGGAGATAAGTGAGCGTGGACACCCTGAGCCAAAAATAAAAATCTACTTTCACTGAAAGTGCCTTCCTGTTTGGGGCATGCAAATACTCCCAATGTCACAATTCTTTCCGTTTATGCTTTGTTAAAGGGCCCTTTAGACTGGGCTGGGAATTGTACACCAGAGCCTCCTCAGAGCTGCCAGTCTGGGTATTTGCAATGGATGTCTTCTTCCTAAGTGTATTCTTTTCTTGCTCCGAGGCACTTAAGCTACAGGTGAAAAATATAGTTAGTCTCAATCGAGAAAATGGATAAAGTACACTTTATTTGTGTCACTTGACAAATCTGTGATAGACCATGTAAGTGCCTTACCAAATGATCAAGAACTCAGGCTCTCTCCCTCTAGCAAGGAGTGTGTGTTAACATTACATGACCCAGTGAATTATGGAATCTACATCAGCTTCCTGCCCACCCCCGTTTTCACTCCATTTACAGACCATGTTCTCCAGGACAGCTTTCTCTTAGGAGGTGTGCTTTTTTTTTTTTTTTTTTTTTTCCACTGCCTTCCAATTAATGTGACTCAATAAAATATGAATCCAGTAGATTTAAAGTTAATTAAAACCATGGTCATTTTTTTTTTTCAAAGCAACACTGTAGACATGTGCCAAAGAGTCCTGGCTAATGGGATTTGGAAGAGATCAAACTGCACCTACCGAGACTCAGTAATGAAATTGATACCTGGCCCACTTGAGGGAAGCCAGGATGGACAAAGTCTTGCTGCACCTATGAAGAAAGTTTTCAGTAGGCTCTGAAGGTACCTTTCCCCTCCCCCATGCCTAAGGTCAACTAAAGTGAGTTCTGAACTTTTGAGGGACACTTAATAATGCAAAAATATCGGACTAGACTGGGCCTCTGGTACATGAGGTCAAGTTAGTTCAAATCATGTAGATGAGTTTATATAGACCCTTGTTAGGTGTGTGATCCTGGGCAATAATAAACCAAATAATAAGAGCTAGCATTTATATAACATAATGTAAAGTTTGCAAAGGGTTTTACATATATAATATATCTTTTTTTGAGGCAACTAGGTAGCATAGTGGGTAGAGAGAGATGGACCTGAAACCAGATAGACCTGAGTATAAATCCTGTCTCAGATATCTACTAGCTGTGTGATCCTGGGTAAATCATCTAATCTCTTAGCCTTAGTTTATTTTTAGTTCTGAATTCTCTTCATTCTACTTCCTCCTTCCCAAACCATTGATGAAGCAAAAAAAAAATAAAAAAATAAAAAAATGAAACTTACAAATATGTATACTCAAGGGAAACAGATTGCTGTGTTTGTTATGTCAAAAAAAAAATGCTTCAATGTATTGTGATTTTTCTATCTAGAAGTTCAGCCTCAGTTTCCTTATCTGTAACTTGGGATGCTAATATTTACCTTACAGGATTTTTGTGAAAATTAAATGAAATATGTATGAAATACATTGTAAACTTTTGGTGGTAGTTATTACTTACCACAACCCTGTGAGATAGGTGCTATAATTACCCCCATTTTGTAGATGACAAAACAGAGAGGTTGAAGTCAGGAGCACCTGAATTCAAATCTGGCCTTAGACACTTAACACTTGGCTGGGTGGTCTTGGGCATGTCACTTAACCCCAATTGCCTCAGGAAAAAAAAAAAAAAGGAAAAGAAAAAGAAAAGAAAAAACAAAGAGGTTAGGTGACTTTTCCAGTCACACAACTTTTGTCACATAAGCTCTCTGTATCTGTACAATAAGAGGATTGTACTATATAATTTCTCTGCGCCTTTCCAGTTCCATATCTATGGCTTGTAAGTGTAACCTGATAAACAAATTCTGCTCAGCTCAATCAGCATTTGTTAAGTCCTTGCTGAGTGAAAAGCCCTCTAGGGATCCAAAGACCAGAAAAAATTGAGTCCCTGACCTCACAAAGCTTAAATTCTGTGAGGGATGAAATTGTTCCAAGAAAGATACACAATTCTCCTTTGATCCAACATTGCCATTACTGGCTTGTGTCCCATGGAAATCATAAAGGAGGAAAAAAGACACACATGTACAAAAAATGTTTGTAGCAGTTCTTTGTGGTGGCAAACAATTAGAAAAGTAGTAGATGTTCATCAACTGAGGAATGGCTAAATAAGCTATAGTATATGAAAGTAATGGAATATTATTGTTCTATACATGAACAGGATGTTAGAAAGGCCTGGAAAGATTTACACAAACTGATGCTGAGTGAAACGAACAGAACCAAGACTGTATTGTACAATAACAGCAAGAGTGTGTGATGATCAAATAAGACAAACTTGGTTTTTCCCATTGGTTCAATAATCCAAGAACATCCCAATAAACTTTCAATGAAAAACACCATCTGCATCCAAAGAGAGAACTATGGACACTGAATCACATGCTATGTTCACTTTTTTTCTTCTTCTCCTTCTGTTTTTTTTTTTTCCCCTCTCTCTCATGGTTTTCCCCTTTTGTTCTGATTTTTCCCATCATGGTTCTAAGGAAATATGTGTGTTTTTTTTTTAATGAATGTACATGTACAACTAGAAAAAAATTAGGAAAAAAAGGATACAACATGATCACAGATAAATGAATATATCATTTCAAGAAGGAGCCATTGATAATACAGGATATCAGGAAAGGTCTCTGTAGAGTGAAGTTAAAAAAAAAATCCAAGGTGGAAGGTAGGGGGAGGTGGAAGGAGAGCCCAAGCCTGAGGAGCAGCTCGTGCCAATTTGGCTGGAACACAGAGTAAGTCAAATAGAATACTGTGAGAACAAGCTAGAAATGTAAGCGGAGCTAGATGGTGAAGGTTTTTTTGATGCCAAAAAGAAGGGGGTTATATTTGATCCTTGGGGCAAATGGGAGATTCTGGACTTTTTTTTGGAGGAGAGTAACATGACCAGGCCCATACTTTAGGAACATCCCCTGGATTATCCTTGACAGCTTGACAGCTGTAAGGGGAATGGATTAGAAGGAAGAGGAGCTGGAAGAAGGGAGATCAGTTAGGAGGAGACAGCACCAGTCCAGGAGAGGGTCTGCCCTGGGTATTGTCTGGATTAGTGAGAAGAAGGAAAACACATGGAAGAGAGCTAGTGAGGGAGAATTAGCAAGATTTAGGTATGGATTTATTGGTTAAGAAGGGTCAAGGTGAGGGAAAAACTTAGGATGATGCCAATATTTCTAATCAGACAGACAACATGAATGGTAGTTCCCTTGATAGAAATAGGGAAATTAGGAAAAGGGTTGAGTTTGGGGAAAGATATTTAATTCTCTTTTGGACTTGTTTAGATTGAGATGCTTATGAGACATCTGGTTTGAAATGCCTAATTGGCAATTTCTTTCTGGGACTTCCCAGTGGAGTCCCCTTCCCTCCCCTGGCAGAGACAGGCATTGCTGGCTCCTGATTGAGTCCAAGGAGGGGCAGTGAAATTCTTCAGAAGAGCTAGGAGAATGGACTAAGGATAGACCAGAAGCCCCCAGGAAGGATTCATAGGACTGAAAATAATAGAGAGCATGAAAGGGATACTACACACCTTGAATGCAATTTTTGCCCTTTCTTTGAGAAAGATGGAACATGAAGTAGCCATTTGTGGGGTGGTAAAGCTTTGGAAGTCAGTATGAAATAATTTCAGTATGATGGAGTTCAGGGGAGAAAACCTTTTATCTTGCTCCCTCTTCCTTTCTCCTCCTTAATACATTGTATATAGAAGACATTCAAAAGTTTGTTGATTGAATGAATAGGGAAATGACTAAGTCAACTTAAGGTGTTATAGACACAGTAGATATAGATGAAACCACGAGAGGGCCCAAGTTCAGATTCTGGCTCTCTTCTTGATTTATCTGTGTGATCTTGGGCAAATTATGAGTTCATTGGGTCTCATTTCCCCACCTGGAAAAAAAAGGATTGGATTTGATCACCTCTGTGGTAGTAACAGTGTCTGTCATTGATGTTAAGCTATCTTTTCTTTTAAAAGTATTGAAATATTGCTTAAGACTTCATTGGCTCCGGAGACTATAACTAGGATGTTTGACATGGATTTCTTGTGGCAAAAGTTTAAAGACAACACCAACCCAGGAGGAGGTAGGAATTACTCTGTTCTCTCAGGTTTCTGAGCAGTGGACCAGAATAGCCAAGTCAAGAAAGATCCACCAATTGAATCAATGCCATATTCTTGCCGAAACACCTTCTCCTGCTCAGGCTCAATAAACATCCCTAGGTGATTTATGTGAGCTACCTGAGCTAGTTTTGTGGTAGAAAGACCCATCATCAGTGCCCAGGGGATGGAGAAGCTCTCTCTCTTGCTTTCTTCCTTTGCCCAGGCTTCTTGACTGCTCACAGGACTTGAGATTGGATGGTGGTCAACAATGGCATTATTTCTAATGACACAATGACCTGACCACCATGTTTTTCCATCTGCTTTGTGACTACCACCTCCCAAAGTCATCCAGGTCTTGCTTCTCCATGTCCTGTGGTCCCTCAACACTGTTTTCTGTCCTACTCATGTAACCTAAAGGTCTTTGTGCCTTACACTGGCCCCACTACTTAACTTTTTAGGACTTTGGGGCCATTTCCTTTTCCCCCACAGCTGACCTTTATTTTACATCATTATATCTCCCAATAAGAGAGTGAGTTCCTTCTTTTTCCGACTTGTATCTCCAGAGCTTTGTACAATGCTTGGCATAAAGTATTAATAAATTTATCAATAAGTTAATGCTTATTGATAAATTTATTAATAAATTTTTACAGTTCATTTCTTTTCAATCCAAACCAAATACTAGTCTCAGCCTACACAACTTGTAAGGTTCCTAGCCTAATATATAGCTTTCTCTAAGATATTCTATAAGGTAATTGCTGTAAGTCAGAGAAGCTGATGATGTAGTAGAAGAGGCTGCAAAGTTCTGTTCTGTCTTTCTGGTCTAATCTGTATTGCAGAGAGATGCTCAAAAAACCTTTCCCAGAGAATTACTTAGTCATTGTGCATTGACTTGATAATATGGCCTTCCTGGACTTACTCTGCTGTTTTAATGTGGTTATTGATAGGAGTTTAGCTGAAAGTCCCAAGAAAGTTAATGAACTAAAGCCAAAAAAAGTTATAGAAGGCTGGGGGGGGGGGGGTGGAATGAAGAACTGAATCTTATACTTTAAGAACAATATTTCAGATTTTTTCCCCAACAGTAAAAGCCACTAGTCTTTATAAAGAGTAATTGTCTAACTTTCTTTTTCCTCATTAGGCCAAGTTCTGGCACTAGAGTTCAGCCAGAAATCATGACTATCATCCAGCTTTTAACAACTTCGACTATAAAATGACCTGAACTTTAAAGGGGAAAAAGCCGCAAGTAAAAAAGTCTTCCTCACTTCACATTAGCCTGACTCCAGGTTAGCTAGATGGTCTACTGGATAGACCACTGGTCCTGAAATCAGGGGGATCTGAGTTCAAATCTGCCCTCAGGAGGTTAATAATAGTTGTGTGACTCTGGGCAATTCACTAAATCCCAATTACCTAGCCAAAATAAATAAATAAATAAAAGACGTTATCCTGACTGCTCTTTGCAATTCCATGCAGTTCAGACACCAGTGACCAAGATTCCATCAGGGTCTTTCTCAGCATTCATTCAGGCTTCAGATTTTGGGGCCGCTCCTTATTTTATCTGCTTGACAGGGACCCTGATTTCCCCAGAGGTTCTTGGGACTTTTTCCAGAGCTAGGAGGAGCACCTTAAGAAAAACACCAGGAAGAGCAAAGACAGTAGGACCTTTGTCTTCTTGACATACTTAATCAGGGAGACTGGGCCAGGATGGGGTGCTCTTGCTTCCCAACCAACCTAGGCAAGGTACTGGCTAGCTTCTCTATTGACAGCTGGGACCTGGTTCTGGAGTTCAGTGGAATAATAAACCAGAGATGGAAGGAAGACTTAGAAAGGGGATATTTGTTATTCTCCTTTGGGTCTTTCCCCTTTGACCTTGGGGAATAATAATAGCTTGCCTTTATACTAGGTTTAATAATAACAATAATAATAGCTGGCATTTATGTAGCCCTTTAAGATGTGCCAAGTGCAAAATGAAATCATTTATTCTTCTTTTAGCTTGAATTATTCCTGTAATGGGATTTGAGCCTCACTTGGCTTTAGGGTTTATAATCAATCAATAAGCTACTCAGTAAATATCTAGGGGCATGCAAGGTGCCTAGCCTGGTGCTAAGATGTATGTATAGCTAAAAATGCTTTCCCTGCCAATGGACTCTGATAGAGCCAGAGTGCATCTCGTCCAAAGTTCTCATTTCACAGATGAGGAGCCAGTCCCAGTTTCCACTCTGACAAGTGCACATAAAAATAGTTACTCGAAAAGTGTGAAATAAATACAAGTTATTGGTTTTTTTTTTTTAATAAATGGAAAACATTTTGTCTCTCAATTATCCATTGAGGTAAATAGTGTAAACATTATTTCCATTTTACAATTGAGAACACAGAGGCTCCAGTTTAACAGACTGAAAAGAAGTGTGGGGAACAGAGATCACTAACCCCAAATAATCCAAAAAGACATTTTCCAAAACTAGAGCAGAAAGCAATTATTCAATTACTACAGGAAAAGGGCATCACCTTCACCAAGATCTAGGAAAATGAGGCAAACAGAACGGGGTTTTTTAATATCCTAAAATAATTTTATGGCATCTTGGGCCCCAACTGTTCCGGATTTAGTATTTCCCTCTCAGGGTACAAAAACAGGGGGACTATAGATTACAAAGCGGTTTGTCCAAGATTAAGCAAGGATACAAGCAAGAGGGGATTTTCCTAGAACTGTAGCCCCAAACTATGGCAGGGATCAGTTCTCTGAGAAATCCATCCCAAATAGAAGTAAGAAGACTTTTCATAGCTATTATCATTCCTGAGACCTGGAAATAGGCTTCCTTGGAATAACAAATGAGAGAGGAAAGGATGTGCTTAGAAGAAAAGACTATTTCCTGCCAAAGCCCAACCCCCAACCTGCTTTAGAAAGGAGATACTATTTTCTTCTCCATGTTTCTGCCCCTAGAAGGTTTAAACTCTGGGGAATAATCAGAGTTCACATTTATATAGAGCTTATAAAGAGCTCCACATAGTTCTGTGAGGTTGATGATGTAGATAACATGCCCATTTTACAGATGAGAAAATTAAGGCTTCAGTTTTTTAAAGTAAAGAACAGAGGCATCAAATGCTTCTCTATTAACATGACTGAGACATGGAAATGGGTTTCATTGGAATAGCAAAATACAGAGGAAATGACTGGTTCAGGAGGGAAGACTCCTTCCCTTCTCCTTGATTTAGAAAAAAAAAATTTTTTTTCCTTAAGGTGCTCCTCCTCTCTCACATTTCCTATATGAGGATTGGTGACTAATAATATCTCACATTTACATAGAACTTTCAGTTTTTAAAGCATTTTTCTCACTGCACTCCCATCAGAAAGATAGTATAAATGTTATCTCCATTTTACAGATGAAGAAACTGAGAGTGGAGCTGAAAGTGACTTTCCAAGGATTGTGCAAGCTAGTAACTGTCTGACACTAATTTGATCAAAATGAGTTTTTTCTTTCTATATCTTATCTTAGACTGTGAGTTCTTAGTCCAGTCCTTTAAAATAAATCTCTCTCTCTCTCTCTCCCCCCCCCTTTTTCTCTCTCTCCCCCCTCTCTTTTTCTCTGTCCCTCTCCCTCTCTGTCTCTCTCTTCTCCCTCTCTCTTCCTTTCCTTTTCCTTCCCTTTCTCTTTTCTTTTCCTTTCCTTCTCTTCCCATCCCTCTCTCCTTCCTTCTTTCTTTCTTCTCCCTCTATTTTCCCTCTCTCTTTACCTCCTTGCTTCCATTTCTTTCTTTTCTTTTCTCTCTCTCTCAAACTATACACACTATACAATATACAATATATATACACATATTTACCTATATACATACACATGTGTGTACGTATATATATAATATATATATATATATGAATATAGATAATATATATGTGCGAATCTATATGTGTACATGTGATTTCATTGGCACAGGGAACACCTGGGTGAGGAAACTCCCTCCACCAGTGTAAATCTTCCCCTCCTCTGAAACTTCCAGTCTTAGCGCTGCCCAGGGCACTGAAAGGGGAAGACCTTGCCAGGGTGCTCCTGGCTCTGAGACCACTCTCCTTCTATTATGTCACAATGCATCTTGAGTATATGTCTACACACACATAGACACACATGCATGTTCATACACATTCACACACACTCATACACATACACAAATATTCCAAAGAGGTCTGAAGGTAGATTGTGTAGGGAAATATGATTAAATGAATAATCTGGGGTTACCCAGATGATGTTCTAGAACAGTAGTTCTCCAACTTTTTAGCCTCAGAACCCCTTTACTTTAAAAAAAAAATCATTGAGGACCCCAGTGAATTTTTATTGATGTAAGTTATAACATTGATATTTACTATGTTAGAAATGAAAACAAATCTATTTTAAAACATATATTAATCCATTAAAAACAACAGTATCATGTTAACATAAGTATTTTATGAAAATAATTATGTTTTTCAAAACAAAAAAAATGGTGAGAAGAATGAAATTATTTCAGAAGACAGCGGATACTCACATCTATTTCTGCATTTGATATATGAGGGGAGTGATCCTGAGCAGGTCAATTGGCTTCTGAGAGACTCAGTTTCTTCCTCTGTAAATCAAGGATAATAATATTATCTAACTTATGGGGTTGTTAAGAGGACCCAATGGGATAATTATATAAACACACAATTTCAGAAGAAGCTGGGTGGCTCAGCAGATACAACACTGAACTTGGAGGCAGGAAGATATGAATTCAAATAAGCTGTTAAATGGAAGTCTGGGACTAAATCATTTCCCAGGTTCCTTTGGATCTGGTATTGGATAATCACAAAATCAAAGGGCATCATGGAATCCAGGCAAAGCAAGGGAGTATGAGAAAGGGAGGCTGTGGGATGCACTCCAAAAAGCAGTAGTCTGGAGTCCACTTGGGTTCAAATCCTACCTCATCACTTAGTTCCTGTGTGATCTCAAGGAAGTCCCAATCTTCCTGGTTTTAGAACTTTCCTTATTATGAATCTTCTAGCACTCGCTTATAAGATGTTTGGTCACACAACAACCAACAAGTCAAAGGAGTAGAAGAAGAGGTTTTAGAGGTCACTTGGTGATTTGTCTGTGGCCAAACAACCAGGAAACAAGAGAACATTTGGTCCTCTCAGGACTCAGGCTCTCCCTCCAACTCCAAATCTGGCACTTTTTCTATTTGACCATAAGCCATGATGTCAAATTTCTTTTAAAATCTGTCTAAAGCTGGTACATCTGGGTGGCAAAACTTGGAATCCAAAGATAAGTTTGAATTCTACACATATTAGCTACATGATCCTGGGCAAGTCACTTATAAGTTCTCTCAGTCTCATTTTCCTCATCTGTAAAATGGGGATAATAATAGCACCTACTTTCCAGGGTTGTTGTGACGATTAAATAATATAATACATGCACAATCTTTTGTAAATCTTACAGCATCTATAAATGATAGTGAGAATGATGATGATGATGATGATGATGAAGGCTTATTCTTCTGAATTTAGTTCCTTCAGTCTCCTTTGATCATCTTATAAATGGTGCTTTGCGATTTTCAAAGTACAACAGAGCTCTTCCTTCTCTTCTGTTCTTGTTCTATTTCATAAATTGGAGCATCCTCATAGCTATATCCTGTACCAAAAAAAAAAAAAAAAATGCATCTTCTTTTCACCATTCCCTAATTTTGGCATTTATCTTAGTCTCTTAAAAAAAAATGCAGATGTGTGATCCTGAGCAAGTCAAATGATTCTCGGCAGACTCAGTTTCCTCCTCTGTATATCAAGGATAATGATATTACCTAACTTTGAGAAGCTTCTGTGTCATAAATTGAAGCATTCCCCTATCCTGAATCAAAAGATGCATCTTTTTTTCCAGTATTCCCTAATTCTGGCCTTTATCTTAGTCTATTAAAAAAAATGGATCTGCCTTGATATTAACAGAGTGAGTTAGGTAATAATCTCTGTGAAATTACTTGTTGCTGGCAGTTCTCATTAATCAATTTGTTTGTTAATAGCCTGGGGTGATTTTTGTAATCATAAACTCTGTTCATTGGCTAACAGCAGCAGCCCCAGCTTTAACTCATAAATTTTGCATCTGGAGAGCTCAGAACATTAAGCTTCTTTCTTTGTATTTTGGGGCATCCATCAGTACAATGCTTTCCCCCTCTTCACACAGATGGGCAGATTGAAGAACCCATACAGTGGGGCATCATAATTTCTCAACTCAGCAGTTCTTGCCCACAGAGATAAAAATACATCTGGTTCACACCAGCCAGGAGATCAGAAAATCTCCTGCTAGGATATATTATAGGCTTATAGAAAATCCTAGACCACAGAATAGACCCCCTTTAAAAGAATCTTACCCTTTCCTGCCTGACATCAATCAATCAACAATTCTTAAGAACCTACTGTGTGCCAGATACTGTGATAAGGAGTGAAGATTTAAATACAAAGAATCAAAAAAAAAAAAAAAAATCCCTATTTTCACACTCTAGTACAAAACCAGGACACAACTGGAGCAAATAAACCAGGAAAGGCACATGACTTCAGTGTTATTTTCTCTAGGAGTCAATTTTCCTTCAGGCCAACATTTGAAGCTTGTGTCCAACAGGGATGTAGCGGCATAGGAATAAGGAGTGCTGTCATACAGGATATAAGAAGTAGGTATCTGGTACTTCCTACTTTAAGGAACTCTTTAGCTAAGTAGTTGCCTTCAAGCACTTTTAGCACTTTCTAAATTCAGTCTCCTTAGTCAAAATCACAATCACCTTACCCTAAATTTTATCTCTGAAGGAGGCAGAGGGGATATTCTAGAAGACCTATGAGAAAAAAAATGAAGACTCTCCTGATTGGAAATCTGGAGACCGAGAAGAAACAAGATGAAAAATCTTTAAACTAATGGAAGAATAATGTGGATTAACATAGTACTCTGGATTGTGAAACAAGAAAACAAGGAGAGGAGGGAAAGAGAAACAGAAAAAGAAAGAAACAAAGACATACAGTGAGAATGAGAGAGAGAGAGAGAGAGAGAGAATAAGACAGACAGATAGACAGTGATAGAGAAACAGAGAGAAACAAATACACACATACAGAGAGAGAGAGACTGACAGAGAAATACAGACAGAGGAAGAGAATCTTAATATCACTAAATAATAAACAATGAAATCATAATTTCCAAGAAATGCTATGGATTAAAAATAGGAATATGTTTTTAGAAAACAGATAGTAGTACGTTGCTATAATGCTTTCTATTAAACAGGCTGAGACTGGTGGATCTCTCAAGCTTGAAAGTTCTGAGTTGCAGGGCAATAAGTTGGTGCAACATCTGGATGAGGTTTCATACCAATATGGTGAGCCCCAAGGATGGCAGGGTAGCAATAAGGGCTGCCTAAGAAGGGGAAAATTGGATCAAATTGTAGATGGAACAGTCAAACTTTCCTGACAAACAGTAGTGGGATCAGGCCCATGAATGACTGCTGTCTTTCTGGCCTGGGGGAAATGGAAAGTCCCAGCCTCAGAAAACAAAACAACACAAGAAATACAGATTAGAAAGTCTTGGATCAGAAGAATCTTTGAAGGTTCCTTCATCCTAGGGTCATAGATATAATGCTCAAAGGCTCCTTAAAGGTCATTCATTCACAAAAGGAACAACTGCAGGTCCAGAAAAATCAGAGAGGAATTAATGGAACTAGCATTTAAACCTTCTGATCTGAATTGAGAACCTCTTAGCTGAGCTGATTTTTTTCCTGGAGGGATAAGGTCTTCATGTTGAATGGGACGGTATCGACCACAAAAATAATCAGATACCCTCAGAGTAAGAAAAAGCAAAAAGGGGTTTATTCTGATCTCTTGAGAAAGGGCATTTCCCATCTGACAAGGTATTTGTCAGTAAAGAAGTGCAAAGTAAAAACTGCAAAACACAATATTAAATACCCTAAACCCCCCAGAAGCCCCCAACCAGACTGGCCTTTTCTTTCATTGTTTGGGGGAGTCTGGGCTTACATTCTAATCATGGAAATCTAACCCAGAAATAAAAGAATACAAGTCAATAATTATAAACTCTTAATTTAAATTTCCCTAGAACTATGATACCAGCAGATATCCTTGGATAAGAGAATTCAAAGTCATCATCACCTTTAAAAGAAGTACTTAAATGCTAATTAAGAGGTGGTGGGAAACAGGAGAGGACAAACACCTGCAACTTTTAGCTACAGCTCTATTTGTTATTGTAAAGTCTCAAATCACAATTAAGGCTATAGTTTAAAGCTATATTCCATGAGAGTATCTTCACTCAGTTAATTCTACACAATGTTAAATTTAGAATTCCCAAAGTATAGTGTGTAAAAGGACTCAAATACAACCCTCTTATTTTATAAAAGAGGAAATTGAAGGCCAGAAAAATGACTTTCCAGTCACTGGTAGAATTTTATTGTTATGCCCCGAATTGCTATCCCCTGAATAAAATTATTATAGCCCCCTCCTTCTTCCTTGCCATTAGGACTTGAAGAATTGAATCAGGAAAAAACCTTGAAGCTCTAGCCACTTTACATTCCATTTTATCATAATATCAAGGTGTATTATCTCACTCCTTGCTAGGATAATCCCCCTTTTGTTGGAGTATTGCCCCTTGCCTCATTGTCTCCTGCCTTCAACATTCTTATCTTGACCCCTATCCTGTCAGAATTAATTTATGATCTTTTTATAGAATTATAGCTAATGAGCTCACCCAGTGTCCTTGCTCCCCCTTATCTGCCTTTGTTTCCCCTATACACAAGTTATTCTGTTTGTAAACCCTAGTTAGCTATAGAAGTTTCCTGCTTTAGTCACTTAGGACCATAATGATTTTTGGATACGAATCACATCCTGGTTGGCTAGCCTAAACTCTCCACGATTAAAAGATTAAAAACTAATCTCTGTCTTGTTTCAGTTTCTCTGGCATTACATTATGATTCCCAAACCAAATTTCTTGCCACCACTCTCCTGTCCTCGGAACAAAGTACATGCTTCCAAAACTAGGAGGAGACTGGTGCCATCTTGGGAATGGAAAGGAAAGATGTGGAGATGTTGAGGATGGGAAGGAAGGATTCCAAAAGTTCCCCAGACTGGTGTTATGAGGTGTCTCAAAAGAATTTGCAGGTTTGAACCCTTCTCCTAGTGAAGGGGCAAAGTTTATTGAAAGTAATGGTAACTCCATTAAAAAGCAGACTGAATTGTAAGGGAATCCAGAAGAGACAGAAACAAGGAAAGGGATTTTATCCAGCTTCTGCCATAGATATGCTAATTTTATGGCTCAAGGGTAGGGCTAGGAAGTACTCTCCAGGTTGAGTGGTGCTCTCCAAAATTTGATTATCACTGACCAGATCATCAGTCAACAATGAATTGAGAAACAGAATATTTGGAATCAGACAGATTGAGTGTGGGGAGTTACCTGAGATAGATTCCAAAACCAAAAGCCCCAGGATTTCCTGACTCGTGGCCAGGACAGAAGCCACTTCCCCTAAAATCAGGGGACCAAAAAATCATATTACATCAGAGAGACCAATGGCTCATCTTCTCCATTCAATTCAAAATTTGAGAAATATTTATTAGGCATTGGTATGTACCAAGCACTGTACTAGACCCTGGGGGGTACAGAGGCAAAGATAAAACCATGCTTGTCTTCCTGAGGGAGATGTCTTCAGAGAGAAAACATATATGATGAAATTTCAATAAAGAAAGTAGGGAGGAATGAAATAAGTCATTTATTATGATGTTCCAGGTATTGTACTAAGCCCTAGGAATAAAAATGGAAACAAAACAAAACAAATAAACAAACAAAAAAAAAAAACAGTCCCTGTCTTTAAGAAGCTTACATTCTAATAGGGGAAGACCAGGCTGGACCTGGATTGGGGGAAGAAGAGGAGGAAGAAGAGGAGAAAGGGAAACAGTTTCATACTCTCTTTTCAAGTCATGATTCCATAACTTCTACAGTTTATCTACCTGGGATCTGTAAACTTGTTTTTTTAAAAATATATATTGATAGCTGTGTTTCAGTATGATCATTTCCTTAGTAATCCCACACATTTTATTTTATGCATTTAAAAACATTATTTGGAGAAAGTTTCCCTAGGCTTTCCAGAATGCTCCTGACCCCCAAAATGTGAAGAACTTCTCTTTTATACAAAATCCATTCTGATTTCTTCAGCTGTCAGGACTCTCTCCCAATTACCTACTGTTTATTCTTTATCTTTCTTCTATACACTTGGATGCAACTATATCATCTCTCCTGTAAGAATGGAAACTCTTTGAGGGTAGGAGCTGTTTATTTTTATTTTCTTTGTATCTCTAGTGCTTAGCACAATGCCTGGAACACAGCAAGAGTTTAATGAATGCTTTTTGATAGCTAGATTGCTTGATCTTAAAGCCCCCTCTAAATTTCTAAAGCAATTAATGCTTCCACCAATCATTTGGAATTTATTATCAATCACTTGTTTTATTATATTGCTAGTTATCTTTTTAATTGTTCCTTGAATAGTCAAATAACATTTTAAAGGTCTATGACATGTGTATTAAGTTTTTCATTTGGATGTGTCTGTTTTAAAGTTTGATTGGTGCCTTTCAAAAAAAAATCATAATTATTTCCTGATATGCCCTTTCTGCTTTGTAATAAACAGCCCAGCCAATTCTACAGACAAGGCAGTAATACCTGATGCCATATAGCTACCCAATCCTGCCTTTATTTCAGTATCTACAAAATCAAAGGATCAAAAAAAAAAAAAAAAAATCAGAGGATCACAAGATAATTCCAGTTGATGTGAGAGGGAAAATGTGATACACACACACACACACATATATAAATACACACACACACACACACACAACTATAGAAACAAAATGTGAATTAAAGCACAATATTTTTTCACCTTTTTAAAAATTTGTTCGTTTGCTTTTTCTTTCTCATGTTTTTTCCCCTTACGGTATGATTTTTCTTGCCCAGCATTACAAATATAGTAATATATTTAAAATGATTGTACATGTTTAACCTATATCAAATTGCTGTTTTGGGAGGGAGGAGGTAAGGAAGGGATCGAGAAAAATTTGGAACACAAGTCTTACAAAAATGAATATTGAACACTATCTTTACATATCTGGAAAAATAAAATACTATTGAGAAAAATAAATCAGAAGATCATAAATTTGGAGGTGGAAGGACTCCAGAAATCAATGACTTTCTGGTGAGAGGTTCTAACCCCATTATTAACAGATCAAGAGAACAAGGCTCAAAAAGATTAAGTGTTTTGCTCAGAATCACGTAGTAAGTAAAGTACCAGTGTCAAAATCTGAACCCTTTTTTTCTAGGTTTCAAGGCTATGACTGTCTACTCCCCTTAATACTCTCCTACAATCACACTCCTTCACCTCTGTCCCAAGAACAAGGAAATGTGTTTGCTGGTTTCTTTTCAGGCACTAAGATTGGTCCTTGTGACTAATTTGAGCCAGGCTGCTTGGGGTGTGAGGGGGAGGGGAATTGTTTTCAGTCACAATATTGAAGTCACTATGTATATTGCACATCTGGTTCTGTCTTCAGTCTGCATCCATTCTCTTTTATTTAGCTTAGCATTTTTATTTTTCTATAACTTTTTTTTTTGTTAATCTGTCCCTCTCCCACTGAATAAAGCTTTAAAAAACATCAAAAAAAAAAAATCTCTCAATTCCTACTTAGAGTCCAAGTTAAAAAAAAAAAAAATCCTTCTTTAACTCTGCCTGAAAATTTGTATTTTTATCTTTATTCTATGTTCACTCCTCTGTCAGGAGGTGCCAAATTTCATTTAGATTCTTTGGGACTCAAAATGGTTTATCATTGCATTAATGAGAATTTGAAAATCTTTCAACGGTGTTTTTTTCTGTATATTGTTGTTGTCATTGTACAAATCATTCTCCTCATTTTCCTCTGTGTTAGTTCAAAAAGTCTTCCCAGACTTCTCTGAAATTGTCCATTTCATAGTTTATTATGGCACAATGACATCTCATTATAATCATATAACACATTTTGTTTTTCTATTTCTCCACAGAAGGATAATCCCTTGGTTTCTGATTTGGGGCTACTATGAAAAGAGCTGCTATAAATATATTTGTCAGTACGGGCTCTCTTCCTCTTTTTTCCATTTCTTTGGCAATCTAGACCTACCAGTGATATTCTGTGTCAAACAGTAACTTTCTCAGCATATTTCAAAATTCACTTCCATTCTCAAAAGTCTTCCCATATTCTAAATTCTTCAGAATCATCCTTTCATCCAAGAAGATAAAATTCCATCATTTAATTTTATAAGCCACAATTTGCTCAGTTATTACCCACTCATTAGGGACTCCCTCGCCTTCTGGTTTTTCCATAGCATCTCTACATGGGGAACTATTCCTCTGCTTCCTTGCATCTCACATAACTCTTGCTATTGTCTTGAACATAGTACGGGCTCCATAAATATCTTTGGGTTGATTCAGGAAATGTGAGCTCCCTTTACCTGTGAATGTATCAGAATTAATTTAGGGATGATCTGCCCCAGAGTGTTCTCTATCTCTCTCTGCTTTTGTCTCTCTATTTCTGTGTTTCTTTCTCTGTCTATTTCTATCTCTATCTATCTGTCTGTTTCTCTCTGTGTCTCTGACTCTCTCTGTCTCTGTCTCTCTGTGTGTGTCTTTGTCTCTGACTGGCTGACTCTGTCTCTCTCTTTCTGTTTCTTTCTTTCTCTCTTTTGAGAGTGAGTTTCTTTATCTCACTCAGCAGGAAATATAATGAGTACTCACGTTGATTGCTCATCATCAAGGAAGTTTTGATCTGCTCCATTCTCAATGTGTGTTGGTTCACTCCAACCTAGCCAGTCTGATAGCTCTTCCTCTGGGTGATCACCATATTGGTAGCAGACTTAGTATGTAATTCCAGTAGCAGAGTCTGCCATACCCAACCCCAGGGTACCCTAAGGAAGTTCTAGCCACGTTAAATGAGGCTTCAGTTCAAGTGGAAACGATTTGGGTTGCAATTAAGAAGGGGCTTGTAGGGCCTCTTGGCTTTGAGAAGAGAAAACCATCTTTCCAGGTGGGTTTAGTTAGTCATCTGCCTTAAGGCAGGGGAGCTGATATTCATGACTTTTTAAGTTTTCAAAGATTTTATTTCAGGATTCTAGAATCCCAAATGTCTGGAATGCTCTGGCTTTTCCCTTCCAGAGTCTTTGGTTCCCTAACACCCTTCTGGACCTAACTCAAATGTCACAGTCTGCCAGAGGGGTCTGTTCTGGGTCTCTCTGTTGCCAGTGCCTCCCCTTTTCAGATGACCTTTGAGTTAGTCTGTATAGTTTTTAGGCATCTAGTTTTTGCATGATGTCTCCATTACAGTATGGACTCCTGTAGGTAAAGGACCCTGTTTCTGCCTTTCTTTGCACCCCAAGCCTGTATACAAGAAGCCCTTTAATATATGCTTGTTGACTAACTGATCTAGTCTCAGGGCCTTTACAAATGTGTTTATTTATTGAGTCTCCAAAAAGTGATATATTTTATTAATTTTGATATATTGTATTGATTATATTTTTTCATATCACCTTAATTTCTAAATATAGGCTTATTTACTGGTCCTCCAAAAGATGAGAGAATTTATTCATTTTGAAATAATATATATATATTTTTAAAATATCTTAATTCCTAAATGTATCTCCATCTCTTCTCTTAACCAGTGCCATATTTTATAACTTAGAATAAAAAGGAAGAAAGCAAGGGGAAAAATATACAGGGTAGCAAAAATAACCAAGTCATCCCATCATTCAGGTACCCATTAGTAATCCTGGCTACTGGGAAAGATGAGGTTGATGGAATTCTGAGTTGTTGTAGGACTAAAGTCAATCAGATGTTCCTACTAAGTGTGTGTGTGTGTGTGTGTGTGTGTGTGTGTGTGTGTGTGTGTGTGTGTGTGTATGTGTGTGTGCTAGCAAGAAGGGACACTTAAAGAAAGGCAGAAGGGTAGAAATGCATCAGGTCAAAACCTCCCAGTTGATTAGGAGTGGGATCAGGCCCTGAGAGTGGCCCTTTTTACTTCCACCTTAGTAGAGATAGAAAGATGAAGAAGAAAGGAGGAGGAAGAAAAAGGAAGGAGAAAGGAAGATTTTTCTTCTATTTTCTCTAGAGACAGAGATTCTAAATTTGACCATGAAGTCCTACTTTAAGATTTGAAAAATGTTTTTCACGCATTATCTCATTTGATTCTTATATATAATATAATATAAAATGTAGAGTGCGATCCCTAGATTATTGGTGGAGATAAATAAAGCTTGGAAAATGGCTTGCCCCCAGATAGACACATGTGCCTCATAAGTCCAGTCCTCTCCCCATTCCCCCAAGCTGTGTCTCCTATTCAATTGTCTCAAACTGACCAGCCATCAGCTAAATACAAATGGGCTCTTTGTCCCTGTGTTTGAGGTCAGTGAAATTTCATTCTTTCCTAAGTTCCAACAATTCTACAGTGGCAGGCAAAAATAAGGAAGGTCACCTATTTACTAAATAATTCACTTTGAAAAGTCCCTAGCCAATGTGATCAGATCCTGAGAGAGGAGAAGAAACAAAGTATGGGAAGTAGAGAAGCCATCGGTATTGTTTCTTATGGGTGCTTGAGGTAATGTAATTCACTGAGAAGTAGAAAACTGAACCTTGCAGCCAAAATAAATAGGAGGACAGGAAGGTGTTATGTGTGTTGTGTAGGGGCTAAGTTTGAGAATTATTACAGGAAAGTCTTTCATCTTTTCAGCCTAAAGAATTGCTTGCTACAGAAGAAAAGTGAAAGCCAGAAGTTTGGGAAATTACAATATAAATAACAGGCAATGGCATTGCCATTATAGAGTGGATTAGACATCCATTTAGAACCTATATCTATTCCAGTCTTAGCATGGCATCCTTTATTGTGGGAGGCAGAGACCTCCAGTGTTCAACAGCCTTTGGCACTCAGGATTCTAATCTTTGGGGAGAAAGATGAGGGCAGGGAAAGAATCATCCCCTGACAATCTGGGAAAAAGAGAGCAGGATTAGCCTCATCACCTACCCTTTAGATAACTAGAGGGAATAATTCTCATAATTTAATAATAATGATTTAAAAAAAACATATCAGT
Organism: Sarcophilus harrisii; assembly: GCF_902635505.1. Lineage (NCBI taxonomy): Eukaryota > Metazoa > Chordata > Mammalia > Dasyuromorphia > Dasyuridae > Sarcophilus > Sarcophilus harrisii. Next base: position 27,865,794 of record NC_045426.1, read on the forward strand.
GCAATACTATGCTGAACATTTTACATAAAAAATACTTGTCAAATGGTGATTTGTCTCAGACCGAGAAAAACTAAATTTATTCCAAGACTGGGATAAAGATTTTACTTCTTCTAGAAACAAATATAAGCTTCTCTGTTTGACTTTTAGAGCCCTTTCCAACCTGAGCCTGAACCTGCCTTTCCAACTTGAATCAGTATAATATGGTGGATAGAGAGTTGGCATTGAAATCAGGAAGACCCAAGTTCAAGTCTTTATTGTAATGTTTATAACAAACACAAAAGCATCAATGGGCTCCATTCTTGTTAGCGCTATGACCCTAAGAAAATCTTTCTGAGTCCCATTCCCCATCTCAACGATAAAAAGATAAGAATACAAGGCCTATAGGGTCCCTTTCAATTCCTAATCTGTCATTTATGACTTTATTTTACATGAGTCCTCTTCTCCCAGTCTACAGGTCCAGCTAAGCTGATTCCCCCCCCCCCCCCCCCACGTACTACTTCATCTCCTAATTCCATGCTTTTGCATCGTCTATTTTCTATTTGGAATGTATTAAAGGAGACCTCCTCATGGGTGCATTTTAAAGTCGCGAGTTTCTTTCAGGCATCACCTCAGGCATCTACTTCTCAATTATATCCTGATTTCTTCACCTGCTGGTTTTCAAAGCCGACAAATTTTGTCTTGTATTTATTTTGAATTTATTTATAAGCATACAAATTTTCTCTTTTGATTATATGTGAGGTCTTTAGGGCAGAAATGGTTTGATACTATATGCCTAGCACAGCATCTGTAGTAGGTGCTCAATCTATGCTGAGTGAGTCTTCACAACTTCTGTTTGGTATAAGAAGAATTATAATAATAACAATATTGATAATATGCCAAGTAATGGAGGATAAATGCAATTGAAGAGCATACAAAAAAATTTCCACTATTAGTCACGTTCTCTCTACCGAAGTCATTTTCCAGTGCTTTATCATGACCTTGTAGTGGCTCTGAGTTCTCAAAGGCCATGCCAGTGGAATGGAAGACCTAGGAGAGCCTGTTTAGGATCTGGGCCTGGGCTTAATGATGAACTAAATATCTGTCATTTGAGAACTAACCTAGTCAAACTCAAAGAGACTTATCCCTTCCTGGTTTGATCTCAAGGTCAACAATAGCTCTCGAAGATTCTCATTAATTCAAAAGAGGGTTGTGATGGACACTAGTGGAGAGAGAAATCACACTGATCAGAATTCCAGATCCTTAAAGTATCGACACAGGTTGGTCCCTCCCAACTTATTCTCCTTCTTTGTCCGTATTTGGATGTAAAAGAGAGTTGGCTAAATCTGATGTAGTAGTCCCTTTTAGGGTTATCTTAATGAGAAGCAGCATGTCAAGGTGAGAAAAATTATTATATCCTATGTATAAAATATTCTCCCTCCTCATATCTCCACTTCTTAGAATCACTGGCTTTCTTTACAGCTCTGATCAGGCCCTAACTCTTGCAGGAGGTTTTCCAGATTGCAACAATTCTTCATGTATATATGTAAAATATATGTAAATGTTGTTTCTCCTGATAGAACAAAATCTTCCTGAGGACAAAGACTGTTTGATTTTGGATTTGTATCCCTAATATTGAGCACAGTGTTTATTTGTTATCAGGACTTAATAAGATTTTTTTTTTTTTTTTTGGAAAGAAGGCATGAATGCTGGTCTTGGTGTCAGAAGAGCTAAATTTCAATCCCAACTCAAATATTTGGCCACTGATCAAGAATAACTCCATATCTCTTGCAGCCTCAGTTTCCCTTTTTGAAACATTTGCTTCACTTAGCATCCTTTAACTTAGAGGTTTTTACCCTTGGGTTCATGAACTTTTCTTTTTTTTTAATCTTTTTTTAAAAAAATTTAACTTAATTTTTTTTATTTTTTATTATCATAATAACTTTTTATTGACAGAACCCATGCGGGGCAATTTTTTACAACATTATCCCTTGTGCTCACTTCTGTTCCGATTTTTCCCCCCTCTCCCTCCACCCCCTCCCCTAGATGGCAAGCAGTCCTATATATGTTAAAAATGTTGCAGTATATCCTAGATACAATATGTGTGCAAAACCGAACAGTTCTCTTGTTGCACAGGGAGAATTGGATTCAGAAGGTAGAAATAACCCAGGAAGAAAAACAAAAATGCAAACAGTTTACATTCATTTCCCAGTGTTCTTTCTTTGGGTGTAGCTGCTTCTGTCCATCATTGATCAATTGAAACTGAATTAGGTCTCTTTGTCAGAGAAAGTGGACCAAAGGAGGGATTTTAAACCTGTGAGTCCATAAATCATATATATATATATATATATATATATATATACATACACACACATATATGTATATATAAAAACTTTATTTCAATATGATTGGTTTTCTATTTATTTTATGTATGTGAAAATATTATTCTTAAGGTGGGATTCAAAGCCTTTACCAGATTACTGCTAAAGAGCTTCATGATACAAGCTTTAAAATTGTTGGTCTAGATCAGGGGTCCTCACAGCCTGTGGGCCAGATGCAGCAGCTGAGGACGTTTATCCTCTTTACCCAGGGCTATGAAGTTTCTTTATTTAAAGGCCCACAAAACAAAGTTTTTGTTTTTACTATAGTCTGGCCCTCCAACAGTCTAAGGGACAGTAAACTGGCCCCCTATTTAAAAAGTTTGAGGACCCCTGGTCTAGATGATCTCTAGATTCCTTTTATTTTTCAGCCTCTACTATGACTGTACCATTCCATGAGTAACATTTTAACCATTTTTTCATCAGAAATCTTCAGTTCCAACCATTAGAATCTTTTCTCTCTGAGAAGACATATCTGATTTTATAATGGACTTTAATGTGAAAATAGGTCTCCTTTTATGTAATATATATTTACCTCATGGCCATAACCTCTGAAACATATAGTGTGCTCAGAATACCAACTGGAATTTCTTCCCTTCCTTTAGTTATAGATGGGTGTTAAAACTATTTGTGGGGTCCTAGTATAAAGTCCTTACATAAAACCTGACTTCATTATCAGACTTTGCTAGACTACTAATTTCCACAAACTGAGACACATGCAAAAACAATGGGATCACCTTTAACATCATGAACATAACAAGTAGGAGAACCTTAGTACCACTGAGCATTCATAAAGTGACTATAGGGGCTGATAGTATTAGCCATTCTCATAACTTTGAACAGTATATGCTATCAACAGTATACTCAGAAAGCTAGATTATTTCATCCATTCATTCAACAAATATGTATTAGATATTATAGAGCTATAAGGAAACTAAACATTATCAGGTGGTTTTTTTTTTTTTTTTTTGGACATGTCATTTTTCCATTTGAGTGTGGCCTTTGGGGATAGTTTTTTCCTTTCTTTTTTTTTCCAATAGTATTTTATTTCTCCAAATACATGTAAAGATAGTTTTCAACATTCAGTTTTTAAAACTTAAGTTTCTAAATTTTTCTAAAATTTTTTCTCTCCTTGCCTTCTTTCCTCTCTCCCCAAGACAATAAGTGATCTGACATATGTTTAAAAGGATTGCACATATTCAACCTAATTCCATGTTGTGCAAGAAAAATCAGACCAAAAGGGAAAAAATCTACAACCCCCCCCAAAAAAACCCCAAAAGATGAAAATACTATGCTTTTATTTACATTCAGTTTCAATAATTCTCTCTCTGAATGTGGATGGCCAAGTCTACTGGAATTACCTTGAATCACCATATTGTTGAGAAGAGCCAACTCCATTATAGTTGATCATCTTGTTGTAACTATATACAATATTCTCCTGGTTCTGTTCACTTTATTCAGCATCAATTCATATATGTCTTTGCAGGCTTTTTTTTTTTTTTTGAAATCAGCCTGTTCATCATCTCTTATAGAACAATAATATTTCATTACTTTCATATACTATAACTTATTTAGCCATTCCCCATGTGATGGGCATTCACTCAATTTCCAATTCCTTGCCACTACAAAAAGAACTGCTACAGACATTTTTGCATATATGGGCCCATTTCCTTTTTTTCTTATCTCTTTGGGATACAGCTCCAGTAATGAGATTGCTGGATTAAAGGGTATGTACATTTTTATAACCTTTGGGGTATAGTTTCAAATTGCTCTCCAGAATGGTTAGATCATTTCCCAATTCCACCAACGATGCATGAGTGTGCCAGTTTTTCTATATCCCCTCCAACATGTATTGTTATTTTTTCCTGTCATTTTAGCCAATCTGACAGGTATGAGATGATACTTCAGAGTTGTCTTAATTTGTATTTCTTTAATCAAAAGTGATTTAGAACTTTTTTTCATATGACTAGAAATGGTTTTAATTTCTTCATCTGAAAATTGTTCATATCCTTTGACCATTTATCAGATGGGGAATGGCTTAACCTTAATCTTAAATCCCGTAACTTCCAAACTTGCACCTCCAGCTGCTTATTGGATATCTTGAATTGGATGTCCATTTTAAACTTAACACATCTGAACACAAACTCATCTTTCTTTCAAAGATTTTTCCTTTCCTAACTTCCTTATTATTGTTGAGGGTGACCAAACTCTCTTACAAACTTACAAACTAGTTTTCATCTTCCATTCCTCATTTTCTCTCACTCCCACATCCCCCTATCTTATTTATTGTCAAGTACGATATATTTCATCTGCAAAACATCTCTTGTATATAACCCATTCTTTCCTCCAATACTGCCACCATTCTTTTGCAAGCCCTCATCTTTTCACATTTAGGTTATTACAAGCCTTTTGTTAGTCTCCTGACCTCAGTTTTCTCCCTACTCCAATCCATTTTCCACTCTATCAATTTGATCTTCCTAAAGTCTGACCATGTTACCTCCTTCTTCAAAAAAGCTGCCTTTCTGGCTAGAAGCTGGAAACTGAGTGGATGCCCATCAATTGGAGAATGGTTGGGTAAATTGTGGTATATGAATGTTATGGAATATTATTGTTCTGTAAGAAATGACCAGCAGGATGAATACAGAGAGGCTTGGAGAGAATTACATGAACTGGTGCTAAGTGAAATGAGAAGAACCAAGAGATCATTATATACGTCAACAACGATATTGTATGAAGATGTAATCTGATGGAAGTGGATTTCTTTGACAAAGAGACCTAATTCGGTTTCAATTGATCAATGATGGACAGAAGCAGCTACACCCAAAGAAAGAACACTGGGAAATGAATGTAAACTGTTTGCATTTTTGTTTTTCTTCCTGGGTTATTTTTACCTTCTGAATCCATTTCTCCCTGTGCAACAAGAAAACTGTTTTGATCTGCACACATACATTGTATCCAGGATATACTAGGACATATTCAACATATATAGGACTGCTTGCCACCTAGGGGAGGGGGTGGAGGGTGGGAGGGAAAAATCGGAACAGAAGTGAGTGCAAGGGATAATGTTGTAAAAAAATTACTCTGGCATGGATTCTGTCAATAAAAAGTTACTATAATAATAATAATAAAAAAAGCTGCCTTTCGGGGGCAGCTAGGTGGTGCAGTAGATAGAATATCAGTCCAGAAGTTAGGAGGACCTGCGTTCAACCTCACTTAACACGTCCTAGCTGTGTGACCCTGGGTAAGTCACTTAACCCCAATTGCCTTGGGGGACAGGGGGAAGAAAGCTGCCTTTCTGTTACTTCCAGGTTCAGGAATAAAATCCTTTGTTTCCCATTCAAAGCCATTCTTAACCTGTAACTCTCCTACTTTTCTAGTTATTTACACCTGATTTGCAATCATTTTCTTTTCATTTGCCTTCATATTGTTTCTTGAAGTAGATAATCCATCTCCTGACTCTTGGCATTTTTACTGGTTTTCCTCAATGCCTAGAATGTGTCCTTCCTCTTTTCTTGCTCATGCCTTTTCTGGCTTCCTTTAAATTTCAGCTAAAGTCCCACCTTCTACAAGAAATCTTTCTTGATACCAATTCTAGTGCCATCCCAGGCTTGATTATCTCCAATTTCTCTTGCAAGCATCTTGTTTGTAGATTATTGTTTATAGGTTGTATTCCCCATTAGACTTTGAACTCCTTGAAGGCAGGGACTGTTGCCTTTCTTTATATCCTCAGTGCTTATTTAGCACAATGCCTGGCTTACAGTAGATGCTTAATAAATGCTTGGTGACTGGCTGGCTGGCTTGTGTGGCCTTGGAACAGTCCCTTAACCTTCTTGGTACTTGACTTCAATTTCCATAAACTAAGAGGTTTGGATTACATGACTTTCTGACTTTAAATCTATGTGTGTTTGTTCTTGTCACTCCAACATTTTGGGCCTGTCTAGTTAGAAGAGATTTGTGATATATAAAAAGTTCAAGATACATAGTTTCTGGGTAAATGATCATTTCATTAATCATTCTAGCAGATAATTAATAAAATAGGTCAGTGGAACTCTCAAATGCCAAAGACTCCTTATGGAATGCATTTGATGCTTATATTCCCCTGAAAGACTGGAGGTTCCTGAGCATGATTGGTTGACAATTAATGAGAAGACTAAAATATTATAATGAGAGGTGGACTATTATAACGGAGGAATAATATAACATAATATTATATTCTATATATAATGGAGGAATAATATAAAATAAAAGGAGGAATATTATAATGAGTGGTTGGGGGACTAGACTTTGATTATTTTCACCTATAGACTATCTTTAGCCTCTGGCAATCTAGACAAAGGATCTACCCAACACACTTCTGAGTAAAACCTGGGTGGGCTGGAATTCGTCTTAGAGTACATTCTTTGTAAGCTTCTCTACTTGGGTGGGGTCTCCCAGCAGGATGGCAAAGCCTGAACCCCCAGGGATTTGGACAATCTCATCCATCAACAAGCCTTTCAGCTCAACGTCCTGAGCAACTGACACATTTCTGAAAAAATCCTGGTTCTGCTTCAATAATTGATTATTAATATAAGAGAGAAATAATAATTTCTCTCAGATTAGGACTGAGATTTTCAAACCTGTTTTTGTGCCATGAACCTCCATGGCACTCTTGGGCAATCTATGAGGTTTATGGATCCTTTCTCAGAATAATGCTTTTATATGCTTAAATTTAAATATGTAAGATTACAGAGGAATACATATTCTCTCTCTCTCTCTCTCTCTCTCTCTCTCTCTCTCTCTCTCTCTCTCTCACACACACACACACACACACACACTCACCTCAAGTTGACTGACCCCAGATTAAGAAACTTTGTTTTAGAAGTTATTCTATCCAACCAATCTTATTTTATAGATGAATAGATGGGGTCTCAAAGAGGTTAATCTACTTTCCTGATGTCATGTCGATAGGAAGTAAAAGAACTGGCTGGGATTTACACCCAGATCCTTAGATCCCAAAACCTCTGGGAAAGACATTTGGGGGAATTTCAATTCATACAACATATTATCCCTGCTTCCAAGGTGTTTACCATATGGTGAGCCAGGTGAGGCATTCACAGCTAACTAAGACACAAGAGAGCACACAAGAAGCATTGTATGGAAAGTACACAGGGCTGTTCTAGTAGTCTGGTAAAGGGAGACAGCAGTCCTGGCTGGGAGTGGGGGGGGGGGGGGGGGGGGGGGGGGGGAATCAGCAAGGCCTCCTGATGGAACAGATGACATTTGAGCTAGTCTAATAGAGATTGATGGATTGGATTTCTTTAGGTAGCAATGGGAAAAAGGCTTCCCAGGTGGAATGAACAAATGTGCATAGGAGGAAAGCAGAAAGATGATTTGGGGGAATGGGGACTAGCTTTATTTGGCTGGAGGATAAAGTTTACATCAGGGAAGAGGGAAATTGAAGGCTTAGAATAAAATTTTGGTGCCAGATGGTGAAAGAGCTTGAATACCAGGTTGAAGAATTTGGATGTGATCTCCTAAGTATGTTCTATTTGTTTTATCTTATAGTCATGGGAATCGGTGCGGTGTAATAGAAGAACCCTGGAATTGACATCAGGAAGATCTGAGTTCAAATTTAGCCCAGTCACAGTTATTAGCTATGTGATCATGAGATAACAAAGTCAGCTCTTTGGACTTCGAGCAATTCACTGGGCCTCAGCCTTAGGTTAGGTGTAAATCATGCATTGAATTATAGATGGCTTGTGATTGACATCAGTTTGGGGAGTTCTCATCCCACCCATGAAATTGTAGCTCCTTGATGCACTGACCTCTTTTGGGCAAGAGTTGAGCTAGTGCAAGAAGACAGGATGACTTTTATTGCAGAATGAATAATGCCTGGGAAAAAATTTCATTTTAGATAAGGAGGCAGGATAATCAAGTCTGCTTAGTTCTACAGAGGCCAGGCTGTTTGATCTTTTGACTTTATCCAACCATTTTCTCAAGAGAAGAATAAGGACATTTTTTCACTCATCTAGTGTTTTCCAATTTCATCAGCACAGACTGTAGCTGTTCTTTGAAGACAGATGATAAATGGAAGGAGGAGGTGTTTTTTTTTTTTTTTTAAGAAACAAAGAGAAATTCTAAGACCAAAAAGAGCATCTTGGGGAAATGTATCAGATTGGGGAATTTATTAGAGAAAGGGGAACAATTCCAAGGACTATTGAGCCAACCCTGGTTATTGTCAGTATTATTAAAGGAGAAGTATGTAATGCTTCACTTTAAAATGTCCTTCTGTGGCTTTGCATGAAACTATGTCCTTAGGATAAATTCTAATTAATACATAAACTTAGAAAGAGTTTTTAGGTTTTTAAAAACATTATGATATATATTCAAGCATATGTGCTAGTAAATGTTTAACAATCAGTTTTCAGGAGGAAAAAAATGTATAAGGGGATACTTTTAGGCTTAATCTGTACCATCATTTTCTCCATCTCTTTCTTAAGTCTAGATAACCAACAAAGCAATAAATCAAACCTTTATTTGTAGAGTTTCTTGATTTCCAAAGTATCAGTGCTGATGCTGAAAATTTAACAATAGGTTCTCTCTAGCTGGTTTGAACTGGTTCCAGTACATTCCTAGTTATAGCTATCATAATGTAGAAAGACACTTTTGCTTTTTATATCTACCTTAGAACCCCATATCCAATAAGCTGTTAAACTGTAACTTTTGCATCCACACTATCTTTTGTATCAGACCCTCACTATCTATATATCTATATATCTATCTATATATATCAATAGGATATGTATATATATGTACCAATAGGAATAACACTAAAGAAAATGCATTTCCATCTGCCTTGCTGCTATACTTTGGGAGATCAGGAACTTGTTTTTCTGTCTTTATCCCTTATGCTTAGCACAAAGTAGATACTTAATATATATTTTTCTCATTCATTCATTCAGAGTCTGAGAAATTGATGAGGAGGAAGCAGGCATGAATGTCAGCATATATAAATGCAAAGTAGTTGGATCTCTAGCAAAGCCTTTAGGAAAGTATCTCATCTTCTGGAGCAAGGAAGAAAATGGCATGAAGTTGATTAAATGATAAGATAATTAGGTATACTTGTAATAGGATGTTTGGTTGGACTCAAGGCTTAATCATTAAAGGATGAATAAGGTCTTGAAGAAGGTCTCTAGCCAAGTGCTTCATTTTTACCCATGACTTGCCTAAAGGTATCATGCTTACCAAATTTTTAGGTGACTTAAAGCTGGGGAAGAAGAAGACGTTGGATAGCTACTGTTCTAGATGTCAAGATCAGGATCCAAAAAGACCAGAAAGTTGGGCCAAATCTAATGAGAAGAAATGTAATAGAGACAAATATAAAATTTTACACTTGGGTCACAGAAATCAATGTCAAGTAAGTAAAATATGACTTAACCACAGTTAGTCTGAAAAAAAATTGGCATTTTTGGTGGACCACAAGCTAATTGTGAATCAACAGCTTATGACGACAAAAAAGCTAAAGTATTAGAGTATTTGAAGAGAAGCATAGCATCCAACATCATTCTTTTCTTTCCCAGTTAGGTTCACACCTGGAATATGATATTTTGTTCTGGCAACTACATTATTGGACTGATTATGACAACCTGGAGAAAGCTCAAAATATGGCAGCCAATTATGACAAAGGGTCTTGAGGTCATACAGTGTCTCCCAAAAATCTTAGTGAAATCTTATTAATAAAAAATGAAATTAAGCTTTAATAGTTTAAGACTACAATAAGACTTTTGTGATATCCTGAGCTTTCACAGTATCCATCAAAAGATTTATGAATGGTTAGTCTGGAAAAGAGAAGACTTAGTGGGGACTTGATACCTTTCTTCCAGTATTTGAAAGGCTAAGAAGAAATAGGCTTGGTGCCTAACGGCAGATCTGGGGAAAATGGGCGAAAATTTTAACAAGGTACATTTTTAATATAAAGGAAAATTTCTTAGTGATTAGAATTATCTGAAAGTGAAATGAGTTGTTTTGGGAGGTAGTGGGTTTCCCTTCACTAGAGACCAAAAGATAGATTACCATTAATTGGGCACACTAAAGAGGGAGTCCATATTTAGTTTGGGGTTGGGCTAGTTGATTTTTAAGATCTCTTCTGTTTCTGCTATTCTGTTACCACTGAGTTCAGAGAATACTTAACAGTCAAGCTTATTTAAATTTAGGAATCAAGGAAGGAACTACTACAAAATAAATCCAGAAAAGTAGCTTGAAGTTGGATTGTGGAGGCCTTTCCATGACAGCTAAAGCATTTGTATTTTATTTTAGAGGTAATAGGGAGCCACTGATAAATAATGCTCCCCACTCTCCTCTTCCTACAATGATTTTGAATATTATAATGACTTCTTCTTGTAATTATAAAAGGTTGACTATCTCTAGTGATAAAAATCTAAGTGAGGACACACTAGTGCAAAAGATGAGTAAAAATGTCTATTGTTGAGAGAAGCAACAAGGAGCAAAGTAGATAACTGTCATTGTGACTATTGTATTACCTTAGTTTAAATTTATCAGTTATTTTTTATGCTTCATATATAAATGTTTAAAGCATTTTTTATAACTCGTTTTCACACTGGTGGTATGGTCCTTAAAAAAAAAAAAGAACAAAGTTTTTAAAAAATGAAATCATAATATTTTGAGACCCACACATTATTGGCCATATAACAACAGATCAGTGTCCATATGGTCTCAACCAATTCAGATGATCAAATTGTACATTCATTATTAGAATCTCTTAGCATTATGTGGATGCTATCTGAGATTAAAGTTTGTGTTCACTGAAATTGCTTCTTAAAAATCATTTCTTATTTATTAAATAATATAAAAATGGCATTTTCTAGCACAAAAATTTAGTACTCACTTTTCTCTTTGCTTTGCTTTCATTTAACCTGGAAAAAAATCATTTGAGTTTTAGTGTTGTATAAAATAGAGATATGTAACAATGCATCTGTGGTTCCCTGTCCTCTCAAGGTTGCTTGTCCCTTGTTCAAAAGAACCTGCCCAAGGAGATGAAGTCTCTGCCTGAGATTTATTTTCCTTCTTTTTTGTAAAGCTTTTCATACTCTCGGTATGACTATGAAGAATATAGTTTGGTGGATGTAAGTAGTGCTTTGGAGGATCACTGACAGGTCAATAATTTTATATTTGTTAGGCTTGAATTCAGTTTAGTTCATAATTCTTCATGACCTGGACTGAACTCCCAGGAACTAGCAGTGGGATGTGGCAATCATTAATGCCATTTTATCTGCATTGACGGGGTAGAATCTCTTCGAACAAGGAGTGAGGTATAGCTAGGTGGCATAGTGGATAGAACATAGGCCCTGGATTCCAGAAGAACTGAGTTCAAATCCAACCTTAGCTACTTACTAGTTGCGTGACCCTGGGCAAGTCACTTAAGCGCAATTGCCTTCCTTCCCCCTCAAAAAAAAAAAAAAAAGAAAGAAAGAAAAAGAATAAGCTAGTGAGTAACCCATAATCCTCTGTTCCCATCAAATCTCATCTGGAGTTCTATGTTCGGTTGTGTGAAGGAGTGGGTTGCAGAAGTCTAAGAAGGATGTTGTTAAGCTGTAGTGTCCAGAGAATAATAACAGAGATAATAGGTTCACAGATTTAGAGTTGGAATAGTGTTTAAATGATATACAATACTCCCATTGTACAGATAAGGACATTAAGGCACAGAAAGGTTAAATGGCTCACCAAGAGTCATTTCCCTGCTAAATATCTAAGGGGGAAATATGCTGATCCTTGCCACATAAGAACCCATAAAAGGAGTGGGCCATATTTACCCCAGAGAAGACTTAGGGAGTATATAGTAATTGTGTTCAAATATTTGAAGGATTGTCATGGATTAGGGGAATGAACTGCAAAGAGCAGATTTGGGGACAAAGAATGGAAATTTCTAAGAGGGCTAGCACTGGAAAAAATCAGAGCTATCCAAAGCCTTGAGAGATGGTCAGTTCCCCCTTCTCAGATATCAAGAGGACAGCTACTTCTTGAGTATCTTATAGTGGGGATTCTTTTGGGGTTAGACCAAATAGTTTCAGAGGTTCTTCTCAATCCACAAATCTGATTGTGTGCACCTTTGTTTACTGTTCCTTGAATATCTCTAAGTAAAAGTGATTCAGGTCTCACAAATTAATCTTGACTGTCTATTAGTTCTTAATATTGGTCCTGGCCTGAAAATGTTGCTTCCTGCTATGTCATATGGCATTTTGGGAGAGGATCTAGAAAGTCAGGAAGGCCTCCCAAAGGGCACTAAATGTTAGTCTGATCCTCCCTGACAACAACCCCAGGAATAGTTTCTTAAACGACAAAGTAGTACATCCAGACACAATACAATTGCCATTATAGTGAAATGTATGTAGACAGGGAGAGGGTCTTCTTTTCTCATCCAGTTGTTTGAACTTGGAAAATGGAAACTAAGCAAGATGGCAGCTTCATCATAGATACATGTCTAAGGATGCTATTGGGTACTGCTCATTTCAGTATATATTGCTGTGACATAACAAAGTTAATTGCAATAAATAAACATAATGAGGTGAGTTCTATTTTGCTTTAGAAAGAACATGCATGAGAAGCCGTTAGAAAAATCAACCTTGGAATGGGAAGGATCAGGTTCACCATCAGCTGAGTAACTCTGAGCAAGTCATTTAAATGCTTAATGTTCAAGGCTACTCTTTAAAGATTATACAAGGCAGAGTAGATGCTGGAGTTTTTTTTTTAGCTTAAATATGTGTAATTATTCTAATTTATTGTTCTAATAATGTCATATTCATCATTCTGCACCCAAAAAATTAAATCAAAAGAAAAAAAATATAAGAAAGGACAAAAAAAAAAAAAAAAAAACCCACACAAGCAAACAAACAACAATAACAACAAAAAGGTGAAAATACTATACTTTCATCCACATTCAATCTCCATAGTTTTCTCTCTGGATGTGGCAGATGTCATTTTGTATTGGCAGAGGAAAGCTCCTCATTAGATCCCATTGGACACCAATAAAGTAACAGATTTGGTCTAAACAACAAAGTGAGAACCAGAGAATCCTAAAGAGAGACATAGAAACTTAGAGAGCTAGAGGCAGAACCAGAGATGCAGAATCCCAGAGCAAACCATCATTTACTTGTCTTGGTCAATCCAAAACAATTCAGATAGCTCTTCAATTTGGTTCTTGAATGTGCTTGTTGCTTTCCATTTCTGGCTGGCTATTTTAGCAGACTTCCCTCCACTTGCCCAGATAAGTAACTTAGCTTTGTCTTATTATCAGCCCTCCTTTAAACACAGATATCCTGGTTTGATAACCTTTGGCATTTGCTTACACGACCATAGCAAATAAAAAAGAACACTGGTTTTCTAATGTCATTACTTGTAAAACACTGTCATTAATTACTGTGTATTCAGAGAAGCCAAGGCCTTGCCCTGACCTGGAGGAAATGTCATTTTTTAAAAAAATTTGCTTTTGTTCTTTAAATTCATTTGAGAGCTGGTAGAATCTTGGGGAAAGTCACAGAGGGGGTTGTCTGACTCAGAAGAGTAGCTCTAAAGATGAAATAGAAGTCAGACAATTTGTAGGTGAATCGAGAAATGCTTTGGTCCAAAGGATTTGAGTAGTGTACCTGAAATATTGGAGGAAAATCCTTACCTAACAAAAAGTATAATTATGTTTTCATTTTAGTGAATATTCGGTTCAGAAATGACATCATTAAAAGGCCTTCCCCTCCAACCAATAGGGCTGTGGAGTGCTATGATGGCTCTCTGTGCCTTTCATCTAATTTCCCTTTAAAAATATTATTATTACATTATTATATTTCTTTTAAAATAGTATTGTTACATTATTATATTATAATGTGGCCAAAGTATAATGTTATAACATTGTAATATAGTTACATGATCAGGATATATGATTTTAATAGCTCTTTTTATTTTTATAATAATAGCTTTTAATATTTCAAAATATGCAAAATAATTTTCAATATTCACCCTTGCAAAACCTTGTGTTTCAATATAATATATTTTTATAATTGGTTATGTGCACATCACATTTGCAAATATCAGCAACAAAATAGTAGATATGTGTATGGTCCTTTAAGGCTTACAAAAAGCTTGAGTCATATTATCTCATTTAAATCTTTCAGTTTTCCTCTCTCCATCTTGTATCTTCAGGAGGTTAAATTAAACTTAATTCAAGAACCATCTTCTGCATGAAGTCATTTATCCAAATTCTAGCGTTCTTCCTCCCAAGCCACCTTGTAAATAATTTGCTCTCTCTGTGTCTCCCTCTGTCTCTCTGTGTCCGTCTTTTTGTTTTTCTGTCTCCCTCTTTCTTTGTATGTGTATGTGTCTTTTGGTCTCAGTTCAATTTTTCTCAGTTCAATTCAGTGTAGTAGAGAAGAAAGTAATTGGTTCTACAGCCAGAGGATCTGGCTTCAAATTCTTCAGATGCTTACTGCTGAGTTACCCTGGGCAATTGATTTATCTACTCTGTGCCTGAATTTACTCATCTGTAAAATGGAGACTATGACTCTGACCTCAGAGGTTTCTTCCAGAAGGAAAGAATAAGAATCTATGAACCACTTATAATAAGCTGGGATATTGTCTAGTGGCCTCATGATGTGCAAAAGGCGAAAATTTGTCTATTATAAAATGGCTTGGAAATGGATGGGAATTGGCAAGATGGTCTTCTCCATTTAATTCTATGAAACTAATTATATCAAGTCAGTGAGCATTTATGAAGCACCTACTATGTCCATCAAGCTAGGTTATGGAGATGACAAAGAAAAAAATAAGAGAAAGCATTTCTAGTTTCAAGCAATTTACATTTTTCTGGAGATACATTTGCACTAAAAAAGAAATATAAGATATTTCTTATCTTATCTCAGATGGGAGATGGGAACAGTTTAGGAAATCTGGAAAAGCTTCCTGTAAGAGGCGGTACCTGAACTGATCCAGGAAATCAGACATCCTAAGAGACAGAGGTGGGGAAGTATTTACTAGACATGGTGAATAACTTGCACTAATGCCATGAACCAGAGGTTCAGATGTCAAATCAGGTAGCAACAAATAAACCAATACGACAAGAACACAGTTTTTGAAGACAAGAAATGTGAAATAAAACTGGAAAGGTAGCCAAAGGAAGCCAGATCATGAAGGGTTTTAAAAGCCAAGCTGAGGAGTATTTGATTCTGAAGGTAACCGGCATTGAAGCTTGTTGGGCAAGAAAGTGACATGGTTAGACTTGAACCTTAGGAAAAACCTCATTGACAGTTGTAGAGAGGATAATTAGGAGAGGAGAGAGATGGGAAGCAGAAACAATTGGCCAATGATTGCAATAATAAGGACAAAAGGTGATGAGGGCTTGAATTAGCACTCTTCCTTCTGTGGAAAGCTCAATGAGGGGGAAGTATTTGCTAAGTCGTAAGATCTTTTCCACGTAGACTTTGTAGAGGAAAGAATGTTAAGGCCATTATGATCTCAACAATAGCTTTCAGGAAGACTTGACTATCACTTTACTATAAATAGAAATATTGACTAGGGCTCTGAGTAAAGGCTTTGCTCTTTGAAGTCTGATCTTTATCTCCATTTAAAAGATGGGCACCCAGCTCCCTCACGCAGTTCAGGTCATACTGATCATTTATTATGACCAGATTTTACAAATCCAATTAATTTTATCCAAACAGTGCTAAGTATGTACTGTGAGTTGAGCGCTGTGTTAGGTCTGAGGCCAGAGAACAAAATTATAATAAAAATAATAAAGTGTCTAAATTATTCATAATAATCATAAATGATATATTATTCACATCTGAATGGAGTTTTCATTCTAATAATGAGCAGTGACAACTTAAGGGTAAATATCACAGGGGTCTGTGAGTCTATAGCTCTGAAATGGCTGGAACAAAAGAGCTGATGTTCAGAGGAAGAAGCTCTCAGTACTTCTAACTGACAATAATATATCTAAATAACAATAATAAAAAAATTCAAAAAATCATTTGCTACCATAGGATTATAGATTTGGAGCTAAGAAGGATCTTGGGTTCATCTGGTCCAATTTCTCTTTTTCTTCATAAAAGAGAGCACTGAGGGGCAGAGAAGTTAAGTAGTTTATCCAAATTCAAACCCAGTCTTATTGATTCACATGTGGAATGGAACTTAGACACCATCTACATCAAAGACATCAAGGTTATCCAGTGCAAATCAGGCCATCATTCCTTTGGGTAATTCCCTTTCACTTAAAGCTAATTCATGGACAAGCCAAGAGAATGCCCTGTGATGTCATTGGTACTCTTCAAAAGGAAGGACAAACAAGAAATCTAACCCTTTCCTTTTATAAATGAAAAAAAGTGAATTTAGAGGGAGGTTGAGAGACTTATCTGAGATCATACATATTACTATTGGGGGAAAATCAGTATTTGAATTGTACATGAATGGTTAGATAGGATTATGAGAAGCAGAGAGGGGCTTGGGGTATTGTATGATTAAAGCCATGAAAGAAGGAAAGCATGAAATATATAGAGAGGACAAAACTTGTTCAGCTTGGCAAGAGTGTCTCATATATGGAGGAGAATCCTATGACACAAGTTTAAAATTTTGGCCTTTGATAGATAATCAAGAACCTTTGAAGATTTCTAAGAAAAGGTATGGTATGATTGAACTTGTTCATAAAAAGGAAGGATTGGAAAACAGAACAGAAAGGATGTGAAGGGTCAAATGATTCATGCCATTGTCCAGGAAAATTATATTGAGGATCTGCAGGGCAAGGACAACATCTTTTTTAATCTTAATCCTTTTTCCATTAATCCTTTTTCCATTTGGGTTTAGATAGATAGATAGAGAAATAAGTGATAGAGAAATAGATGACAGACAAAGAAATAGATGATAGTAAAATAAATGATAGATAGATGATTGATAGGGAAATAGATGACAAATTGATGATAGAGAAATAGATGAAGGATTAATGGGTGGAAAAATGAATAGATAATAGATTAAAGATTAATAAATAGATGGATAGACAGATTGATAGAAATAGATGGTAGATAAAAATAGATAAAGAATTAATGGATGGACAGAAGGTTGGAGAAATAGATGATAGATGAAGGATTAATATATAGATATATGGGTGGATGAGTGGATGAAAGATAGATGGATGATGGATAGATCAATGAATAGATAGCTAGATGGAGGATGAAGAGATAATTATCCAAAATCCCCTTGGAGTCAATATTTTCACCTGTTACATATTCTACCTGCCACACTACAAAATGAATATTGGAGCTATAATCATAGGACTTAGGGTCAGCTTTCAGTTCTGTCATTTAGTATTGTGACCTTGGGTACATCATTCCATTTTTCTGTATTTCAGCTTCCTAATCTGTACAGGAAAGTCAAAGAGCCTTTATGATCCCTGCTAGTTCTAAATCAATGACCCTATGATCAGAATAATCGACATTGAAGTATTGGAGTTTGCATCCATTCCCTTTCTATATCAGGCTGATGACAGCACATGCTACTGAGGGCATGGATGGCAGAAGACGACAGGAAGATGACAGAAAAGAGAACTGAGAAGTAAAGAAACTGACTGTTCCCTACAACTTCTCTCACTAGCCCTGGAATAAGGGAAACTGGTTCTGTTTAGAAACCTAAGAATTCACCCATTAAACCTGGGCTCCCTCTGCTGGTCTGGTTTAGAATAATTTGTGTTAGACTATATTGTATATCCCTGCCAGTTGAGTATTCTCTAATGTCCATGAGAAAATTATGGGTAAAATTTATCGGATTTAAAAAAATATGTATATATATACCTGAGTCCATGGTGGCTGTTAGGGAGATGTTAGTCAGTTAAAACAAATCAGTCAGCCATGGTGCTCTTTTTCTTCACTCTAGGGATAAACAAATTCTAAAGACTACACCACTCTGTCTCCTTAGCTGATTTTCAGGGAACCTTTGGTCAATTTTCCTCCCTGATTTTCCTGTTGCCTTCCCCCCCTTTTTCTTGTGACATTTGTCAGTGGAAAGGTAATAAGCAAAGTCCACCTTCCTTTTCCAAACCTGTCATCCCCCTTTGCTACTCTAATTGTACAACCTCTTATTTTCCCATTTAACTTTAATTCAAAGTTGTAAAAGGCTTTCAAAATAGGTGTAGGCTTTCCTTGACAGCTGTGATAAAACAATGCCTCCGATAAAAAGGAGAAGCAAGTCCCATTAGCAATTTCCCTTTTCCATAATTTATAGTAACTTGCCCAGCCTATCAGGAGATAAGAATTTCTTTGGGAGCCATTTTCGGTTAATAGCTCCATCTGAAGCAACAAACATTTCTTTAGCAATATTACAGTGCTTGGCCTACAAAACAGTGGCTGAAGATTGAGCCGAAACTGAGAGGGAAGCTGTCTCAGTTACCCACATAAATAAGGACCAAGCACTAAGGCCATTTCATCGGAGCCGTTAAATAAGCTGTATAGATGGCCAGTCGTGAGGCTATATGTTGACTACCGGTTACATGAAGATATTAAAGCATCAGAAATATCGATGGTCTCCCTGAGTCATTCATTGACTTTGCTAATTTACTTTTTTACACTTAGCAGGGGAGCCTGGGGTCTGGTGGATTATCATGTATAGTAATGGGCACAGACATCTTGATATGGGAGTAGCTGACATGCAAGGAAATAGATACTTCCCTAATTAGCTTTGGCTAATTCATAGCTTTGGCCTTTACTTGAAAAATACACAGCATGGGAATGATAAATATTACCGTTATATAATGTAATGATTAAGGAGCAATATAGAATCAGGAAGACATGGATTCAAATCCTGTCTCTGCCATACATGACCATGAGCATGATATTTGATTTTTTTAAAATAGTAGCTTTTTTATTTTCAAAATATATGCAAAGATAGTTTTCGACATTCACCCTTGCAAAACCTTGTGTTCCAAAATTTTCTTCCTCCCTTCTCCCCACCCTCTTCCCAGGCAGCAGGTAATTCAATATATGTTAAATATGTGCGATTCTTCTATAGATATTTCCACAATTATCATGATGCACAAGAAAGATCAGATCAAAAAAGGAAAAATGAGAAAGAAAAAAAAAAGTAAGCAAACACTAACAAAAAAAGGTAAAAATGGGGTAGCTAGGTGGCGCAGTGGATAGAGCACCAGCCCTGAAGTCAGGACGACCTGAATTCAAATGTGACCTCAGACACTTAACACTTCCTTGCTAAGTGACCCTGGGCAAGTCACTTAACCCCAATTGCCTCAGCAAACTAAATAAAATTAAAAAAAAATTTTTAAAAGAGGAAAATACTGTGATCCATATTCAGTCCCCACAGTCCTTTGTCTGGATACAGATGGCTCTCTCCATTATAAATTTATTGGAACTGGTCTGAATAGGCTCATTGTAGAAAAGAGCCATGTCCATCAAAGTTGATGATGCTTGACTTTTTAGGGACTCAGACACCTAGCTCTTCAAGATTATGTTACAGATGTACCTTAATGGAGGAAGTTTCCATATAGGAAGTCCCCCATATGGATAAAATCACAGACCTGGATCCTCCATTCAGGCAACCCTCACCCAAAAAGGCAACCATATACTACTTGTATTAATACACAGCAAAGCTACATGGGATCATAATGTTCATTTAAAGCTTCAAAGGAGCATTCAGATCATTTAGTCCAAATCTCTCCTATTCTAAATCAAGAAACAAAAGTTATGGGACTTGTCCAGGATCTTACGGAGAGTTCAACACATCAGATGCTCTCCAACCTCTTGTGGATTTCAAATATGAGACCTGTGATTCCAGGTTCATATTTCCTTTCTAATTATATCATTGGTTCAAGTTCATTGGAACACATCTATAAGTATTCCAATCCATATTATAGCTATCTTTTCTTTTTTTCTTTTTTTATAGCTATCTTTTCAAGCTCATTTTAAATAACCTACCAGAATATGATATGATCTTTCTCGTTATCATGTACCTTTCTCCCTCTACATGTGTCCTTGACCCCATCATCCCTTTTTGTCTTCTCCTTCAGGTTGCAACCTCACTCATCTTTTCTTCCCCCTGCCTTCTCTCTAATAACCAAACTCTTTCCATCCACTGGTTCCTTGCCAACTGCATTCATATCTGACTTTCCATCATCATTTAATTTTTTTTTTCACTAGACCTTGCCATACCCTTAAGCTAGCATTTTATATTTTGCCTTTCTTTTTCAGAAGAATGAGAAAAAGTTGTGTTCAGTCAGTACTTTGACATTCTCTAACTCACTCCTCAACCTTTTTCCGTCTAGCTCTTGACTACATTATTCAACTGAAAGTCTCTCCAAAGATACCAATTATCTCTTAATTGACAAATCTAATGGTCTTTTTTTTTTTGGTTCTTTACCTTCTTGACTTTCCTGCTTCATTTTAAACTGTTAAGCATCCTCTCCTTCTAGATACTATCTCCTCTTGTTTTCTGACACTATCTTCTACAGGTTCTGCTCCTATCTATATGACTACTCATTCCCAGCCTCCTCTGCTGGTTCATCATCCACTTCACAGTCCATAATGATGAATGTGTCCAGTGGAGCCAGTTACTACCAGGAAAGCCCATTGCTAAATTTGCATCGTGAGTACTTACATCTCAGAAATCAGGACTTAGTTTATTGTTTTGTTGATGGTCTAGATTTAAGAAAAAAAATTAATAATGCAAATTAAACTTTAAAATGTATCTTGCTTTTTAGAGAGCTGATTGTTAAATATTTTCCAATATACCACTGAGTGTTACCCTGGGTCCTTTTTATTTTTTACCTCTCTTCTTTTTTCTCGTAACCTTATTAGCTTTCATAGTTTCAATATCCTCAAAAAGCTTATGTTTTCTTCCAAACCCATCCTTATTCCAAACTCTCTTATTTCTGTCAAAGACATCACCATTTGGCCAGTCTCTTGGATTTATAACCTTGATGTTATCTCTCTCTCCCACTACACATACCTAATTCCCCAAATGTTAAGATTTGGTAATAATCTAATTACCAAATATTAACTTTTTAAAATTCTCTCTCTCTTACAGTCTAACCTTTCTCTTTACTCATCCAGCTACCACTTTACTTTTGACCTTCCATACTTTTTTTGGCTAGATGCCTGCAATCATTTCCCAGTTGTTCTCCCTGCCTCATCTTTCCACACTCCAAGACATCGTGCTGCCAGAATCATTTTCTGAAATGTCTAATCATGTCCTCCATTAGTCCAAAAAATCCATTGCTTCCCTGTTTCCTTGGTGGAAAATGAATGCTTCTTTATCTTCTAATGCCTTTCGGGACCTAACCCTAATCTATCTTTCCATCCTCAGTAAGATTATTACCCCTTATGATAAACCCAAAATGTCCTTCTCTTTGTTTTCCACAAATGGTATTCCATCTCTTCCCTTTGCATTGGCTGTCCCTCATACCTAGAATTTACATTAGTTTCCTCTGCCTCCTAAACTCCTTCACTTCCTTCATGATCTAGCTCAAATACTGCTTTCTAGAAGAAGCTTTTCTTCATCCCTCAAACTGCTAATACCCTTCCTTACTAATTACATTTCAGTTAACTACTTTGTATTATTCTCTTTATATTTTTTATGTGTACTTACTGTCTATTAGAATGTATCAAAAGTATGGATTGTTTCATTCTTTGTATTCATACAACTAAAGCCTGGTATACAGTTGATGCTTAATAAATGCTTGTTACTAGAGCAATCATTCTTTCTAATAGCAGATTGTAAGGATTTCCGTAACTTTCCTTTGCTGGGTTGACAAAATAGAATGGATGATAGGTCTTCAAGAATCACAATTGAATAGATACAGTGATTGCAAAAATGGATTCACATTTCCCAGGCTATTAATTTGTGTACATAACATTTGATGTCACACCACCATGACTTTGCATTAGTTGCCTCCGGTGAATGTACTCCTTCTAAAATTTACTTCTTAGAATTTCTGACTTCCTACAAAGCACAGCTCAATGGCTATGTCCTACACAAGATCTTACCTGCTCCCCCTCTTTGTTAGTATTCTATTCCTCTTTAAATTTATTTGTTTAAATTTTTATGTATACCATCACTCTTAGAACCTTCATTCACACTGATAGCCCGGGCCTTCAAAGTGCTGGGGGTACTTCTTGTCTCAGGGTTTTAGGGATAATGATGATGGGTATTGTGTGATTTTTGTTGATGAGCTCCATCGGTATGCCTCCTCAACTGATTATCAGTTGAAATCAGCCCCTACCCCAGACTAAATCATTATTTATCAGCAAAAATAGGTATATACTTAGGGGATCTAATAAGAAGTTCTGGTACAAAACATCCCTTGAAACCAGAGGTACACTCTCCAACAAGCACAGTCAGCCCTGGAGAAAAATGGACTCATCTTGGAGAGCTCATATGATACAACTTCTGGTGCTTAGAACTTTAAAGGGAGGAAGGGGTTTCTTCCTTTATGGAGTCCTCATAAAGCCTCCCTTAGGCATGATTCAGCTTCCACTGGGGTTTTGGAGTTGTAGTTCTAAAGCAAGGACCTCAGAGCCTAGCCAGTCCAACCCTATCACTTTACAGATGAGAAAATAGGGGGCCAAGGAAGTTAAGGGACTTTTTTTGAATAACACAAATAGTAGATCCCAGAGGTAGGATCTGAACCCAGATCTTTGCTATCGGAGCCAGTGCCAGTGCTTTTCCCATTAGAATACACTGCTCTCTCTTATCCATTGACAGATCTGCTTAGTTGTCTACAATTTCATCTATGTTATGTTGACAGTATTATAAGAATAATAAATGGTTTTTTAAAAGCCTTTTAAAGTTAGCAAAGAACTTTATACATATCTCATTTGGGCTTGTCAGGTAGACTGAAAAGGCATCGTTACTTCCATTTTACAGGTAAAGAAAATGAGTCTCTTATGGTTACATGAATTTGTTGATGGTTCCCTAGCGATTATGTGTCAGAAGCTAAATCCGAACACAAACTTTCTGAATCTCTTGATCCATATCACTAAGATCAATCTTTAGATTAAACCTAAGATCTTATTCTTAATAATACCAGCTAATTGATTTAGCTAACCAGACAAGGCATTTAGAGGGAAAAAAAACCAGATAGCTTCTGTTCTTATACTTTCTCTGCACTAGAGAAACCATGTCAAAGAAAGAGATCCTTACAGAATTTAACTAGCACTATGGAGGATGGTGAGATGAATCACAAAGATGATAGATAAAGTATTAACTTGACAGAACAGTCACTGGCTTGGAGACCTTAATTGATGGGTCTGAACACCATCTGTTTCCAAGGAGAAAACTAGCTCTTGAGCCCAATAGACAAATGACCAAGAAGTTTATTCATGGCAAGGGCAAAATCAAGATGTCGGCTCATGTTTCTAATTGAGTCGAAGTCTAAATTTTCCATCAGTTTTCTTTTGAAAGATATTTTCCTATTCTATTTAGTACATAAGTACACCCTAATTTTGAGTCAGTTTCACAGTCTCACTGGACTAGGGTGAGTAATATGGACCCTGTTCTGAATTCTAAGGCTGCCATTGGGCAAATCAGAATTCTAAAAGCTGACTTCAAATTCCTGTAATGACAGGCTGATGAAAACAGAAGACACAAAGCCATTTCTTCTTGGTGAAAAGATTTCCTTCCCTGATGGACCTTTTGATAGTCTGCCTAATCCTATATTCTTTGTCTTTATGTTAAATTGCCTTTCCCAAATCAGTATTCAGTACATAGTTGGGAAGAAGTTCCTTTTATGTTTAAAATGAAAGTCCTGATATTTGGGTGACATTTTTCATTCTGCCAAATTATAATAACTAGCCTTACTATAATGCTTTCAAATTTGTGAAAATTTCTACAAAAATGAGCTCATTTTTCTCCTTGCAACAACCCTGGGAGATAGGTACTATTATTATTCCTATTTTCCATAGATGAAGAAACTGAGGAAGACAGTGATTTAATGATTTTAGGAGGGTGAGCTCAACTGATAAGAGTCTGAGGCAGTATTTGAACTCTTCCTGACACTAGAACCAGTGCTATACTGTTGTTGTCTGATGACAACAACAACAATACTACTTCTGTATTATTGGAACTTGCTGGAAAAAGAAATGTGCCTTTCTCTAGAAGGAAAAATGTGACATGTAAAGATGGAAGCACAAATTAGAGACATTTCTGTTTTCTTGTATGCAATTCTAGGCCCTATCTGTCACCTCTCTTACCCACCCCCAATCTCCTGCTTCCCCTAATGGTGGCAGCCTCAGGAATTCAGTAAAAACAAATTGAGGAAACTGTGAGTTGGTCCAATTATTCTGGAAAACAATTTGGAATTATGTGAGAAAAGTCACTGAGAGGTTTGTACCCTTTGACCTAATGATTTCTCTACCAGACATATTCCCCCAGGAGGTCAAAGACAGAAACAGGTCTTGCCTACACCACAATATTCATTCTGCCATTTTTTTGTGTGATGAAAAAACTAGAAAAAAAGCAGAAATATGCTGATGAAGAAATAACTGAACAAATTTTGGCATATGAATATAATGTAATATGACACTATAAGAAAGTACATTTATGAGGAATCAGAAGAACACAGAACAAGTGGATGAATTTTAGTGATATAAATGCACATGTGTGCACGTACACACACACCCTTCTATATTCAGCTTTGAGAGAATAAAGAACATTAACAATTTTTGTTGTTTTTGTTATTCAGTCACGTCTGGCTCTTTGTGACCCCATTGGGATTATCTTGGCAAAGATAATGGAGTCATTTGCCATTTCCTCCTCCAGATCATTTGACAGATGTAGAAACTAAGGAAAACAAGATTAGGTGATTTAGTCAAGATAACACATCTAGTAAGTGTCTGAGGCCACATTGGAACTTGGGTCTTTTTGACTCCAGGCTGAGCATTCTCTCTACTGTACCACCAAATCACCCTCAATACTTCAAAAGCAAGCTGATAATCAAGCAAGAATTTACTTGATTTCCCATCAACAGCACTGAGTACTTTTGCACACTCTCTCTCTCTCTCTCTCTCTCTCTCTCTCTCTCTCTCTCTCTCTCTCTCTCATCTCTTTCTTTGTCTATTATCTCTCCATCCATCCATCTCTCCATCTATCCTTTCTGCCTCCCCAAGATAAACTTATCATCAGAATCACAGAGGAATTGCTTCAGATTTGAGATTCAGCCCCTCCTCACCACCCTCAGTTGCTTCTTACTTGAGGGTTAGAAGACAGAGCAATAAACTCTTTCCCAAACCTTCCTTTTGCATCACCTATTAGACTTATTTGGACTATACCATAGAAGCATCCTCTGATACACTTCCCCTGACTTTTCAGCTTCCTTTAGTGTTTTGTTATCCTCCATTAGATTCTAAACTCCTTGAGGTCAAGGACTGAATTTCCTTTCCTTATTTGTATCTCTAGTGCTTAGTACAGTGCCTGGTACATAGTAAGCACTTAATAAATATTTATCAACTATTTTCTTTGTGCCAGGAATTGCCCCAAGTACTGGAGATACAAAGAAAGGTAAAAATATTGCAGTTCTCAAGAGCCTTCTATTCTAGTGAGGAGAGAAGTGTCAATCAATACACATATATACATGTATACATACATAATAAAAACACACATACATATATGTATCTTACAGGGAAGGTAATTTTAGAGTAGAAAATTCTAACAGTTGGAGAGACTCAGAAAGACCTCTTGTAGAAAATGGGATTTGAATTGAATCTTGAAGGAAATCAAGGATTTTAAGAAAGAGAGATGAAGGGATCAGAAAGGTCCCAGACCTTATTGTGTGGAGACACAAGGCAGAATCAGGAGCTGTGGATAAAAGCTGCAGGAATACAAAATTTACAGACTATTGGAGCTACCCAAGAATGGAATAGCTCTCACATGGCTGTCTCCCCCTTAACTGAAATCTCCATGAAAAAGCTGGATGACCACTTGTTGGGTAAGGTATAAGAAAGATTCTTTTCAGATACAGAGTGGATTGGATTGTTACTGAGATCTCTTCCAATTGGGACAAATCTATGGTTCTATGAACTAAAGCTGTGATTAGAACCAAACTTAGAAAACAATATACAGTATCTGTAATAATTTAAGAGGTAATAATAAGAATGCAAATGGAAATCATGAGTGAAAAGCAGCCAAATTCAGATTGATTAGAATGACTAATCTTGATGAAACATGCTTCCTCCTCATGGTAGAAAAGTGGGCACTTCAGGGATGAGGAATGTTGTCAGTGCTTTCAGACACATTGATTTGCCAAATGATTTGGCTTAATTTGCTTTTATTTTTATAAGGGGAGGATGATTTTATAAGGGCTTGTGTGGGATGGGTGCTAGACCTCCTTCCCCAAATTAACTAATCAGAGACATCTTCAAGTACAAAGAGAAAGCATTTACTTAATATGTGCAGGAAGAGGCCCCAGTACACCCAGGAGGCATCCAGGCTCCCACCATGTGCTACACCAGATCAGCAGGAACATCCAATTAAATAGGTAAAGACCCAAGCCTTTTCACTGGATAAACTAAAAGGAAGCAACCATCCTTGATTAATAGTCACCAATGTTGTCTGCCTCCAGTGGGTCACATCACTTCCTGTAACTTCACTAACTTCATGCGACTTCCTGCAGCCCAGGGTTCAAGGCCCAATCTTCTGGCTCTGGGAATGGGGATCATGTGACTTAGGCCTAGTCTCATAAACTAGTCTCCTAAACTGAGAAAACTTCATCCAATCAGTCCCATTCAGCCTGAAGTGGGGCATAGGTTGGGAAGTGACAGTGAGTCAAAAATAAAGGCATTTAGCAAACTTCTCTCTCATCTCCTTATTGTTGCTGCCCCTCCCCACTCCTTGAGGCACGTTCAGCCATTATAGCAGGCAATTCATAGAGGTGGAGGAGCCCCCACCCCCTCCCACTTCAGTACATGTACAAGCATCCCCAGAAACCTTCATGTCATTCATGATGACACAGGGATTTTGTGCTGGTAAGGTCTTTTAATTGGCTGCCAATCCAGAATTCTATGAATGTATTAAAGAGATGATGCAGTTCTAAAGATCTCTTCCCCTCTTCCTACCAGTTTCAAAGTGCAAGGATTAATATTTGAGTTGTCCAGGGGATTGTGTGGAGAGTGCACATCCTCCCAGTGCCCAAGTCATGAGAGAAAGACAGAGACAGAGATAGAGAGAGAAAGACAAAGAGACAGAGACAGATACAGAGAAAAAGACAGAGACAAAGATGAATAAAGACATAAAGAGACAGAGACAAAGAAAGACTGAGACACAGAGAGAGAGAGAGACAGAGACAAACACAGAAAGAGAGGAGAGGAGAGAAGGAAGGAGGTGAGAGAAAGACACAGAGACTGAGACAGACACAGAGAAAAACAAGAAGGATAAGAGAGAAAAGTAGAGACAGAGAAAGAATTAGACAGACAGTGAGACAGATAAAGAGAGACAGAGAAGAGAGGAGAGAGTGATTACTGAAAAGAAAGAACCCATTGGTTACTGCTAGACTGTGCTCAGTGGAAAAGAAATGCAGAATGGCTCATTAGCAGTTCTCATAAAGAACTTGTTTGCACCTGTCCCAAAAGGTTATTAGCCTCTCAAGTGATTATATTCACAGTAATAAGAAACAGAATTTTGTTCTAATCATTCTATGACTCTTTATTGCATAGTATTCCCTTTTTAGTGTGGGGATAAAATGATGTTCCGTATCTGCATCTTTGCTCTCTGAGTATCTTATCTACTTTCACCCCTTAAAGAGGAGTACTCCGAGATTAGAGCCAACCAATAAAGTTGTCCCCAGCATATCTGTGGTGGGGGCAACAGCCAATAACCGGAAGGGTATGAGGAACCTATTTCCTTTCTTGACAGGTCAGTCTTCCTGAGTTTAACCTGGGTAAGCTAAGAAGGCAAGTCAAGGAGTGAGATGGGCTTCCTGTAAAAGAGAATTGAATGCTCTAAGTCACTCTTAAGAAATACAGATTAAAAAATAATTCTAAGGTACCAATTTTCACCAGATTGGCTAATATGACAAAAAAAAAAAGAAAGAAAATATTGGATGTTAGAGGAGATATGGGAAAATTGGGACACTAATGCATTGTTGGTGGAGTTGTGAATGGATCCAAACATTCCGAAGAGCAATTTGGAACTCTGCTCAAAAGCCTATAAGACTGTGCATAACTTTTGATCCAGCAACACCACTGTTAAATCCTATTATATCCCAAAGACAACCAAAAAAGGAAAAAACCCTGCTCCATGCTCTCATAAAACTCTAACCTCTCATTCCTCAATTCATTCATCTCCCATAACCTTTCCTCCACTCTATGCCAGCTATACACAGAGCTGATGGTACACTTGATCCTATTAGCGTTTTCATATTCTCGGCACTGGATGAAAATTTGTTGTTGTTCCACTTCTCCCTCTGACTTGAAATCCCAAACTCAATTTTTTCTCCTCACCATGACTTGCAATTCCTTGAGGTCTCAGCCATTTTTGTAGGCCATGTCCTTTGCAGGGGTTATATTTTTTTTCCCTTACACAATTGGATGCCTTCCTGAATAGTCAACATGACATTGTCCTCTTGCCCTCTTACTATGTCCCCAATCTTGCTCTGCCAAGACTCATTCTTGGATTATTCCTGCTGTCACAGCTTTTGCTCGTACTCAGGTGTTACTAAATGAAGCTGATGAAAATCATGAAGCTGTGCTGACTGTCTCCTAAAAATTATGTTAAAGGATTCTGGTTAGGTTCTCATTTTACCAAGACAAATTCTTTTTAACCTCTTTAATCAATTCACTATCTCATTCAGCACATCAACTTATTCTAATGTTTTCCTCCTTCCTCAGACTTCCTATAACTCATTAACTCTCTCGTCCTACTCTCTGAGCTGAGACTCTTTTGTCAAATTTCAGAGGAAAAAAAAACTGACACTATTTTCAACAGCTCTCTTTTCTTCCTTTTTCCTCATCTTATATCTTTCAGATGCCTTCCACCACTACAATCTCCTTCAACCCCCTATCCCATTGAAGAAGTAGCTTTTTTCCTTGCCAAAGATAAACTCTCTACAAGTGATAGGATTCCATTCTGTTTCTTCCAATAGATTGCCCTCTCTCACTTTCATTTATCTCCAATCTCTTCCTGCCTCCCGATGCCTGTAGACATGACTGTGTCTCCCCCATCTTCAAAGAAATCTTCTTTCATCTTTCCATTCCTGCTAGCTACCATCTGATATCTTTTCTCTACCTAATTTGAGAAATTGATCTACAATCAATGTTTCCCCCCCCTTTTCTTTCATTCTCTTCCTAATTCTCTATAGTCTGAGTCTCATCATTCGGTTGATTGAACTGCAACAGCATTCAATTGCTCTCTCCAAAGCTACTAATGATCTCTTAATTGCCAAATCCAATGACCTTTTTTTTTCCATTCCCACCTCTTTTGACAGCTCTCTAGCCTTTGACACTGTCAATCATTCATTTTATGCTCTCTTCTTTCTTGCTCTCAGCAACTTTAGGGTCTCCCACTAGCTATTTGACCACTTCTTCTCAGTCTCCCTTCCTGGATATTCATTTAAGTCATCCCTTCTCATGGTGAATTTTTTAGGGTTCTTTTCTGTACTCTCCCTTCTCTCTCTTTACTACTTAGTTTGATGATTTCATTAACTCTTATGGATTTAATTATAATTTCTATGCTAATGATTAACACATCTATTTATTAAGCCACTGATTCTTTCTTGACCTCTGGTCTCAAATCTCCAATTACCAGATGGACATCTCAAACCAAATCTTTCAGAGACATTCTAAAATCAACATGCCCAAAATTGAACTAATCATTCTCGAACACCCCTCCATTCCACATTTCTCTATTAATAAGGTATCACCATCTTCCCAGTCAGACTCAAAAACTAGTTGTCATCTTCTTTTCTTCACTCCCTCACTTTTCATATTCAATTTATTTCAAATCTTGTCAATTTTAATAATATCTTTCCCATATACTCCCTTCTCTCATCTGACACTGCTATTATTTTAGTATAGAACTTTATCACCTCATGCCTGAACTAGTGCAACAGCCTACTGATTGGTCTTTCTTCCACAAGTCTCTTCCCATTCCAGTCATTTTTGACTCAGCTGTCAAACTGACCTTAAAGATCTGAAGGTCTGAATATGTTACTCCCTTATTCAAAAAATTCCAGTGACTTTCTATCACTTCTGAGATAGAATAAGAAATCCTCTATTTTCATTCAAAGCCATTCATACCCTAGTCCCCATCTATCTTTCTATTCGTTTTACATTTTATTCACTTCCATAGACTCTGTGACCCAGTGACCTTGGCATCCTTGCTATTCATAGAGCAAGATATTCCATTTCCAGATTCTGGGCATTTTAACTAGCTGCCCTTCATGCTGGGAATTATATTCCTCCCCCTTACTTCTGCCTCCTAGATATCCTGACTTTCTTCAAGTCCCAGCTAAAATTCCATCTTTTAAAAGAAACCTTTCCCACTCTTCATTAATCCTAGTGCCTTCAGTCTGTTGATTATCTTTAATTTATCCTGTATCTATTTTGTTTGTACCTAATAATTTGCATGTTGTCTTCCCATTACACTGTGAGCTTCATCTTTTTAAAGATGTATTTAGTATTTTATTTTTCCCAGTTATGTGTAAAAATGATTTTATTATTTATTTTTAAAGCTTTGAGTTCCAGATTCTCTCCCCTCCTCCCTCTCTGCCACCCCTCAATGAGAATACAAGCAATTCAATATAAATTATACAGGTGTAGTTATGCAAAATATTTCCATAATAGTCATGTTGTGAAAGAAAATAGAGACAAAAAAAAAAAGAAAAATATAGAAAATAAAAATCAAAGTAAGCTTTAATCTGCATTCGGACACCATTAGTTCTTTCTCTAGGTATGGATAGCATTTTTCACCATAAATCTTTCAGAGTTGTCTTGTATCATCATGTTGCTAAGAATAGTTATGTCATATACGGTTGACCAGCTTACGATATTGCTATAACTTTGTATGTGGTACACTTCATTTTGGATCAGTTCATGGAAGGCTTTCCAAGATTTCAGAGAGCATTCTCTTCATCATTTCTTATAGCACAATAGTATTACATCATAATTACATATCGCAATTTATTTAGCCTTAATTGATGGGTAGTTCCAAAATTTCCAATCTTTGCCCCCAGAAAAGAGTTGCTATAAATATTCTTGTACATATAGGCCCTTTACCTTTTGGTATTTTTCTCTTTGGGAATATAGACCTATTCACGGTATTGTGAGGTCAAAGAATATGCATGGTTTTAGAACCATTTGGAAATAGTTCTAAATTACTCTATGGAATGCTTGAATCAGTCAACAACTCTACCAATATTGCATTAATCTCTCAACATTTCTTGAGAACAGGCAGGAGTTGCATTTGCCTTTTTTTTTTTTTGTATATCAATCTTTAGCACACTACTTGACAAGTAGTAGTAACTTAATAAATGCTTATTGCTTGACTGAAGTAAATCAGCACATTATCTGTAAAGAGGGAAATTTCATCTTTGTCAAAGTTTTATTTTTTCTTTCATTTCTTTCTTTTGTCTTATTGTTAGTACTAGGATTTCTTGAACTACATTAAGTAATAACAGGGAAGGAATTATCCTTGTTTTACCTTCAAATTGACTGGGACAGTTTCTAGCATTTCTCCATTGTAAATAGTACTAGATTTTGGCTTTAATTATATACTTTAAAAATAAAATTAAAACAACCCTGTTATGTCATTATCCATTAGGGTTTTGATTACATATTTGTTCTCTGTTTTGTCAAAGATTGTTTCCAGATCTATTGATGTTTTAATGTGGTTGTTATTTTTTTTCTTTGCTGCTTTTGTATTATTATGATTATGTTGATTGTTGTCAATGCTGATCTATATTTACATCAAAATCAACATTTATTTTTTTTTCATCACTATTAATTAGCAATTCTTGCTTATAGTGGCAGTTTCCTCTACTCTGTCTGACTTTAATTTGGTAATTGGGACCATGTTTCTCATAAAAAGAATTTGGCAATTCTTCCTCACTTATTGAAAGTTTTGAGCAGAATAGGTTTTGATTGCACTTTAAACAATTCACTTTGTCATCTGACTTGTTTTTTTTCTTTTTTGGCAGTTCTTTTTTAGTTTGAGAGACTGAGATAGAGGGAACGTGGACATAGAGGGAGAGGAAGGGAGGGAGGGAGGAAAAGAGATGGAATTTTATAAACTCAGCAATTGGTTATTTCCCTTCAGAGACATACATCTGATCATTGTCACTGAAGAGAATTTCCTAGGTGCCCATGCTCAATGCCAGCTGAAGTGATTTGTCAGTTCAGCACCTAAAAATAATACTGCTGAGTCTTCTTTAGCCACAGGCATCGGACAGATTTAGGGATATTTGAGAAGGATGAGACTTTTTCAGTCATGAACCCAATGAGGAACTGTACTGGCTAAACCAGGAAAATGATAAAAATAATTCTAATTCCTAGAGCATTTTTCATTTCCAAATTTCCAAAATTTCCATTTCATTTCATTTCATTCTAGAACATAACAAATTTCTGTAAATGTATTAAATAATTTGATTTTAATGACAACATTGTAAGGAAGGTAGTGCCTGTATAATGATCATTATTTTGTACCCAGTAAGGGAATGCTTGGAATGGACAACACTTACCCAGAAACATACAACTATTAAGAATCCAAAGTAGATTTTGAATCCAGGTCTTCTTGTTTTAAGGCCACCGTGAATCTCAGAGAGATCTCAGAGAATAGCCTTTACTATAAACTTCTAAGTTTTCTTAGGTGGTATGATGATGATAGAAATAAGAACCAAGTTGTGGGGAAGCCAATATTGTTTGTTGTCTGTTTGCAACTATTATCACCTTGGAAGACTTTGAGCTAATGATCTGCAGAAGCTAATGTCTTCCTTCAAAGTCACCTTATGATAGATTTGAGAACATTGGCAAGACTTATAAAAGCAGTATATTGCTGCATGGTGTCTGACCAGGTATAAATAGCCCACAGTCAACTAGCTCTTTCATTTTGAGAACTGGGAGACACTCGATTGCCTAAGAGTGACAGACATGGTAGTCTGGTCAATCCATTATTCTTTTTGATTCATTCTCTAATCTTCACCATCATAATTCTTTCTTCTCTCCAACACATAGATATCTAGAATCTTCATGCTTTTCCCCATAGAAAACTACTTTGAGGAAAGGATTTGAAAAACTCATTCACACTTAACCACAACTGATAATGACTTGCATTTTGTTTATTTTTATTCTGGAAAAATATGGATATATTTTGTTTGGATGGAACAGAAGTTCTCAGCACCTCCTCCCCTTAACAATCTCTTGTACAAAGTCTATCAGTTGAAAACAGTTAAGTGGAACTGCATAATAATATGGCTGTAACTGATAGGAAGGAACTAAGTGTTTAAGTGCTTATTTATGTATCAGGAACTATACTAAGCCTTTAACAAATATTATTTCATTTGACACAACAAGGTAGATGTTATTATTATCTCCATTTTATAATTAAAGAATCTGAGGCAGATACTTATCTAGTGACTTGCCCAGGGTCTCACAGATAATAAGGATCTGAGTCAGGTCTTCCTGGCTCTGGAGCCAGTGTGCTGTCCACTGTGAGACTGAGCCATTTGTTTCACTTTGATAACTTCCATCACTCTTCACTTTTATAAGTCATCAATTGTTAATAGAAAGAAGAGAATCAATTTTAGTGGAGTGGATAGAACCACTGACCAGCAACCAGGATGACCTGTATTCAAATTCTTCTATGACTCTATGACCCTTCTATGTCTATATTGGACATTTGACTTTCAGCAAGTCAGTATTTTAGGTAGCCTCTCCATGATTTTAAGTTTTGAAAAGGTAAAGACCTGCAACAGTAGATGGAGTTTCCTCATTTGGAAATTCCCTTTATCAATAAAATCATCAGTCCAGCCAGAATCCCTGTTTGAAGTACAAAAGAAGAATGTATGCTTTAAGAATGATAGTCTGAACATCTACATCTTAACAAAGGAGAAACTTTTTTTTTACTCACTTTAAAATTTAATAAAAAAAAAAACTATTTAGGGAACAGTGTGACCTAGTGGTGATTCCCAAACAAACTGTATAGTTGAATATTTTCTTTCTTCAAATAAGATGTGTTATCAAAAATGCCTTTTTGAGACTGAATCACCAGAATAGGTTAGGTTCACAAGACACAATAGTCAATGATCATGGTAATCTAGTGTTTGATAAACCCAAAGATCCCAGCTTCTGGGATAATTACTCAATATTTGATGAAAATTGGTGGGAAAATTGGAAATCAGTATGGCAGAAACTAAGCATTGACCTACACTTAATACCTTATACCAAGATAAATTTGAAATGGATTCATGATTTAGACATAAAGAGTGATACTATAAGCAAATTAAAGGAACAAAGGATAGTCTACTTCTCAGGGCTATGGAGAAGAGAGGAATTTGTGGCCAAAGAAGAACTAGAGTACATTGTGGAATGCAAAATGGATAATTCTAATTAGATTAAATTAAAAAGTTTTTATACAAATAAAATCAATGCAGACAAGATTAGAAGGAAATCAATAAACTGGGGAAAAAATTTACATCCAAGGGTTCTGATAAAAGTCTCATTTCTAAAATATATAGAGAATAGACTCAAATTTATAAAAATTAAAGCCATTCTTCAGTTGATAAATTATCAAATGATATGAAAAGGCAATTTTCAGATGAAGAAATTAAAACCATTTCTAATCATATGAAAAGGTGTTCTATATCACTATTGATCAGAGAAATGTGAATTAAGACTACTCTAAGACTACCACTACACACCTCTCAGATTGATTAAGATGACAGGAAAAGATAATGATGAATATTAAAGGGGATATGGGAAAACCAAGATACTAATAAATTGTTGGTGGAGTTGTTAACTGATCCAAATATTCTGGAGAGCAATTTGGAACTATGCCCAAAGGGCTTTCAAACTATGTATAGCCTTTGATCCAGCAGAGTCTCTACAGGGCCTGTATCCTAAAGATATCATTAAAAAAAAAAAGAAAAGAAAAAAGGACCAACATGTGCAAAACTGTGCACAAGTAACAGCCCTTTTATAGTGCCAAGGAACTGTTCTATAAGAAATGATCAGCAGGATGATTTCAGAGAGGTCTGGGGAGACTTACAGGAACTGATTCTAAAAGAAGTGAATAGAACCAGGAGAATACTGCACATAGCAACAACAAGATTATATGATGATCAATTTTGATGGACATGGCTCTTTTCAACAGTGAAGTTCAGCCCAGTTCCAATGGTCTTGTGATGGAGAGAGCCAATTACACCCAGAGAGAGGACTATCGGAACTGTGTGTGGTTCACAACATAAGATTTTCACTTCCTTTGTTGTTGTTTTCTTGCATTTTGTTTTCTTTCTCATTTTTTTCCTTTTTTGATTTGATTTTTTTTGGTGCAGTATGATAAATATGGAAACATGTGTAGAAGAATCGCATGTGTTTAACATGTATTGGATTATTTGCCATCTGGGGAGGGAGTGGGGGGAAGGAAGGGGAAAATTTTGGAACATAAGGTTTTGCAAGGGTGAATATTGAAAATTACCTATATATAAATAAAAAGCTTTAATAAAAAAGGAAAAAAAAGAAATAGAATCAGCACTTTTCCCCATTAACTTTAGCTCTCATAAGTGATAACTTTCTAAATAGTGCATTTCTATTACTAACAAAAAGGCAAAATCAAAATGGGAATACCACATTGCTTAGTCAAAGTCAACTCAAAATATTTCAGTAGTTTTGTGATCTCCTTAACATTAGCATTAGAAATAGTGATATAGAACACAACCCATCCATGTATTCTCAATCTCTCTATAAATCTCTAAAGGAGAAGACAAACTCTTAAGGAAGTAGAGTAAAGTATATTGCTGAAATGTCATATATTAGCAAGTAAGTTCAGGAGATATTTGGGGGTAAGAGTATCTTCTGGCACTTTTCTCAAGACAACAGAGGGAGGTTTGATCTTTATAAGATTTTTTTTTTACACAAATGAAACCAGGAAAAGGATATTTAAAAATCAAAACATCAGTTTTAATTTTTCACGTATACCAATTCCAATTTTTCAAAAAAAAATGAATTGCTTTTCAATACTCTCTCACAGATAGGAAGAAAATGTTTTATTAAGTGTAAATTGTTTTGAACTTATAATTTCCAATGGAAAAGCCTTATTAGATTTACATCCAGATTCCATAATTTATGTTACATACTGGCCCGTTAGTCTGAGCTCTATATTAACAGATCAATAAAGTTCACTCTGTCTGAGAATGGTAATTGAATCTCCTAATTCATAATTAATATTCAGGTAAAGCACTTGATTTGCCTTCTGTTGTAATTGTTGTTTAATTCTATTTTATTAGGTAACAAGAGTAAATCTTAGTAGTGGTCTGGTTTCAGGCATTTATTCCAGAGTCTTTGTAACGCCTTTTAATGTTCTGAAGCTTAATTGTATGCCACCAAGCAGCTTTCTGGGAACAGAGAGAGAGCAAACTGCTACTATTTTGGTCACTATTAAACTGTTTTGACTGCTCTGTCTGACTTGACTGAGGGCTAGCCAAACCTCAGTCATTTCTCCAAAAGAGAATCAAGCCAATTTGAATAATTTCTAATATGCAACGTGACCAATTCTAGTACAGTATGAAGAGGCACTAAGTTACACTGCTGGACAAGATGTGAGTGTGAATCCCGCCTCTGACCTTGCTGCTTTGGAAAAGAACTTGTATTGGCTTATCTTTAAAATGGGTACAGTACATGGCAATGGCAAGATTAATTCTGATGGATGTGGCTCTTCTTAACAATGAGATGATTCAGGCCAGTTCCAATGGTCTTGTGATGGAGAGAGCCATCTGCACCCAGAGAGAGGACTGTGGGAACTGAATGTGGACCACAACATAGCAGTTTCACTTCCTTTGTTGTTGTTTGTTTGAATTTTATTTTCTTTCTCATTTTTTTCCCTTTTTGATCTGATTCTTCTTATGCAGCAAGATAATTTTCTAAATAAAGATAAATGTATAAAAATGCCTATGTTGGATTTACATATATTTTTAACATGTTTAACATATATTAGATTACTTTCTATCTAGGAGAGGGGGTAGGAGAAAGGAGAGGGGAAATTGGAACACAAAGTTTTGCAGGGGTCAATGGTGAAAAATTATCATTGCATGTTTTGAAAATAGAAAACTTCAATAAAAAAATAAAATGGGTACAATAATAACTGTCCTATGGGATTATTATGGAAGACGTGTTTACCAGACATCAAAGTGATTCCTTACATGTTGCTAGTGTCCTTTCATTTTCCCCCCATGAATCTGCTATATATTTATGTTCCATATGTATGTTCCATATA
This sequence comes from Sarcophilus harrisii, assembly GCF_902635505.1. NCBI lineage: Eukaryota > Metazoa > Chordata > Mammalia > Dasyuromorphia > Dasyuridae > Sarcophilus > Sarcophilus harrisii. Next base: position 27,903,593 of record NC_045426.1, read on the forward strand.
CATATAGGTATACAGGCCATTTCCTTTGATAGAACATAAGCTTCATGGAATCAAGGAATAATTTTTTTCTTTCTTTCTTTGTATCTCCAGATCCTAGCAGAGTGCCTGGTACAAAGTAGGTGTTCAATAAATGACTAATTGATCTAATGATTGCTGTGGAAATGTGAATTATTGTTAACTATTCACAACAACTCTTTTTTTTTTCATCTATATTCAATTTTACTTTATTTGATTCCTTGCCTGGATCCAGCCTGTCAAGATCTCTTTTTAGATCCTAGTAATGTCAATAATGAGAATTTAGCTATACTTCCCATGTTTGTATCAGCTGAAAATTTATAAATGCATCATTTATGTTCTCCAAGTCACTGCACAACAACTTTTTCAGAGAAAAAAGTTGAGTTCAGTAGTAAAGCATTTCCTCTCAATACATCCTCATAAGGAATATTCATAATATTGATTATTCTGTATGCATGGGAATCTATGACAATATCTATACTGACACATTGGTTTAATAAAATTAGCATGAAAATTAATAATGATTACAGGCTATGATGAAGTCAACAACAATGTTGGATTTATTCCAGAGCTTCATTTGCCTCTTGAGTGCTCCCTCTGGTTCAGCATTCTGTTGTGTTTCTTAATTGTTGAAATTTAAAAAGTATAAAATTGACTTCATCTGATAGATGAAGGTCTAGAGAACAACTTTTCTTTTAATGAGGCAATTAGATTAAGTGACTTGCCTATGGTAACATGGCTAGTGAGTGTTAAATATCAGAGGCCACATTTGAACTCAGGTCCTCCTGACTTCAGGGATGGCTGACAATCCACTGCATGATGTATCTATCTGTCCCAGCAATTGATCATTGAAGCAGATGGTTCATTCAGATCAACTTGGTTTCATGTTATCTAGACCTTGAACTCTTCAGTTTTTAGTAATTTGTGGAGAGTACCTTTCTTTAGTAGTACAGTTCCCAACCTCTCCATGCATCCCAAATTAATTTTAAGAGCTTTGTCAACAGGACACCACCATGTCTGTTTTCCCACAGCCCTCTAGTATTTGTTATTTTCCCAATTCCGACAACTTGGCCAATGTGAGTATGAGATAGAAATTTTAGTTGCTTTATATTTCTCTAATATTAGTTATTTGGGATATTTTATATTGCTATAGATAGCTTTGTTTTCTTCCCATGATTATCACCCTAAACCCTAACCCTCACCCTAAATTTTATCTTATCCTTTGACCATTTATCCATTGCAGAATGGCTCCTATTTCTTATGCATGTGCATTTGTTTCTTAGATATCTTAAGAATGAGACCTTTTCAGAGAAACTTGTTACAGAGATTTCTTGAGTCAAATGCTCCCCCTCTAATCTTGACTGAATTGGATTACATAAAACCTTTTTCCTTTTATATACTCAGAATTGTTCATTTTATTCCATGTGATATAACTATCATTTGTTTGATCATGAATTATTCTCCTTTACATAAATCTAAAAGGTTGTTTTTTTTACTTGTTTCTCTAATTTATTTCTCATGTGAACTTTTATATTTAGATCATCTGTCCATTTGAAGTTATTTTGGTAGTAGGAGGCATTGATCTAAAACTAATTTCTGCCAAATTGCTGTCAAATAGTGAGCCCTTTTCCCAGTAGCTGTCTTTTTCGGTTTATTTAACACTACACTACTAAATTCATTTGCTTTTCTATGCTGTATATTTAATCTATTCCACTGATCAACCTAATTTTTAAATACTATGTAAAATAATTTTGATAATAATTGGTTTGCAGTATAGTTTGAGGTCTAGACCTGCTAAGCTACCTTCTTTCCCTCCTTTTTTCATTAATTCTCTTAAAGCTTTTGACCTTTTATTCCTTCAGATGAATTTTGTCATTTTTTTTCCTAATTCAATAAAGCAATTCTTTGGTTGTTTGATTTTATGGCATTGAATAATTAATTTAGTAAGTGTTGCATTTTTATTATAATGAGACAGCATACCCAGGAGCAATGAATATTTCTCTAGTTATTTAGGTCTGACTTTATTACTATAAAGATTGATGCTTAATTAAATTCATATAACTACATATACCTATCTCTGTGTGTATATGTATGTCTCATTCTCCCTTTTGAATTCATCTCTCTGTCAGGACATGGCTATCAGGCTTTATTTTCACTTCTTATGAATCACGATTGTTCTGGATATGCAGGAAGGTGATACAGTGGACAACACACTGGGTCTGGAGTCAGAAAAACTTGAGTTCAAATCTGCCCTCACACATTTTTCAAATATGTAATCTTGGACAAATCATTTAACCTCTATTTGCCTCAATTTCCCCTGCTGTAAAATGGAAATAATATTAGCACCTCTTTCCCAGAGTTGTTATGTGGATCAAATGAAATGATATTTGTAAAGCCCTTACTAGTGTCTAGTACATAGCAGACACTTAATATTTATTTCCTTCCTCTTTAAGTCATTTGAGCATTTGTCTCTACAAAGTTGCTGTTACATACATTGTTTTTGGTTTTGTATGTCCAGTGCTTAGGACAGTGCATGGTATATCCTAGGTGTATAATATATGATTGCTGATGGATTGACTTTTCCCAAAAGCACCTCTTCCTGGAGGTCTTCCAGCAAAGGCTGGGTGACTCCTTTTGGGGAATGCCTGATCAAGTTGAGTTGAGACAAATGTTGGGTCAGATGGCCCTTGAGGTCCCTTTCAACTCTCAGTTCTTGTTTTTTTTTTTTTTTTTCCCATCATAGCAAGATATTTGTATCATTTTTTAAAATTATGAAATAAAACGAGCATTTTCATAACACAGTTTATAAAAAAAAAGATTGCACATGAAACTGCAAATCTATTATGTACAAGTTGCTGTTCCTTTTAAATATATCATCTTAAGTTATCATTTAAATCTTTTTATTTTCTTCCTCCCTTCCCCACCTAGAGATAACTACCATTAGATACAAATAGGTGTGTGTGTGTGTGTGTGTGTGTGTGTGTATGCGTGTGTGCTTAATTATTCTACACATATTTCTATTTATCAGTTCTTTCTCTGGATGCAATCAGCGTCTTTCTTTATATGTTCTTTATAGTTAATTTGGATATTTATAATAGTCAATTCTGAGTACTTGTAAAAACGGTAATGAGGATGTATACCTTTTGTATGCTTATAGATTTTAAAATTCTGTCCAATGAAATATGAGTGAGATAATATATTCATGACACATATAATTTTATTCCCTAATTTCTATGTTCATTTTAATTGACAGCTCTTAAGTTTACAATTTTTTAAAAAGCCACAACTCATTTTAAGAGAAAAACTTGGCCCTGGTGAAGCTTCAGCACAGCCAGATGGAAGGGATAGTAAGTATATGAATGACTTAGAAGACAGACCATATACTACACTCCAGTGCTTCTTCGACCTTGGCTTTTGACAGAGAATGTCTTCCCATTTACTTTTTCTGTTATTGTATTAGATAAGATGGGCAGATTCCAAGGAAGTGGTTTGATGTATGGCTATATTTTTCACATTTTGGACTGTCCTTTTTTTCATTATGACTTTTATGTTTTTAGCTGGAAATCCTCTTTTCAACAACTGAACCTTTTCCCCAAAGGGCTATAATCTCTCTCAACTCTCTGGATGCCATCAGCGGCATCGTATTTTGTTCTTTTCATCTCTGTCATCTGGGGCTCCATGATTGCGCAGAACTGTTTTGTTTAAGGCACAGTCCCAGAAACATTTCCCAATACAAACCAATAATGTTCTTACATCAAACAGAAATGGATCTTCTTCATCTCAGTGGAAGAGATGGTGCTGATTATGTGACAGAAATACTGGAATGAGATATGTTTTTCAACTAGATTGTTTGTCTTCCATTGACGCTAACCTACCTCACCGTTGAGGTGTCTCCTTGCCCTTCTCAAGGCGTCTGCCAGCCCTGCTGCCTCCTGGATTTGCAAAGCACGCTTTGAAAAAGTTGGGGGAGAGCAATGGTTAGAGTATTGATCCTAGAGTCATTAAGATCTGACGTCATATACTGCCTTAGACACTTTGTGGCTGTGTGACCCTGCAAGTCATTTAACCTTTTAGTCTCAATTTCCTCATCTGTAAAATGCAGGTAATAATAGCACCTATCTTCTAGTATAACTGTGAGGACTATATGAGAAAATATATGAAAAGTGCTTTGTAAACCTTAAACTTTAACAATTTCTTCTTCTTCATCTTCTTTCTTCTTCTTCTTCTTCTTCTTCTTTCTTCTTCTTCTTCTTCCTTCTTCCTTCTTCTTCTTCCTTCTTTCTTCTTCTTCTTCTTCTTCCTTTTTCTTCCTTCTTCTTCTTCTTCTTCTTCTTTCTTCCTCCTCCTCCTCCTCCTCCTCCTCCTCCTTCTTCTTCTTCTTCATCATCATCACAATTGGGGTTAAGTGACGTGTCCAGGGTCACACAGCCAGGAAATGTTAAGTGTCTGAGGTCAGATTTGAATTCAGGTCTTCCTGACTTCAGGGTTGGTGCTCTATCCACTGTGCCAGCTAGCACCAATACCAACTTTTCTAACATATCTTGGTGTCATACATTTAGAACTGGAAGGGACAGGAGAAGCCAACTTCATTTTGCAGTTGAGGAAACTGAGGTTTTAGGGAAGCTGAGTGATTTTTCCAAAGTCATCTAGATAGTAAGAGTCAAAGGTAGGATTTGAACCCAAGTGCTGTAACCATCGAGTCTTCTCTCTACTATACCACAAAGTCTTTACTGTCAAGGTCATCCCATCAATTTCTTTCTTTGAAACCTCAAAATGAGCATTTCAATGAAAAATTTTAACTTATTTTTTCAATGAACAATAAGCTGCTTGTCTCCTCTCAATCGAAAAAAAAAGAAAAATCTTGTAACAAATGTGCATAATCAAGCAAAACACATTGCTTCACTGCTTGTGTTCCCCCCCCATGCTTAACAGTATTTTGTTCTTTCCAATTATACATAAACATAGTTTTCAACATTCATTTTTGTAAGATTTTGAGTTTCAAGTTCTTCTCCCTCCTTCCCTTCCCTCTCCCTCCCCAAGGCAGCAAGCAACCTGATAAAGGTTACATAGGTACAATCCTTTAAAACATATTTCATTGACTACATTCAAAGACGTACGTCTCATTCTGGGCCCTGAATCCCTCACCTTTCTATCAGGAGTTCACCCATCCTTATACCTATTTTTATGCATCCTGCCTTTCATCATTCCTGGTTGCTCTCTCCCTTTTCCAGGCAACCCCCCCCCTTATATTCTCATCTCTTATTTCTGGCTTCCTTCAGGAGCTTAACCGATAATCATTCTCCCTTTCCCCCACCTTCAACTTCTCCACATAGTTTTGGGGCCAGACTGGTGATTGCATTGACATAGGGAGCTCCCAGTGAGGACACTGCCCTTACTCAAGGCTCTCTGGCTCCTTCTACACTACCTAAGGTCTTAAAGAATTGCTTAGGGCAGCAAAAGGTTAAAGGTAATAAAGCTAGGATGCACTTGGCCATGATCTAAGCACACTGCAGGTTTTCCTAGATATAATGCACATCATCACCATCTAGTAATAACAGTAATGACCAGCATGTATATAATGGTTTAAAGTTCATGAAGCACCTGGTGTGCTACATTTGTTGTAGGATTGTATCTCATTTTTGAGCTGGGAGGATATAATCTAATTCAATTTCCTTTTTTAGCACTTGAGAAAACTGTGGTCCCATGAAAGTAAATGACTTATCGAGGGCACACAGGTAGGAGTCAGTATTCACCCTCTGACTCCAAACCTGTTATTTCCCCTGTACTCTCCACTGCCTTGAAGGTATTAAGAGCTAATGAGTATTAACCCTGTCAGGAACACTGATATTCTGAAAGATTTTTAGAATGACATTGTCTTAACCAAGAAATAAATCTCTAATGATGGAATTTCAGTTATTAATTAAGGCTGGGGGAGGGGTCCCAAAAGTCATAATATACTTTTTTTTTTCCTGAGGCAATTGGGGTTAAGTCACTTGCCCAAGGTCACACAGCTAGGAAGTGAGGTCAAATTTGAACTCAGGTCCTCCTGACTTCAGGGCTGGTGCTCTATCCATTGTACCAGCTAGCTGCCCCCCTTAGAATATTTTTTTTTTTAAATAAAGCTGCACTAAGGCTTCGGGGACACTTGGTATTTAGATAGGGGTGCTTTCATCACCTTGGTCAAATCACACCCCACATCCTGTCACCAGGTATCATAGACTTGAGATTTGGGTTCTCATACCAGCTCTGATAAATCCAAAAGGACCTAGGAAGTTAATTCATTCAGCCCACATTTATTGAAAATCTACCATGTGTAAGACAATATGAGCTGTGCTCTTGGGTGCTAAGAAGATAAATGAGGCAGTTTCATCTAAGGCTAATAGAGTATTGACAGAAATATGCACAATTGTAAGAGCAGAGAGGTTGTGTTTACTATTGGAGTTCAGGCACGGAAAGACCACATACACTGGGTTGGAGTAGGACAACAGTGTCAAACTCAAATAGAAATTGGATCCATTAATCTGTACATAAGGATCCCTGCAGATCTCATACAGACTTAGCTTTAAAATCAAATGTTAGCTATGTTGTATTGTGTTTTTGCTTATTTTGTTAAATATTTCCCAGTTATATTTAAATCTGATTCGACCCACTTATGAGTGTTGTGGGCCCCTGGAATAGGGGATCGGGGAGATTTCATGGAAGAAGAGGCATTTGAAATAGTCTTTGAAATGAGTGGGGTTCCTAATAATTCTTAAATCAGAAAATCTGAGTTCTAGTTCTTCCTCTGATGCTTACTACCTTTATGAACCTCGGTAAGCTTCAATTTCCTCATTTATAAAGTGAGCGGTTGGGATCGACAGCCTCTGAGTTCTGCTCTGCGTGAGAAACTATGATTCTAGCTATTTTTAAGTTCCTCCACCTGTCTAGGATAGAAGAAGAGTCACACATTTCTCCGAATGCTTGCCTTATGCCCTCCATTTCCTATTGGCCCCTAAGGAAAGGCTGAGAGGGGCCAGGTGAGCATCGTCCATCAGTCCCAAAGCAACAACTTTTGTTTATGTCAGCACAGGATAACTTCCAGCACCTGTTGCCAGCCCAGTCTTTCAAATGGAGTGTAAAAAACCTCTGGTTCAAAGAGGAGCAACCCACCCTTCAATGTCAGGTCATTTCCCACTGCATCTGTCCTTTGAAGGCAAAGGAATGTCATAACCCTTTACATCCTGGTGACTGAACTTCTGTAAATTATTATCCAAACTATGATTCCACATCCCCTGCTACTCCATTCCTGTGTTTCCATTTCCCTACCTACCCCAAAGTTCCAAATACCAGCCACCATTTCCATTGTGCTCTCTGGAATCCCTGTTTTGTAAGCAAAAAACATTTCTTCATCATAAATCTTTTCCTCTCCCACTTCTTCCATCTCTCAGCTATTACTGACATAATCTACCAATTATTTCCATCTATCTAGTTCTACTCAGATAATACAGCTTCCCTGGCTACCCTTTCTAGGACCGCCTGTTCTTTCTCTTATTCTTCTTGACTCATTGGTCAAGATGAAGAGTTAGAATACTCCTTGCTCCCCATTTTCCCTTCCAGGTTCTTCTTCATCCTCCATCATTCTGTAACCTCCCTTCCTTTGAGATTTATGCTTTTTACTTCCACCAGCTAATCAAGAGTCTGGTAGCTATTTTTTGTATGTGTTTAGGTCACTCTCCTTCCTTCCTAAATGACATCAGTAACTCATAATCTTTCTGTCCTCTCTAACTATTCAACATGTACTCCAATTTACTCTGAATTTTTTCTCTCTTCTACATACCTGGAAGTTTTCTCCTTTTTTCCAATAGTGACCACTCGGGCTTCCTTTAGATCCCCACAATAATCCAACCTCCTACAAAAAAAGTTTTCCAATCCTTCTTAATTCTAGTATTTTCTCTTTATTTATTTCCTTGTCTTTCCTGAATATAGTTTTCTTTTTGTATATATTTGTTTGCATACTGTTGTTCCCTCTCCCTCATTAGATTGTGAGCTCCTTGAGGGCAAGGCTTCTTTTTGTATCCCCAGTATCTAGTGTCTGACACATAGTAGGTGCCTAGTAAAATAAATAACTGTTTGATTGATAGACTTAGGTTTCTTCAACTACAAAATTAAGGAGTAAAATAAGGTGCAATATTGACATAGAGCTATGTGGCCCCTCAACACAGCTCTTCAGCTGCTCACATTTGTCCCGTTTGAATTTTCAACACTTCATTTGTTTGACTTACTTTCTAATTATTGTCTGAAGTCAGAGTTAAGCACTTTTCCTTTTTTTCTTATCAAGGGTTAATGAGTCACAGCTTGTGAGAAGAGGGTGGAAATAAGGGAGAGGTGGATCAGTGAAAAACAACACTGACCTAAAAGGCAACTTCATTTAGATGGAAATGTGCATATTTGTGCAAATGTATACACGTGTTTTGCCATGTGACCAGATATGCCTCATCACAGAACAAGTTTTCAATAAATCACTAGAAATTTGAGCAGGTGTTGAATAGTGCCAGTCTGGATCAGTACAGAGTATTTGATTTGGGTCAGAGAATCTTCATTTGAACCTCACTTCTGTCACATCGCATCTGTGTGACCTAGAGTCAGTCACTTCTCTTGGAACCTCAGTCTCCTAGTCTGCAGAATAAGGAGTTTAGACTGGATTATTTCTGTGTTTCTTCCAGTTTTAAAATGGTGGCACTTTGAGATGTCCAGTTTGGCAATGTCCAGTTGCTGCTGTCATTCCTAGTTGTTGGTCTCATCCATTCCTTGAATTCCAGGTAGGGTGATGACCATTAATTAAAGGGCTGATAAGAAAAGGTGGGGGTGGGAAAGGGAGAGGTAAGATTTTGATAAGATTACAAACATATAAGGTCTGGGGATAGTGCTATCATAGGTAGTAAGAATGAAATTTTAAAAAGGAGAGTAAATTTAAGGTGAAAAATAATGAATTCTCAGGAACGTTGAGTTTGAGATGTCAATGGGATATGGAATGGAGTTTGAGAAGGGAAAGGAGAGGAAAAAAGGAAAGGAAAAAGGAAAGGGGAGGGAAGGGAAAGGAAAGGAAAAAGGAAGGGAAAGGGAAAGAGAAAAAGAAAGGGAAAGGGAAAAGGAAAAAAAAGGAATAGCAAGGGAAGGGAAAGGAAAAGGAAAAGGAAAAAGAAAGGAGAGGAGAGGAGAGGAGGGGAGAGAAAGGAGAGCAGGAGAGAAAGGAGAGGAGAAGAGAAGAGAGGAGAGGAAAGGAAAAAGGAAAAGTTAGAGAGGTGAGGCTGGAGCACAGAAGGAAGGTTGCGGAAAGAAAGTAATTTATGGAAGTCATCTGAACAAAAGGGGCAGCTGAAGGGGGGGAGAGAATAAGATGCTCAAAGGAAATGTAGGAAAAAAAGAAGGAACTTTAAATAGTATGTTATAGTAGTATTGAATTTGGATCTGTGTTCAAATTCCCCTCTGTCACTTGTTATGCATGAGACTTCAGGGCCCTAATTTACTCAATTATAAAATGTAGGAGTTGCTTGTGATTAACTTTGAGGCCCCTTCCAAATTAAATCTACAATCCTAAACCCAAGGGCATGGACCAGTGGTTAAAGATACTGGCTCATATGCCTTAGCTGTTGTGAACCTATATATCTTAGTTTGTGAATTTCTAGACAAGAGGAAATAGGTCTTTTTTTTTTTTTTTTTTAATGCCACTGCAGGAATATTTATTCTTTGAGAGCTGTATCGCCTCCATGCCTCCATATGCCCCACAGTGCTTAATAAATATTATTACACTCAATTCCAATCCTTTGATTTAAGTGCCATCATGGTACACATGAAAACCCATTATTTCTCCTCTTTAATATTAAACTGGATACATCTTATCTATTTTATTTTTCAATAAATTGAATAATCAGCTTAAAGGTCTCCATGCTCTTTAAGGATGGGTTAAAAATGCATGGCTGCTAAAAGTTTAATGTAACCCGCCTTGTGCATTACTTTCTAACAAGAACCATACGGTTCCCACAGTCCCTGAAATGTTTTGCTTAAATTGTATCTAAAGGGCTTCAGTTTTCAGTTATAGAACCCTGCATAATTCATAGCACTTTATTTCATCTGCTCAGAGATGAATCAGTTACATAAACATTCCTGAAATTCTGAAGGAGTAGGAAAACTTTTGCAGATGTTTCCTCAAATTAATTTCTCTTCTCGTCTTGGTTTTGTAAGAAATCTTTACCTTTTAGGAGCTTTTTTAGAATGTCCTTATGAAACCTTAAATTACAGTCAGAGCTGTAATTACTATTTTTTTTTTAAACTTGAAAGACAGCTGCTGGAAGCATAAGACTTACACATTTCTCTAAAAGTCGGGACCCATTTGGCATGTCATTTCAAACGATTAACGATTAACTCCTTTCAGTGAAGGCCAAGGTTAAGTCTAATGGTTTGTGATCTCTGACTGAGCAGGAAGGCTACCTCTTGAGCTAAGGCTACACAAAAAACTTGGGATTTAATTAACGTGGGCAAATACACAGGGAGAGAGGAAGACTCCTTCCACTGAAGATTGTGACCCATTTAAGACTTAGTAGATTGCCTTAGGCATGGAGGTGAAATAATTTGCCTAGGATCACATAATTAGTAAATGTCTTACAGAGGATTTAAAACCTAGTATTACTGAATTTAGTCTACAATCCAAATATTTTTTGTTGAGACATTTCATTCATATCTGACTCTTTGTCATCCCCATTGGGGGTTTTCTAGACAAAGATCCTGGAATAGTTTGCCTTTTCCTTCTCCAGCTCATTTTACACCTGAGGAAACTGAGGCAAAGGGAGTTAAGGGACTTCTCCAGGATCACATAGCTGGGAGGTATCTGAAGCTAGATTTCCAAGCCCAGGGCTTGGATTCCAAGTCCAGGGCTAAGTAGCAAGGCAAGGTTCTGAATGTACATGAACTAGGGGAAGCAATGCAAACAGAACATGCAGTAAATGGGTATGAAGGTGAGGTACAAGAGAGTTGGGGAAGGAGAAAGGCAGAGGATGGTGTGGCCACACCTGGAATATACAGTGATCCCTGGGATATGAGGGAAGGCAAATGCTGGAAGCTGGAAGATCTAGCATCTGGTCTGACCCCACCACTTATAGTTGCATAACTGACATCTCCAAGCCTCCCCTTTCTCATCTGTAAAATGGAGATAATAACTACCTTACCTCCTGTTTAGTGGATTTGTTGAGGAGAAAAGCACTTCTAAACATTTTAGTGAAACATAAATGAGAGTTGTTGTGGCTACTTGCGCAACTTTGAGCAAATTCCCTTGTCACTGTACTTAGAGACAGAGGCCTTGGATTCAATCCCAGCTCTTCTGGCTATTTCTGGGATCTTAGACAAGTCATTTAAACTCTCTAAATCTCAGTTTACCTTCCTATAAAGTGAGGGATTTGGACTAGATGATCTAATGTCCCTTCAGATATAACCTAGCACTGTTGTAGAGAGATTATAGGAGAGAAGATTGATAGCTGGTTGGGATCTTGGAAGTCAAACCCATCAGTGTCAGAGGCTGAGGAATCTGCAGGCCAGAGAAATAAAGCCATCTGCCCAAGGTCACACTGGTATCAAGGACAAAGGTGAATCCAAGTCCTCTAAACTCCAGATTTAATGCTGTGTCTGCTATGCCACAGTTCCCTTTCCTTTCCCTTCTCTTTCTTTCCTTCTCTTTCTTTTCCTTCCTTCCTTCCTTCCTTCCTTCCTTCCTTCCTTCCTTCCTTCCTTTCTTTCTTTCTTTCTTTTTCTTTTCTTTCTTTCCTTCTTTCTTCTCTCTCTCTCTCTCTCTCTCTCTCTCTCTCTCTCTCTCTCTCTCTCTCTCTCTCCTTTTCCTTCTCTTTTCTCTCTCCTTTTCTCACTACTCCTCTCCTCTTTGCCTTCTCTCTCTTTCTTACTCCATCCCTTTCTCACTTCCTCCTCCACTATATCTCAGGCTGCCTGTAGTTAACTTTTTAAAAAGCAAAACTCTCCCAGGATTCTGGGTTGGTGTTAGACTGACCTTTATGATGTGACTGTGTTGCTTAATAGATTGGAAGGAGGGAGAGAAGTGAGCCAGTCAAGAGATCTCTATGGCACAGCAGGGCTGCTCTGGGAAGTCTAATTACCTGGGCAGCTTTCCCAGCATGTGGGCATGCATTCTCATGTGTTATATGTGTCTCAGGGGAAGGTCACATGCCTTGGGCTGGACCACAACCACCAGGAGGTTTTAACCACGGGATACACTGAACATCTGGGTAATGGTGACTTTACACAGAAGGTGAGGGCCAGCTGTGCTCTTGACAACACCTTCTGTCCAGCTCCTTAGTGGGCTTGTGTCTGAAGCTGTGAGGAGCTGGCCATCGGTTGCAGAATCCTGACAACTGGCTTTTGCCAGGCAGATTCTGAGTCCCTAAAGAACATCGACCTCTGCTGAATAAATGTGGCACATTTTAGTCTCAGTCAGACTCTTGGCTTTGGCTTCTGCATATGCATCTGTCAATAACAGATTAGGGGACAAGATCAATGGACAAATGGTCATTTGCATTTTATTGCCCTTGGATTTTCATTCCTAATTTATAAATATAACATTAAAAAGTGTTTGGTTCCAAATCAAGTTTATGGCAGGATATGATCAGTAAATGACCCCAAAGAACTTTGAAAATGTCTTTGAAGGCCAGAGCACTCCCAGAGTGTATCTCTATTAAACTTACAATTCTAAAATACATCTTGGGCAATGGCCTGGTCACTGGCACATTAGCCCGACTGAAAAAGAGGAGAAGGTTAGCCTTATCATGGCTACCCAGCAACCTAGAGCATATCCTAAGGCAGGAGGTGAAGATAAATGCTTTTTCAGAGATAGCTGAATTTCTTTTGAGTAAATTCTTCATCACTTCCTTGCTCAAGAAATACCAATGGCTTCCTTCTGTCTTTAGAATAAAAAACATTTCTTCCCTTTTTGGCATTTAATGGCCTTCACCATCTAGTGTCCATTTAACTTTACATCCTTTTGGCCTTTGACTCCCTTTTATGCATTCTGTGGTTCAGTCCAACTGGTCAGTTGTGTCATCTGTAAAATGAGCTGAAGAAGCAGATAGCAAACTCCTCTAGTATCTCTGCCAAGAAAATATCCAAAAGGAATCATGAGTCAATCACAACTGGAAAAAAAAAACCCGACTAAACAACCAACACCTACTATGTGCCAGCTACTAAGTGCCAGGGATACAACAAAACAGGTAAAAGACTGTTCCTACCCTTAAGGAGCTTATAATCTAATGAAGGAGACAACATTCAAACAACTATGTACAAATCAGCTATATCCTTATATAGTATATAGAAATAAACTTTAAGTACCTACTATGAGCCAGGTACTGTGCTAAGGACTTTACAAGTATCTCATTTCATCCTCACAACAACTCTGGAAGATGTGTTATTTTTATCCCCATTTTATGGATGAGGAAATTGAGGCAGAAAAAGGTGAAGATACCCAAAATCACATAGCTAGTCCTGGATCAGAAAGACTGCAAAATCAACTTCACACACTGACTAGATGAACCATAGCACACCTTTATTATCTCTCAAAGTTTGTCCAAGTTCATGTTCATTGCTTCTATGATACTATCTATCCATCTCATCCTCTACCTTACCCTTTTTCTTTTGCCTTCAATCTTTCCCAACATTAAGGTCGTTCCAATGAGTCCCCTCTTCTTATTATGTGGCCAAGATATTTCAACTTCAACTTCAAGATTTGAACTCCTAGTGAATAATTTGAATTAATTTCTTTATAATTTGATTTAATTTATAACTTGATCTCTTTTGCTGTCCAACAGACTTTCAACAGTCTGAAGAAAATAGACTTTTTTTTCCCCAAGAACTCCTGTTTTTTTTATATAAATTAGAGAATGTTAGCAATTTGGTTTCTAATTCCCTGGCAGTTTGATCTCTAGTTCCTCTGCTTCTTCTGGTAATTCTAGCTTCACGTATTGCTGAAATCTCAGTTTGCAGAATCTTAAGCATAACCTTGCTGGTGTGTAAAATGAGCACAATTATTCAGTAATTTGAACATCCCTTGGTATTGTCCTTCTTTAGGACTGGGATGTAAACTGATCTTTTCCAATCCAGTGACCATCATTAATTTTTCCAAATTTACTGGCATATTGAGCGCAGCATTTTAATAGGACAAATAGAAAATTTGTCCTAGAAATAGGACAAATAGGACAAATACAGGGAAGGCTCTAGAATTAAGAGGGATTTGAAAAGGTTTTTGTGCAAGGGGAGATTTTAGCCAGCATTTGAAGGAAACTAGAGAAGTCAGGAGCTGGAGAAGAGGAATGAAACTATTTCAGTTATGGGGGATAGACTAAGAAGATGTCCAGAGACAATCTGGATTTTTGTGCTCTAGCAATAGCCAGGAGATCAGTGTCCCTGGAATGAAGAGTATATGTAAGGTGTTTAAGGTATTAGAAGACTGAAAAGGTGGGTTATGGCTAGGTTAAGAAATGTCAAATAGAGGATTTTTTTCTTTAATATATTTATTTATTTAAATAGATTTATTACATTTATATTTATTTATTTAAATATATTTATTATATTTATATTTAAATAGATTTATTTATTTAATATAGAATAATTGGAGTTTGTTGCGTAGGAGGTGACATGGTCAGATCTGCACTTTAGGAAAGTTACTTTGATAGACTGTATGGAGCATGGACTCTCCTGACACATTTTTTTTTTTTTTTTTTAACAAATCTGTCATCTTTTCAGGTTTAAAAGTATCTCTAGTTTAAATGACTTAAATACTTCTTTTAAAGAGAAAATTGCCTTGTTTAAACAAATAATAAATATTTGGATGGAAAAGAGAGAACTTCCTGATAGTAATAGTAATAATAGTTAATGCTGGTCTAGTTCTCTAAGGTTTGCAAAGGGCTCTACCTAGACTGTCACTGGGGAATAAGGGATGAGACATGAGCACTCCATTTCTGGAGATCTTTATAAAGAGAAAATGTTTTCAATATTTAGGCAAGTTGAGACACATAGTCTGATCTGTTGATGAGGTCAGTCAGAATTCTTTGATTTCCTCATTTCCATTTCAAAGATGGCATAGTTATGGGAAATTAATCTCTGATGAATGAAATCCAGCTTATCTCCTGGCTTCTAGACATACCTTAGTTGATAGAGCCACTGGGTTTCATTAATATCAGTTAATACCATATAATGTGACTAGAAATAGGAGACTGGTAGAGGATGGGGAGATAGGGAATAGGAAGATAGTGTGGTCCCGGAACCAACTCATTTTCATTTGAGGTATATATACTTAAGAAACTGGCAAACACTACAAATAAAGACTTAAAGTGATGAAGGAAAAATTAATAATGCAGATGAAATTGAAAAGTGGGTTGTGGGTCTATTTCCCCTCTCCCCCAAAGCCATCTTTTAAATATTTACCAACATACAGAGTGGGGCATTGGAATACCAAGATACAGCGGGTCTGGTGGATATAAGAGTGGGCACCTAGCGGTCTAGTGGAGGGTCAGGGACCTAGATCACTGATAGGGAGAATGATAGATTGTTATAATTATAGGGCAGTCAGAGGGACAAAGGAAGTAGAGATAGAGAGATGGGGAACGAATGGAGTGTGGGGATACCAGAGGATGGCACCTTGGATTATGGTTTGGATAAGCTTGAAATCCATGGTGATCAGAGACACTGAAGTGAAGACACAGGATGGGGAAGGGAAAAGAAGAGGGTCCAGCTAGGTGTCTGCCGATATGAAGTCAATATGCAAATATTCTGAAAGCATCCGTCACTGGAAAGGGGAGTATGTTTGAAATATTTCATGGCAGAACACTCGTGGGGTCTCCTTATTTTCAATCATTCCAATAATGAATATTTTTCCCTCCATGTGTTCTATGCTAAACTTCTTGAGGTTAAAACTCAGCCCAGATGATTAAAGGATCCTCCCAGAATTTGACCCCAAGAAAACAGAATCACTTGTAAGACTCCTGTATCCACACCCATTGTCATCCTGTTCTCCCTGTCACCCTCCTTCCCCTATATTGGTTTTTTCAATACATTCTTATTTTCAACCTGCTCAGAAATCTCCAAATGTGCCTTTAGCCAAAGTACCCACATGACAATCCTAGACAAGAGACAGTACCTGGAGCCATTATTAATATTCATCATTATGAAATCATCAAGGCAAAAATGAGATGATATTGTCACCTTATAAAAAGAGAAACTTTATGAAAAATTACAAAATGTTCCTCTACTGAGAATGATGCTCCGTCCTTCCAAAGTTCGGTTTATAACAGCCAAGGGCCTGAAAAAGGTTTTTAAAGCCCTCATAATGGTAATGGCTGAAGCTCACAGAGGACTTACATGCATAATCTTATTTGATCCTCAGAGCAAACAACTGGGTAAGATGATGGCATCTGAAAATGGGATGCAGATGTCCAGATGGTGCTCTAAAATTTAAGAAATGGCAGGTCAAGGATGGGATGTTCTCGGTGAGGGCTAGTAAGAGCATACTCCATCTCCCAGAGAGAGATGATGTTCCCAAGACACACAAAAGACATATTTTGTCAAATGTGGGACAATGTGAGGATTAAAAAAAGTTGAATATGCGTATTTGTTGCAACTTGTTTTAAATGTTCTTTTTTTAATTTGAAAGGTAGGATAGGAGGAAGGCAAAACTAGGGATTTTGAGTGAAGGAAGGAAGTAAAAAGGGAGGAATGAAAGAGGAAGAGATGAAGGAAAGAAAAGGGGAAGGAATAGAGAAAAAGAATAAGAGAGAGAGGAAGGGAAAAGAGGAAAGGGAATAGAAAAAGAGAGAGGAAGAAAGGAAAGGAGGAAAGAAGGAAGGAAGGGAGAACAAGAGGAAGGAAGTCAGACGTCAAGGAGGAAGGAAGGAAGGAAGGAAGGAAAGAAGGAAGGAAGGAAGGAAGAAAGAAAGGAAGGAAGGCATAGAAAAGTAGCAGATTTTCAGATCTGTGTAAAAAGGAAAAACATTGATAGAAAAGCTAAAGTAGTGGGTAGTAGGAGTGCAATCCTCCTACACAAAGATTTTATTTAGGATCCAGAGAGAATGAGAATTGTAGCTGTATGGGTGCCCTTTCTGGATACAAAACCCTGATGTGCCTCAGTGGTGATGAAGTAAACAAGACCCCAACAAAAAGACTTCCTCCTTTTCTCCATTATCAGATCAACAGGAGGGTCCTAAAAATTATGTATATAAAACACTTCTCCCAATTAGAGTTATCCCCAAATGGGATGGAACAGCTTCAGGAAAGAGTAGTCTTTTCCTTACTGAGGGAAGGCCAATTGGTCAGTAGAGGCTGATTATTTAGGCAGAGCCTTCTGAACTCCCTCCCTAGTCCAAGCAGAATTTCTTTAGCTTTTTTTGTAATCGATTAGGAAAATGACTAAGATTTTAGATGAAATGGTTTTCCTACCACAGTCCCTTGTTAGACTAGTCAAGGGCTTGGCATTCCATATCTAGTAGCTGCTGCCCTATCACATCCTGCCTCTAAAATAATCTTTAAAGTGAGTCAGTCATGTATATCTTCATTCCATTCTTGCTTGGAAAAGTTTAAAATAGCATTTGCCACTGTATTAGGAATCTGTGAACACTCAGAGAGCCACTTATTATGTGAAGTCTGGAGAAATTTTTGGAAAACCATACCCAGTTAGTAAAGAAAAAGGTACCATTTTCTTGTTTTGGTCTTTTGTTCAGGGATTCTTCAAAATGCGCGGCATTTGTTTTGTAAGGTAAGAGAGAGAGAGAGAGAGAGAGAGAGAGAGAGAGAGAGAGAGAGAGAGAGAAAGAGAAAAAGAGAATCGAGCTATTTGGGAACAAAATCTTTGGCAATAATATCGACTTGGTGGAAAGCCTTCCCATGTTGTATAAACATGAAAGACTGGGAGAGATGAAAGTTTTTACAGACAGAAGGGAGAAAGAAAGAAAGGAAAAAAAAAACAAAAAACTACTGCAGCCACAGTTCTGAGTTGTGGCATCCATTAGTAGTGACAGCCTTTACTTCCTGTAATCCTCTGTCCTAATATAAATTCAGAAGGAGCCTAGAAAACCAGTAAATCAAAACTGCATTTGAGCCCTATTGATTAAATAAAAAATCAAATCAATCTTTTCCTGAAATCTATTTGCAGTTACAGGATATTACCTGATAGTCAAGACCCCTGAGGAGAAAGCAGCCAGCAAGAATGGAATCCCAGCGTTGAGAATATTTCAGGATTTTGTATAGACGTGGCTGTGTTGTTTTATCACCCCCAGACCAAATTTTACCCAGCCAATAAAAGCAACGTCACTCTTGATAGCTAGGAAATGAGAAAACCCTCTATTGAGTCCTTGACCCCAAGTCTACTCCAAGGGTTTCATAGGATATGACATTTTGGGCTCTCAGTTCTCTTCTCGTTTATTTGGAGGATGGGAAAGTGGGGGTGTGACATCCAGACCCCTAAGAATAATGGGTAAAATAGAACAGAGGTCTGGTATCTATTTGTATCCCACAGAAGTGGTTGAAGCAATTACCCAGCTGACAAGTGACTGGCAGAGATCGCTGTCCAGTCTTATGATAGCTGCCTGTAGGTACTGAGATCATTAAGGCCAGGAACTCAGTGATTGGCCCAAAGTGGGATTATGACCTGAGCCATCCAGATAATTGCCACCACTGCTGGCTATAAGAATTATCAAAAGAAAGACTTTCTTGATTGATGGCTGGCTGGTTGGATAGAAGGCTGGGTTAAATGAGTGACCATCATTTGTCAGATGCTCTAGCGAATATCAAAGATTTGCCCTTTGACCTCTGGAAACTTTGATATCAAGATAAGTGCAGACACAAGTGAGCTTGCTGATTTGGGGGGGTTTAATTTCATGGGGACGGTGGGGGGATGGATGGCATCTGGGATGGTAATGATGTAGCAAATGGAACTTTCTAACAGTAAGAGGCAGTGTGGACTAGCAAAAATATGGGACTTAAAAATCAAAAGATCTGATTTTGAGTTTTAGTTCTGGGGTATGTGAGACCTCAAGTTCAAGTTACTCAAGTGCTCTAAATACCAATGTTCACATCTATAAAATGGGAGATAATATTCCAATTACTCCCTTTTATGTTATCTCTTCCTTTTAGAATTTAACTCCATGAAGGCAGAAACTGTGTTTTGTATTTGTGTCCACAGAATTTGTGTCCATTAAATATGGTAAATAATTAATAAAGGTTTCTCTTATTAGCTTATTTAATTTAATTCATTCCTTCATTTGTGTGAAAACAGCAAGAATTACATTGTAGGTGAAATTCAAATATGACGGCCCCATTATTTCTCTACTTTTCTGCTACCCTACATTTTTGGTACCTCCTTTCAGCTTGATTTTATTATAGTGCCTTTAGATTGCAAACCTACCTAGCCAAAGGCCTTCTCCTCTAGAGCACATCCCCTATCCTGGAGAATGCTCACTCTTCTGGCCTATCATCCTATTTTCTACTTCTCTATCATCCTGTTTTCTACTTCTCTAAAACCCCATTTCCCTGAGCTCACCAGATAGCTAATCACTTCCTTTCAGATTCTCTTACATTGCCAGCAAAATAGCCTATTTGCTGTTCCTCAGATTGGGTTTAGTTTCTTCCTCCTGCCTTCTAGTTCCATACTATTTTTACAGGTTATCACCCAGGCTTGGATGGAATCCGCTCTCTTGTCACCTTTGATTAGTAAGATCTCTTGCTTCTTTCAAGGCTTGACTCAAACACTTTTTCTGATTTCCTTAGCTCTTTGTACTCTCCCTCCTAAAATAAACTTGCACTTAGTTATATGTTTTATCCTTGAAATAGGATATGAATGCTTTGAGGGCAAGAACTGTTTGTCCTTTGTAAACCATTGCTTATACACATCAGATGCTTAATAAGTGCTTCTTGATGATTAATCAGATGTTATATACCTCCTATAAAACGATGCCCAAGACCTTTAGGTGGCAATGTTAATAGTAAAGATGGCAGACACTAAATCAGACTAAGGAGGGAGGAATTTTTGCCTGGAGTGTGTCGATAGCTGGAATACTTTCTGGGTCTACTGTTGAGATCCACTCTGCATGGAATATCAGGTTAGAGGTCCAGAATTTAGTTTGGATGGATTAAGGCTTGCCTGGCCTTTCACCATGGCTTTATTTGTGGTTCAGTCATTTTTCAGTTTTGTCTGACTCTTTATGTCCCATTTGAGGGCTTTTTTTTTTGGCCAAGATATTGGACTGGTTTGCCATTTCTTGATTCCCCAATTCGTTTGACAGATAAGGAAATTGAGGCAAACAAGGTTAAGGGACTTGCCCATCAAGAAAGTGTCTGAAGCTGGATTTGTATTCAGCAAGATGAGTCTTCCTGGTTCCAGGCCTGTCACTGCATTCACTGTACCACCTAGCTGCCTCAGCATGGACTCAAAGGCAATGATCATAACCCAAAGACTAATAAAACCAGGGAGACTTTCTTCAAAGAAAATAAAGAGCCATGTAGTTCCCCATGATTTTAGTTTTTCGGTAGAACACATGAGCAGTTCTGCTAATCAGCAAAGTTATACAAACTTAGGAGACATCTGACTTTTTCCACTGTGCTACCTTGCCCCATCTGGGATCAAATGAAATTATATTTGTAAAGCACAGAGCCTGGAGCATTGGAGGGTACTTGGGAAGAGATCATTTCCTTCCTCCCTTTGGTCATCCCAGCCAAAGCTTGGTGGTGAGCAGAGGGAGGCAGATAAAACAGGTGAGAGGGGGAGGAATATGGCAGCCCTCATGGCATTGTGAACTGGATCTTGCGTTTGTACTGAGTGTATATGAGTGCATAGACACTGGGGGAATTTATGAGCATCAATGTTGGCTCAATGTTGCGATCATAGCTTATGCTGCTCCCAAGGTCACCCATGATACATTCGGGAATTACATGAGAAAATGAGGCTAAAACTGTGTTTTCCCTCTAGTCTAGAGCTGTCTACTTCAGTTCTCCTGGATAAGGATGTTCCTAATTATTTATCCTCACAGAAGGAGTATAGAATACTGGGTATCAGAAATAATACAGAGCTCATTCTGGACTCCTTTGCTTAGGAGAACCATTAGTCAATTTCTACAATTCTTAAGGTTGAATGACTCAAATGTTCTCCCTCTTTGCTTAGAAAGTATAATGATGAAGCAGCTGGGAGGTACAATGGATAGACTACTAGACCCAGAATTAGGAAAACCTGAGTTCAAATCCATGATCATGGGCTAAAAACTTAATTATTTTTATCTCAGTTTCTCCATCTGTAAAATGAGGGTAATACTAGAACCTCCCCAGATTGTTGTGAGAATTAAATGAGATGATAATTGTAGAGCACTTTGGAAACTTTAAAGCTCTATGTAAACCTTAATGATTGTTATTATTGTTGAGATCTGAGAATGATTTCTATTGAAATATTACATTAAATATGGATAATTTCTATGGAAATTAGCTCTATATTCCTACTAGATAGACCAGTGAAAAGCAGTGCTATGATGTTTAGAGGTAGAAACTTAGGACCAGGAAGCAGACAGATGGTGTCAGCCCTAGAATCAGAAAGATCTGAATTCAAATGTGGCCTCAGATACTTACTAGCTCTGTGATCCTGGGCAAGTCACTTAACCCTGTTTGCCTTAATCTGTCAGAGAAGAAAATGGCAAAAAACTCTAGTGTCTTTACCAAGAAAACGCCATGAATCATACTATCCAAAGAGTCAGATCTGCTTAGACAAGTAATTAACAACAAATCGGGACTCAGTAGTCCAGCCATGGAATCTTCCCTTGTGGTTGTCACTTCAAAAGAGATGGTTAGCTCCTTGTTCTGCCTGAGAGGATGGTGTCAGTATGATGGAGAAAATGGAGTGAGGTACTAGGCAGCAGGCAGGTAGATGGGAGCTTTTTAGTCATGACACCCTGTCTGGAAAGATTTCCACCCTATTGTGGCTGCTGGAAGCAGCTATCCTGAGCCTGGCTGGATCCTCCAGAACTTCTTCCCAGGATATTCATAGCCAGGATACTTGCCAAAAGTATCTTGGGACGTCCCCCCATCCCGGTAGTGGGAAAGCTGCTGGTATATTTTGGAACATAACCATGATCTCATAAACTCAAGGGAGGAAGAGCCAGGGAGCAGTGGGCATGGATGAGCAGGATAGAATTGGGGCCCAAGGTGTATGTGATTTCTGGGTGTTGCTTAGATGATCTCTTGAGCAATCATTCTCTGTTATGGAGCTTGTATTATTTCTGACTCCCAGGCTTCTGTGGGCATATGGCTTGGGCTTCTTGATGACTAAGAAATGGTACATCCATAGAGTGAGATGAAAAGATGGGGCTAGTTGGTGGAAGTTATAAACCTGGGCCATTTCTCTACCTTAAGATCAAAATAATGTTTTCTGGACCCTGGAAACAGAGGTCAGAGGAACTCTCACAGCTAAAACTACAGGGGTCTGATCTCATCAGTGTGGTTTCTGGAAACCCTGGTCTATCACTGAGTTAGTAGAGTACATAAGAGGCCCAATTTAACTATAATCATACCAAAAGGAGACTGACTTATAGCTTTGTTCAAGGACAAGTTTTTGGAATAATATCTAATCAGTCAACAAGCATTTATGTAGCACTTACTGTGTGCCAAACACTAAGAATACAAAGAAAGGCAAAAATACCTTCCCTACCAGTCAGGGAATCTGAAAGACCAGTTGTTCTTTGGGTCTAGAACTGTTGGTGTTTATCTTCTTTTTTCTCATGACATTCTATTTTTAGAGGGAAAAGTTGTGCAAAAGAGATGTAAACATGTGCGTTTGTTATATATGCACATGCATATACAATTGTCTATGTATTTATACAGTGGTAGTCAAGCTGCATATGATTGTGGTTCTATTATGCACTTCATCCAGCTCTTTCCATTTTTTCTTATCTACATCACATTTATTTTTGAGGCACCATTATAGTCCATTCCATTAACATATCATAATATATTCAGCTATTCACCAAATGTTGGACATGTGGGTTGTTTCCAATTTGTTTGCTATCACAAATAGACTGGCTATGAATGATTCGACACAAGTTTGATCTTATTTTTCTTTTTTAGAATAAAGTTTCATCCACAAAATGGAGTCCAACAGTCTGAATTTTTGAGGGGGCCTCTCACCGAATGTTGTTGCATTTCTCCAAAATGTTTGTCATTAAACAGTACTTTTCATGCAAACAAATTAAAGGGATTCCCCTAAGTTAGCTCTTCAACAACAATAACTTGGAAATAAAAGTGTAGTCTTTAATTTCTTTAAAGAATTGTGAAAAAGAAACCACATAAAAGCTATCAAAGGAATGGCAATTGAAAAAGGAGAGTGGAACTAACCATCATGTAGTGAGTGAGACAGTCAACAAGCTCCATTATCACCCATGAGATATCAAGATCTAGAGGTGGTTTTCATGTACTTTGAATGGATCCCCCAGTGGAAGGAAAGACTTGATTAAGCATCATACAATATGGACAGAGATGGAGAAGCTGCAATCCCAAATCTTTAGAGGATATACTTGTATTAATGAGACTGCTAATCCATGAAAGTATCATAGTTACAGAATATTTTACAGGTGAACAAAATAAGATACCAAGAGACTCACTGGGGGTTTTCCAGTTATTTTGAGGCAAAGACAGAGTAGGAATTCTACCGTAGGAGGTTTCTTCCTTGTTTATGAATTTCATGCTTTTTACTGCTCACAGAGTAGTTCAAAAGGAAGTGGGGAATCATAAATAATATTTTAGACAGGAACTGTGTGTGGGCTGCTGGTTTGTATGTGGCATAGATCAGCCCAGTGGAATGTTCGGCAGCCAAGTCCCTGTTGGGGGTTTTAGTTGAAGGTGGGAGGAATCAACGCTGGACTTCCTGAATAATCTATTTGGTGACTCGTTTGCATGTTTTTACATAAATTATGCATAGTTATATATACTTCCCACACACCATAAAACCTACACTGGGCAAGAGAACATACATGCATTTGAAGACCACCTGTCAGAAAGACCACCTTGAGGTGAAACTGAAAACTTCCCCGAGAAAATCCATCTAATATAAATATTTTGCTAATTTAAGTCTGGGAAATAAAGATGAGAACAAGCAGAATAACCTCTATCTTTATAGCTCTGTTTCTTTCTGTCCTTCTATCCTAAACTCCCCTCTACATTTGGCTTTTTTTCCTTCAGATTATCAGTCAAGAGAATCAACCTAAACATTAGAGCAATTGGGAGGCAAATTATGAGTCCACCTTAATGCTCCTCTTTTGAAAGTCAGATTTTTCTAAACACAATTTTGTTCATGATTTCTTTTTGTTTCTAAAGATGTTCTAGAAGTAAAACCAGATGAGAGAACAAGATAGTGATGTTGGATTGATTCAATTCAACAAGCACCTACTATGTTCTAAGCATTGTGTGGCAATAGGGATGTAAGACAAAGCCAGATTAGTCCCCATGCTCAAGAAGTTTACATTCTATTGAAAGGATTATGCAAAACATAAGGTGTGTATACCCAATTAATTATAGATTTTAGCTTTGATTAATTAATAAAAAATAAACTTGGTATGAATAAGTCTTTAATTGGTCTGAAAAAGTCATAGGGATAAAAACAGATTGGATAAAACAGATAATGCTACATAGGAAATAACTTATGATTGGTTGAAGAGAATCAGTCATTCTCTAGGAGACTATGGATAAAACAGGATAACTAGGAATTTGACCATTTTAGGAGCAGGCCAATTGAGTAGTGATCAAATCCAGCAGCAAAGCATTTCTAAGAGGAAATTGCCCTTGAAGAGGGAGAAATATGAGTTTCCCTTCTCCTTTTTTCCCCTGATCCCCATTGACAAGGTGAAAATTTTATGAACTTTGAAAGGTCAAAATATCTGGATTCCCATTGGTGTTGGCATCAGTAACCCCCAAGTAGTAATTACTTATGGCAACATCTACATTAGAAATTGAGAGGTACATTGAGATCAAAGTAGGTATGCTGAAGAAAGATAGCTTCAGGATCTTCTGAGGTCAGCAGGGAAATACAAATAAGGGACATTTTATGAGAACTCCAATAACTCAAAGTTGTGAATTTATCCTTTGACCATGCTCTCTCAATTGAGTGCATTCTTTCCTTATATGTGTAAGGGGTCATTGTGACCGTTTTTAAAGAGATGTTTCAACAACTATCCTTACTATAATTACACAGCAAATACCTTTTCTAAAAGCTAGTTAACTTTGGCTGATAGTTAACAGGAAATACTCCCATGGGGGCTCATGTGAGATACAATAGAAATTTCAATGACTCCCCAGGGTTTTTCCTAGAACTGAGAAAGAATTGTAGTGGTCATTTATCCCCTGTGGATCTAGTTCTGTCTATACTAGTAGGAATTGGGAAAGTAGCTCCTATTAGATATTATAGAAAGCAATTTCAATAGGGAGAATGCTAGTAACCAAAGGGAACAACAATATGAAGCCTGATGGGAAGAGATAATTTCTCTGCTGATAGATGTCATGGAGAACAAAAACAAAACAATCTCTGTCCTCAAAGAGCTTATATTCCCCTGTAAGTGTGTGTGTATGTGTGTATGTGTGTGTGTGTGTGTGTGTGTGTGTGTGTGAAATACAAGAAAACAAATACAAGACAAATGCAAAATAACTTCAAGAAATAGAAAGTACCTATAATAGGAGGTCCATCATATCAGGAACTAACTCAGACTTGCATCAGAGAGAGTTAGAATGTTTAGAACTTAGTCTATTTTTTTCCACAAAGACACCTCAAAATGGAATTCATTCAGAGCTACAACAAAACACCTGTCCTTTTATATTGATCTAGTCTCCAAAACCTCAAAAAGAAACATAGATTAAAAAAATCTTTTGAATGCATCAATGCTAGGACTTAAAAGTGCATTAAAGAAACTGTCAAAAAAGACATCCCACCCTTGCTACCTGTTGTGAAAATGTATTGGTATGTTTGGAAAAACTCTGGAAAGCATGCATTAGTTTTCTCCTTTGCAAAAACATAGGAAAAACAAATCTCTATCCTTTAGAGCATCCAAATGGGTAAATAATACCATAATTTGTGGTTTCGAATATTAGACACGCCATCTTCAAGTTACAGTCCCTCCCAAGGTTTCAGAAGTTCAGGATGACTGTTGTTGACTGTGGCAGTCAAAAAGGAAATTATTTGGGGAGAGATAGAAGAAAAAGGTCTTAAATTTCTTCTCTGGAATAGGGGAAGGGGGAGGGAATAGGAGTACAAATATGGCATACACATGATTTAACAGTGGAACACCCAGGGCTCCCCAAATAAATAACGTTCATTCCACCCTTCGTCACTGAAAAAAAAAGGGTTTCTTGCTGGAACCACATCAAGCTAAGCTGAATTTCTCCCTCTCTTGTATTAAGCTTTGGTGGTGGACAGGGTTATAAAAGAGACAGAATTCTGTCCTCCACAAAAACTGCCTTTCTTGCTCTCTTTCTTTTCCTAATGGTTACAAATAACCTTCATTAAGCTAGCAACCTAAATGTGGAGTTGGGAATCTCCTTGCCTGGTTGGCACCAAACATTATTCTTTATTATTGTTATTAATAGGAGAGTGAAGAGACAAGGGAACATTTTGATAAATAATCATGAAACGTGCCAGATCGATGCATATTTAGAATATCTATTTACTGAAGGCGGTGACATGAACATATGGCCCACAAGTTCTGAAGCCTGATATTCTTAGAGAGATTAATGCTGGTAATTCATCATGGATGGCTTGGATCAGATAGATGAATAAAGAATCATCATCATCCTGGGAAAAAAACATTGATCGTTCCTGGAATCCAAGCAAGTGGCCTTCCTGGTCTTTTGTGCTATTGCCCTAGGACCTCCTCTTCCTCCCTGGGAAAGAAGCTCAAAGAGAATATACACAGTAAATTTTCCTCCTGTGAGTTTTCAGCAATAGGCAAAGTATAAGTTGGAAATCGGTTCTTTGAGGAAACCGGTTTTCCCTTTGAAATCAATGTAGTAGAGCAGTGAACTTGGGAGTCAGGAAGATTTGAGTTTGAATCCTACCTTAGACCCTTACTAGCTATTCATTTGAGTTTCCTCACCTGTAAAATTAGTCAGTTAAACTCAAAGACATTTCAGAATCCTTCTAGCTTCTGACCTTATTAAACAAGTTAGAAAATATTCTAATTTTGATGATTTTGATTACCTCAATGTCTTGCTCCATAGATGATGGGGCAGTGTCCCATATTTTAGAAAAATACCACATAAGTTTGAGCCCTAAGTGACTTGGAGACCAGGATGGGAGTATGGAGTTTGCTGCATGTTTGAGCAGCTAACTCAGCTGTGGAGTTAATGGTCGTGTGGGAGATTGTAGCATCTCCCTATGAAGTTCAAATATTACCCCCTTTAGCATTCATCCTCATCCTATGATTGCAATCCCTGTGTGTCAATGCTACTCTTAAAGAATAGTTCCCCACCTTTCTGTCCTGCAAGCATAGAGTGAATGAAATAAGACAGCTTTTGGATGTTCTTCTTTCCTCCCCTCTATCCTCATGGGAATCAGGAATTCAAGGAAAAGCTGGGAAAAACAATGGCTTCCCAGAGCTGGTAAAGCAATTTTGAAGTGCATTTTCCTCCAAACCTAGCAGTTTTTGAAAGCTATAAATAGGGATGCTTGGCAAGCAAAAAATAAAATAAAATAAAATAAAACTTAGATTTTATTCATTTCATTGGAATTCTCTTGATTAGGAAAGAAAGTGGAGAAACTTTTCTAAAAAAATTATACTCACCAGCAAGTGCTAATGACATTTTGCAACAAGACATGCTGGGTATTACAGACAGGTAATGACCCCTTTGGGGTCTTCAGATTTATGCTGCAATTCTGGCTACTGACCTTTAGCGATGTTTCTCTCTCATTTTCTTTTTTACTATCCAATCCAATTCCTATTCCTGGAATATTGTGTGATTTCTCTATTTCCTAGGAGGCAGATATTACTCCATATGCATACAACCACAAATCTAGCATTGGAAGGGACATAATTTATTTCATAGATGAAGAAGGCCCACAGAGGCCACCCATCATGGTCACCTAGGTGATAAGTACCCCCAAGTCTCTTTCTGAAGTGCATATTTTTATTCTTGCCCTAGGTTAATAGATATTGCTTCACACAACACCAGAACCGTAATTAGGCACAACTTAATGAATGAACATCAGAGAATTTCAGAGAAATTATTCCCTGTCGCTTTTATCTATCCCATGTATCAACCTTGTTGCAGGAACGGCTACATTGGATGTACAGATGAAAACTGGGCTGTTGTACTTTTGTATTTTATCCCCCAGCGCTGATGGAACAGCGAACATTATAGGCATAATAGCTGATCAATTGATTGATTGCACCAGAATAGAAAGAGTAAGTGAATAGAAAATGAGGGCTGAATTATAATTTGAGCCTTCTTGGCCCTGTTCTTCCCAATATCCTTTTTTTTTTTTTCAATTAAATTTTTTCAATGAATGGAAATCTGCCTTTTCTTCTTTTTAAGCTTATTGTAAAAAAAAAAGAAAAATGAAACTTTCCTGATAACCATCTAAAGGATTCTGAGCTAAAAAGAATTTTAAAAAAATTAAAGAAAAACAAAGAAAATAAAGGATTCTGAGCTATGTAGATAAAGGAGATGAAGACAAAAAGAGGAATTTTTTTAGGTCTATATCAAAGAGATGGGGAAACTTTAATGTAGTGATTCATAAGCTCCTTTGTGTCATGGTCCCCTTTGGCAATCTAGTGAAGCTTTGTGGACATTTCCTCAGAATAATGCTACTTTTATTCATAATGGAAGGAATGCTAAATTTAAAGCAGAGATTAGTGAAAATAAAGATGTAATATTTTTCCCCATCCAAATTCACAGATCTCTTAAATCTACCCATAATCCTTGAACCTCAGGCTAAGAAACTCTAATAGAGAGCAAGGAAGGAAATGTATATAGTAGTTATTTATGTGCTTGGATGGGATATCATCTATCAGTGATTACATGTGGAGGCCTAAACTCTGGCCAGCTATTGCTTCACATGAGCTGTTAATCCCCAGAGGTTTGGGCAATTGTAAATGATGTCCTTATTATACCTAAATACAAGTCTGCTAGAAAAAATTGCAGAGTTTTACATTATGAGGTCCCAAGCATAGCCTCCTCTTCCAATTCCAGAAATAAAATCGGGGAGGGCAATCATGTTTATCTTTGTCACCTCCTCCCCTTTTATGTGTGTGTGATCTTGCCTTTCTCAAGATCAATCCTTCAATGTCAGGGATTGCTTCCTTTCCCCCAGCTCCATCCAGGCTACAGACATGCTCTGTTACCCTCTCCATTCCAGGAAAAATATTTGGAGAAAAAATTAATATTTAGGAGTTAGGGATTTAGGGTATCATTTACTCTTAGAGATTCTTTTCATTTCAAAAGAGGGAATCAGGAATGGGAAATGTTCACCACAAGCATATAAATTACTAAAAGTGTGATATTGTTGGGGAGTATTTGGTGATGAGATTTTTCTTCTTCCCTCGGATCTTATGCTGTTAAAGGCAAGGTCCATTGCCTATTCCACTAACTTATCAAGCTCGGCTTTACCCACAAAGTTTCCCACAATGCATTCTGGTAGAAGTAGTGATGACAGGCTCAGGGAGGTATCCTGCCTCTCCAGGCTTAAACATTTGATCTTTTTTTCCTATAGTTTGTTTTCCTTATTTCTACTTTTTCTTCCTTGCCTAGATATCTAAAAATCTCTGACTGAGCAAGTAAAAATTGGAAATGATTAAGAATCCTTAAGGGTAGCTCAGCCCTGTTTTTTGTCCCCCCTTCCATCTTAATGTTTTATACCCTACAAACCACTAGTCTCCCCAAGCCAGAAATCCAGTGAAACATTTCAATATGAAATCTATAAGTTGAATAGAGTGTTTCAGTCAATCAAGAAACATTGATTAAATACGGATTATGTGGTAGGAACAGGAATGGTAGTAGACTCTGAGGATACAAAGAGAAACATAAACCAGTCCCTTCCCTTAAGGATTTGACGTCTTTACATAAGAGAAAGCAGGGAAATATGTAAGGACATATAAAACAGAGCCAATTTTAGAAGAGAGAGAGAGAGAGAGAGAGAGAGAGAGAGAGAGAGAGAGAGAAAGAAAGAGAGAGAGAAAGAGGGAAGGAGGAAGGGAGAGAGGAAAGAGGGAGGGAGGGAAGGAGAGAGAGGGAAGGAGGAAGGAAGGGATAGAGGAGGGAGAGAGGAAGAGAAAAGAAAAGAAGGAAGGAAGAGAAAGAAAGAGAAAAAAGGAAGGAAAGAGAGAAAAAGGGAAAGAAAAGGGAAGAAGGAAAGGAAGGGGAAAAGGAAGAAAGAAAGAAAATGAAAATGAAAGATAGTGTGTTTCAGTCTGCATTCAGATAATATCAATTCTTTTACTAGAGGCAGATAGCATGGCTGCACAAAAAAATCAGATCAATTGTGCACAGCAACAACAAGATTATACGATGATCAATTGTTATGGATGTGACTCTTTCCAAGAATGAGATGATTCAGATCAGTTCCAATAATCTTGTGATGAAGAGAACCATCTATACTCAAAAGAGGACCATGGGAGTTGGGTGTAGACCCCAATATAGTATTCTCACTCTTTCTGTTGTTCTTTCCCTTCATTTTGTTTTCTTTTTTAGTTTTTTTTCTTTCTTGATCCAATTTTTCTTGTGCAGCAAAATGATTGTATAAATATGTATACATATATTGGATTTAACATATATTTTAACATATTTAATATGTATTGAATTATCTGCCATCTAGGGAGGGAGGGGTGGAAGGAAGGAGGGGAAAATTTGGAACACAAGGTTTTGCAAGGGACAATGTTGAAAAATTACCCATGCATATGTTTTGTAAACAAAAAGTTTAACAACAAAAAAAAAGAACAATCATATCAAAAAGGAGAAATACAATGTTCTCCTGGTTCTACTCACTTCACTCAGCATCAGTTCATGTAAATCTTTCCAGATTTTTCTGAAATCTGTCTGCTCATCATTTCTTATAGCACAATGGTATATCATTACATTCAAATACCACAATCTGTTCAGCTATTCCCTAATAGATGAGCATTTCCCTCAATTTCCAGTTCTTTGCCATCACAAAGTAAGGTAGCTTAAATAACAAAACAATCTATATTTGATCATGGAGTAATAGGAACCTGGCGTTTATTGAGTATTTGTTATCTCTCTCATTAGGAATATTAAGAATATGGACTATTATTGTTGTATAAGAAATAGTCAGCAGGATGATTTCAGAAAGGCCTGGAGAGACATACATGAATTGATGCTAAGTGAAGTGAGCAGAACCAGGAGATCATTGTACACAGCAAAAAGAAGGTTATACGGTGATCAAGTCTGATGGATGTGGCTCTTTTCAACAATGAAGTGATTCAGGCCAGTTCCAATGATCTTGTGATGGACAGAGTCAACTGCATTCAGAGAGAGGACTGTGGGAACTGAGTGTGGATAACACATAGTATATTCATCTTTTTTTTTTTTTATCATTGTTTGCTTGTTTTTTGTTTTCTTTCTCATTTTTTTCCTTTTTGATTTCATTTTTCTTGTGCAGCATGATAATTATAGAAATCTTTATAGAAGAATTGTACATGTTTAACATGTATTGGATTACTTGCTGTCTAGGGGAGAAAGTGGGGGAAGGGAAGAAAAAATTGGAACAGAGTTTTGCAAGGAGGAATATTGAGAACTATGCATATGTTTTGAAAATAAAAAGTTTAAAAAATTTTTTAAAAATAAAATAAAATAAAATAAAGATTGTAAGTTCCTCAAGAATAATGATTGGTTTTTTTTGTTTGTTTTTCTTTATACTCCTAGCACTTATTGGAACATATAATAAATACTTTAAAATGTTTATTGACTGCTATGGGACTGACATGATTAGACCTGTCTTTTGGGAAGATAATTCTGCCATCAGTGTGAAGGATGGAGTATAGTAGGAAGATTTAAGACATATAGACCAATTGGAGAACATGGGGTGAGATGAGGAGGGCCCTGAACCCAGGTGGAAACTATGTAAATAGAGAGCATGCTTCTGATATGGAAACCAATATGAAGATCAAGGCAAGATTTGGCAACTGATTTTCCAATCATATGGAATGAAGGAGTGAAAAGTTTCAAATTTAGGTGACTGGAATGATGATGGTAGCACACTTGACAAAAAAATGGAGTCTGGAAGTGGGGTAGATTTGGGAGGGGGGGGGGGAAGATGAGTTGTGTTCCGCACATGTTGAGTTTGAGATATCTATGAGACAACCAGTTCAAAATATCCAATTGGAAATTTGTGATGAGGATTCATACTCAGGAACTAGATGAGGGCTGAATATACAGATCTGAGAGTCTGCTTACAGATGATCATTAAACCCATGGGAGCTGATAAAGTCATCAAGTTAAATGTCATGGAAATGAAAGAGAAATGGGGAATACAGAAGACAATTAGTAAGTACACAAATAATCTAATGAGGGATATAACTGAGAAGGGCCAGTTGGGTAAGAGGGAAACCAGGAAAGAACAAAAGCGCAAGTACACAGGAGGACACAGTCATCAGTGGTAAGTCCTAAAGACATTGAAGACTGGGGGAAAGTAATTGGATTGTTGATTAAGAGATCCACTGGTACCTTTGGCGTGGAAAGTCTCATTCAAATGAAGTCTGAAGGCAGATTGCAGAATGTTTAGAAGATATCAGCTATGAGGAACAGGTACTGGATATAGATGGGAATTTAGTTGAGAAAGAGAAGGGAGTATAGGACAATAACTTGTAGGGATGATAGGATCTAGTGGAGGTTGTGTAAGTGATATGGAGACTTGGGGGGTGTTTAGAAGCATCAGGTAAGGAACCATCAGATCGGGAGAGATTGAAGATTAATGAGAGGAGACATGGTGGTGAGGCAATTTGCTGGAGAAAAAGGGTGGGGATGTGATCAAGAGAATAGAACAGGTAAAAAAAAATATCTTTGCTAAGATGAAGGGCCATCTTTTCCTCATGGACTAGAATAAAGGAAGTAGTGGGAGAAGCAGTGAGGTGAGAGCTCTTGGAAAATGGGTTTTGGTTTTCTTTATTTGTTTTTATTTTTTGGTAAAGTATGAGGCAAGCTTCTCTGTTGGAAGAATGATTAAAGAATATAAAGAAGTTTCAGAACAGTCACTGTGATGAATAGGATAGAAAATTAAGTAAGGAGGATTAAAAGGAAGGCTTTGCTGCAGTGAGGACTTAAATGAGATTAGACATCACAAATTGACATTGAATTTAGTTAACACAATAGGGTAACTTTCTCCATCTCTGTCCAAGAGCACATTAGAAAGAGTACATGAGGGCCTGTATTTCAAAGAGATCATAAAAAAGGGAAAAGGACCTATGTGTGCAAAAATGTTTGTGGCAGTCCTTTTTGTAGTGGCAAGAAACTGGAAACTGAGTGGATGTGCATCAATTGGAGAATAAATTATGGTATATGAATGCTATGGAATATTATTGTTCTGTAAGAAATGACCAGCAGGATGATTTCAGAAAAGCCTGGAGAGACTTACATGAACTGATGCTGAGTGAAGCAAGTAGAACCAGGAGATCATTATACACAGCAACAACAAGATCATGCAAAGAACAATTCTGATGGACGTGGCTCTTTTCAACAATGAGTTGATTCAGGCCGATTCCAATGGTCTTGTGATGGAGAGAGTCATCCACATCCAGAGAGAGGACTCTGAGAACTGAGTGTGGATCACAACATAGCATTTTCACTCTTTCTGTTGTTGTTTGCTTGCATTTTGTTTTCTTTCTCTTTTTTTTCTTTTTGATCTGATTTTTCTTGTGCAGCATGATAATTATGGAAATGTGCATAGAATTGCACATGCTTAACATATATTGGATTACTTGTTGTCTAGGAAAAGGGTGGGGGGGGGAAGAAGGAAAAAATTTGGAACACAAGGCTTTGCAAGGATGAATGTTAAAAATTATCTATGCATGTGTTTTGAAAACAAAAACCTTTAATGAAATAATAATGATAATAATAAAGAATTTGGATGCTAAAAAAAAAGTAGATGAGGTAGATGGTGGGAGTAATCCAAGCTTGGTGTAGAATGAGTAGCAATCATGGCTTCACTGGCCCTTTAGTTTCCAGTTTAGGCATAATTATTCTCATTTGAGAGCAATTTATATGCAAGGTCTTTGAGATTCCTTCTTCATTCTTTTCAAAGTCAGGTGGGTCATAAGTCAACAAAGTCAGCTAGGGACATCCATGAGATACATGATCCTAATGATAGAAATAGTCTGTGATGGGTCTATTCAACAGATTCTATTGAAGTGAAAGGCCTAGAATCATGATGATGACTCCTCAGATAGAGATAACTCTGCCCAGGCTAGACAAAGAATGCTAATTCGACTATAGGCTCAAGACACCCTGAGAGGGAGTTCACATACCAACCCCACCCCAGGTCTCCAGTGCTTTCTGTAAGAGTCAGCATCAACTAACTATATGAACATAGGAGAAAAGCCAAAGCAAGACCTGTTCAAGGGGCTTTCTTCAAATCCAGTGTCCCCTTTATCGACAGGGATATTTCTGTGAATGGGATGATCTAAATGGACAACAATTATAATAACATCTATATAGAAGTTTAAGATTTGCAAATCACTTTACAAATATCATCTCATTTTGTCCTCATAACAACCTGGCAGGCAAGTGCTAGTGTTATGGGGAAATTGAAGAAGACAAAGTTAAGTGACTTGTTCAGAGTTACATAGCTAGTAAAGTGAATAAAACAGGGTTAAAACTCAGATTTTCCTGACTGAGGGTTCAAATCAATTTGTTCTATCTAGCACCCTTCAAGGGAAGGCTTAGTTGTAAAATTATGAGTTAATCTGGATGTTCCAGTATCTACTTTGATACTTTTATATGTGTGGATTAAAATTGTCCAAAAGAGACTTAGGCAGAGTTCTGAGCCAATGGCATTTTATTAAAAGTCCAGGGCACTCTCTAAGGAAGTAGACCCCAGATCTTTCTCACTGTATGACATACTCCCTTCTTCCAGAGCCCCATTTTTATAGGACTAGAGATTTAGACATTCAAGAAAGGCTATACAAGCTATAAAATAATTCCAATGATTAATATGTGACGCATAAGCCAAAATAAGTGAAATATCATGTCAATGGGTTCATGAGTTGGGTGAAACAAGGAATGTCTCCACTGACTAGGTGGTCATAAGATATATGGGTTTCTTTTTAGGTTAGGCAGGAGAAAATGGTACAACTATCAGTCAGTGACCCAAGTAAGGTGGCTTATGATGGATAAGAAAAAATGATCCAGAGGTTAAAAAAAAAAATATTTCGGGGGACTTTCCATGTAGTCATGTCACCCCTGTATCATGGTCACCATGACAAAGTAAAACAAGGGTAAAAGGCCTCTAGTTAAATTTTTATAATTAAGCAAATAAACTTAGAATTTGTAGCTCAAAGGTCTGGGTCCTTATGTACACAAATTTGATATGATTCTATCAAACCTATTGGTACTGATTGGGATACAGTAGAAGTCCAAATTAATTATTTCTCCTTTTTTTAAAAAAAAATTTAAGGGGGAAAAATTCTCAGCTAAAATTCTTTAAAGGAATTCCTATTTACATTGTGTTTCTTTTGAAAGGCCTTGGAGGGAGAAGATTGTTCTTTGTTCCAAGGACCCTTCCCACAGAGACTTTCTAAATTCTGTCATAAGATAACAATATGGTCCTTTCCTTTTCAGCTCATCAGCCACAGCAGCCATTTATTTCTTTATAAAGTACAATGATATTAATATCAAGAACATTGTGGCTATCAGTGGTAACAGCTTGTATTTCAACCATGTCAAACAATAATAATCATAGTTATAATCACTGCCATTAAATGGCACTTTACATGTATTAACACAGTTGATCCTCACAACAACCCTGTGAGGAAGATGCTATTATTATTCTCATTTTACAGAGAAGGAAATTGAGGTACATAGAAATTTATTAACTTGCCCAAAGTCACACAACTAATGAATTTCTGAGACAGGATTTAAATTCAGGTTTTCCTGACTCCAAGTCCTGCAGGCTGCACGAAGTCAGTGTTAGATATTGGCCCAAAACAGTTTCCTCGTGATTGCTTGGCAGTCTGCTTAAGCAGCAGGTTACCACCCTGGCACAGACCTTTCTCAGCTCACACCTGGACTGTTTTAATGGCCTGCTGGCTACCTGTGATATATCTGGTGTGTACATGAGTTGTCTGCATTTTGTCTCTCCCATTTGAATGTGATTTCCTTTAGGTCAGGGGCTTATCTTTGCTCTTTCTTTGTATTTCTCAATGCTTTTTACACTGTTTTAATAATTATGTCTTAATGTCTTAATAATTACTAATAACCAATATCATAAGAAATGCCAGAGTTATTGCAAGTTGAAATGGTCCCAGCTAAAAAATGAGTGACTCATGAAAACTGAGGTGAAAGGAAATTAAATGGAAAGTACTCTGGCCTTATTTTTGACAAATTAGAGATCGTAAAGCATTGTAGAACTCAAAAGACACCTTTAGCTCATCAATTAAAGGGCTCTTTGGATGGAAACATCAATCAGATCAAAAACCTTGACAAATGATTCTCCCAACTTCAGTCTGAACCATTCCATAATGCATTCAATGATCAGTGATGTGGAAATAGGACTTGGACCTAGAATTTCACTCATCTCTCTACCAATGCAGGTTAGCCTTTTCTCTGAGGTCCTTGAGAGTGGTTCAGAGCACTGAGTGATTGAATGATTTGTCCAAGATCATACAGCCAGGGGATGTCAAAGACAGAATCTGACCTCAGGTATTCCTTAACTTCTTAAGACCCTTGAATATATATATCATGCTCAGAGTAGCTAGAAGCCTTCTTCTTAGCAGGAAGTTTCTTCCTGGCTAAGTATATATCATAAAGGCAGTTAGGTGGTACAGTAGATAAAAGGCTGGCCCTAGAGTCAGGAAGTGTTCAGTGCATTCAAATCTGGCCTCATATATTAACTGTGTTGTCCCAGGCAAGTCACTCTACCCTGTTTGTCTCAGTTTCCTCATCAGTAAAATGAGCTGGAGAAGGAAATAACATGCTCCTCCAAGTATTTTTACCAAGAAGATTCCAAATGGGGTCATAAATGTCTGAAAAAATGACTAAAAAACATCAAGATATAATAAAGGCAGGAATGTGTCCAGTCAAGAAGATGATGATTTTGTCTTCAGAACTCAACTTTTGTGGTAGCTTAGAAGGTTCATTGATATGACGAGACTAGAGATAATTTGACAAGAGGTATGGCTCTAGAGCCTGAAGAAATGACCTGCTGTAGTTTGCAGAGGTAAGGTTATCTTTGCAACCTCAGGGAGTCACCTGTACCGTGAGTAAATATATTGGGCTATTTGGTGTCTGAGGTTTGGATTGACTCTAGTCTGGAGATCTTAGGGGATAAATAAAACCATTGTTCCCCAAGCCCCTACTGCCTTTTGGGATCTACTGGGATAGTCTGAAAAAGAATTCAAATTGGCATGTTAAAGAATTGTCTCAACACAAAGGGGACTTTCTTATCCTAAATTAGAGAGAAGGTAGAGGTGTTGATCCGATTGGCAGAGGAAAGCGAATTAGGAACTTAAGTCCTCTGGGTCCAGAGCCAGGCTGAGAAAAGTCTTAATCTTGGTCTTGAGACAGTCTACCTGAATTTTGTTCCTTGCCTTTAGCACGTGGTGGTGGCTATCCATCAAAAAAGCTTGATCTTATCAGACAGAGGCTTTTGAGTCATTGTACTTTAGTAGACTGGAGACAAGATAGATAGTAAGCATGTGACCAGAAAGTGAAAAAAACCAGAAGCAGAGGGAAGTTCCCTAATCATGAATCCAGTTGCAACACCTAAGAGTGATCACTAACAAAGCAACTCCCAGCAGAGATAATGCGTTCAACAAAGAGAGAGCTGCATGATAACATCACCAGGGGATTGTCTGTAGCCCTGCAGTATCAGAGCTTGCCCAGTTTTCCTTTTGTGTACTCCCATGTGTAATTTCTGTTTCTGTTCTTTTTCC
Organism: Sarcophilus harrisii; assembly: GCF_902635505.1. Taxonomy (NCBI): domain Eukaryota; kingdom Metazoa; phylum Chordata; class Mammalia; order Dasyuromorphia; family Dasyuridae; genus Sarcophilus; species Sarcophilus harrisii. The sequence continues at coordinate 27,941,743 of NC_045426.1, forward strand.
CCCCACTGATGGTTTATATTTTTGTGAGACAGCATGCCCCCAAGTTTAATGGGGGAGAGGGAGATGTTCTATTTCACTGTGCTAGTCAATCAGTCTTCAAGGCTTTATTAAGCACTCATTGTATGTCAAGTGTCAAGAGAAAGGGTTACAAAAATGACACAATTTCTACTTCTAAAGGAACTTAATTTCTATGAAATACCTTTGTTTTTAACTGTATGCTCTGGCTAACTAGTAAAAGTAAACACTTTGGTGGGAGCTCATGTTATATGGTTTTAGATGAATATGGACCCACAGAATATGCTGGTCAGAAAAGAATTTGTGCAGCACCTCAGGTGCTACATACATGAATTGCTAAATTACATTGACAAAGAGAATTTCTGCACTAAAAGAACCTTATATGAATAGAGTTATGTCTAGTCTACTCTACTTCCCCAAAATAATAGGTCTAGGGGCAGCTGGATGGCACAGTGGATAGAGCAGTATCCTGAAATCAGGAGGACTGGAGTTCAAAAAGAATAGGCCCATAGCTCTTCTTTGTCAGGTGTCCAATTGGAGGTAGCCTAGTGGTACAGAAGATAGAACATTAGACTCTGAATCAGAAAGACATGGATTCAAATCCTGCCTCAAATCTTATTACTTTTGTGACTCTGAAAAAGTCACAACCTCCCTTGGTCTCTTTCCCTTTGTATACAATGAAAAGGTTAAACTTTTGGCCTCTAAGGTTCTTTTAAACAAGAAATCTTTGTTCCTCTGAAACCACATGTCTCCATAAGGCGCCATCATTTTTTACAATGCATCATCTTCTCATTCTGGTAAATGTTGCACAAAGCAATGTCTGTAACCTTTGGGAACCAATTAAAATAATCCTGGATTATTTGAGGAAGAAAATTGTGAAATCCACGAAAGATGCTTAACTTGATCAAAACCATCTAGCATTTTGTTTCTCATGCTTCTCAGAAATTGTTTCTTCTTTTTTATTCATCTATTTAGGCAGATGCATTTGTCTGCAATGACTATTGTTGGTAGAGAAATATGCTAGTCTTTGCATTTACAAACTCTCTTATTACTGTGCAGCAGTGATGTTCCAACTCATTCCCAGAGAGGAACAGAATATCTGGGTAAGCCGGAGCACTTCCAACCCCACAGGATCATTAGAATGTCCCCGAAGTAATGGTTCTGCTAGGAGACATGTGAAGTAGTAATCACAGAGAGACAAGTAAGAGATTCTCTGAAATAATTATTTCCCCTTAAAAAAAATCCAAGGGAATTTGTGTTTTTCTAGAATGATGAGGCCCCTTAAGTCATTATGGGTATGGGATCCCAAATTATGCTGTCAACAAGAGGAATGAGATCCTGGGTTTCATAGATGAGTGGAGGCTTTGTAATTTGATTCACATCCTCTTTACTGTACTAATACTAGGCTTTCATGAAATACAAATGAAGCTACCCCATCGGCAGCAAAATGTGTTTTGGTCTTGCTTTAATCAGCTACAGAGCTTACTTAAATGGTTTCTAGAGAGCAAATATTTTGGAAGGAATGATGTCTGAGAAAAATGTGCATTAGTCACCAAGATAGGCCCATCTGGAAGCACATTCAAGCTTTCAATTTCCCAAGTTTGCTCCGTTCCCCTGCCCCCTGCCCTATTTTTTAAAAAAAGAAGTAATACTGAACCAAGATGGGCTTCCCAGTTGCAGTTTAATATCGTCAATGGCCCAGCTCATCATCTAGAATAAATATATATTTATAGCTTCTCTCCATATTTGTGAAGCCCCTAATATGTCCTATGGTCCATTACTATAGGTAATTTATGAGCTGTATCTGTTGATATTCTGTGATAGCCCTGCTCTGGACTTCCTTATTATTCAAGAGATCACTTAGAAGAATAATTTCATCCACTCAACACTAAATCTTGTAATAATTCAACAACTCTACCAAGAAATTTGGAGGCCATATTGTATGTTTACTTTTAAGAGATATATTTTTTCTTTGTAAGCCCAGCAAGTAGTACATGCTTGGTATTTAATAAATGCTTATTGATTAATTGTCTATCTGTCTGTGTGTTTGTTTCTTGAATCCACCTAGTAGATCGTTTTCCTTAAATACAAAGAATCTTCCTACAGGATGGTCTGATGAGGTTTTTGCCACAAGCCTTAATGTATGCTAAGACCTCCAAAACAATATTCTGTCTTAGATTCCCCAGAGCCTAAGAGAGTGGTTAATAAATTACCATTTAATAGATGCCTCCTGATTGATTAATTTGTCAGGGATCTATGAGAAACTCTCAAGGGGAAAAAGTGAAGAGCAGTATTATCTGGGATGGAACCTCTGAATATGACTGCTGGTCACAAAAAAGAAGGGAAAGCCTGAAGAGTCATGAATTTCAGAATTTTGGAGTTGGATATCATGCAAAACATTTCCAGATTAGCTATTTTAAAAAAGGCAAAAAAAATTAAAGAAAATAAGAAAAGTATACTGTTATTTGCATTTAAATTTCATCACTTCTCTCTCTGGAGCTTTTTTTTCATCACAAGTCCTTTGGAATTGTTTTGGATCATTGCATTGATCAGAATAATCAAATCTTTCATAAGTATCATTACATTACTTTTACTGTGCACGATGATCTCCTGGTTCTGCTCATTTTATATAGGTCTCACCATGTTTTTTTCCTAAAATCACACCTTTCTCATCATTTACCATAGCACAATAGTACTTCATAACAATTATATGCCACAACTTGCTGAGCCATTATCCAGTGCATGAGCATCCCTTCAAGTTCCAATGCTTTGTCACCACAAAAAGACTCGCTATAAATATTTTTGTAGATGTAATTCTTTTCCTTTTCTTTGATCACTTTGGGACTTAGTAGTGGTATTACTGGGTTAAAGGGTACATACAGTACAAACCCTTGGAACTATTAGTAAATTATTCTCAATAATGGTTGGACAAACTCACATATCCACCAAGAATTATTAATATACTAATTTTTCTTCATCATCTCCAGCATTTGTCATTTCTGATAGTTGTTAGATGGTACCCCAGAGTTGTTTTAATTTGCCTTTCTCTAATCAATAGTGATTTTGAGCCTTTTTTTCATATGATTATAGATAGCTTTGATTTCTTCTTCAGAAAACTGGCATGCTCAATATAAATTTAATTCAATTCTATACTCAGTATATATTTGGGAAATGAGGTCTTTATCAGAGGAACTTGCTGTAAACATTTTTGATAGTACTTAATTGTCCATGGTATCTTTTATCAAAATGTAGTTTCCCAGATTATCCCTTTTAATTAGATCTATTTTGCTTTTGCTTTGTCTGAGATCATGATTGCTACTCCTGGCCTTTTGTAGTCCTTTATTTTAACACTATTCTGTTTCAAGTAGCTCTCTTGTAAACAACATATTGTTGGATTCTCTCTTCTAGTTTATTCTGTTGTCTGCTATTTTATGTGTAGGTTCATACCATTCATATTCATAGTTATGATTACTAACTATATATTTCTCTTTATCTTATTTTTTTTGTTTCTTCTTTTTCTGTTTATTTTGTTCCTCCTCAAAATTCTATTTTACTTCTAACCACTGCCCCCCTCAATCTTCCCTTCATTTTATCCTTCCCCACCCCTTTTTTCTTATCACTTTCCCCTCCTATTTCTCAATTGGCTAAGTAACATTTCTATATACAACTGAATAGGTTGTGTATATACATACACATATGTGTGTATATATGTATACATACATATGTGTCTGTAAATTTCCTTCTTTGAACCAATTACAATTTAGAACAAGGTTCAAGCTTATCCATTACTTCTCCATTTTCTACTCTACTACAAAGAACTCTTACTTGTGTCCCTTTTTTATGTGAGATAATATCCTTCATTCTACCTTTCTCTTCCCCATTGAGACACTGGCACAGGAGCAACCAGCATGGTGTGCTTACATCAGAGAAGGTGCAGCACTCTATAAAGAAAGAAAAATTGAATTAGCTCAGAAATGCGAGATCCACAAAGTTAGAGAATCCACCTCAAATGTTCATAGGGATTATTTGTGTCTGATCTGTGGCAGAGCATTCCGAGCTTGCATCGGTCTGATCAGCCACAGTTGGACACATTAACTTTACTCTTTACTCTAATATAGCAATGTCATTTCGGTCCTCTTTGAAAATAAAGGACAAAAACCACTTCCCCCTTCTCCCAGTGCATCATTCTTTCTTCAAAAAAAATTTTGGGGAAAGATTGGTTTTGTCCAACATAATTGACTTATCCATGCCCTCTGTCTATTGTGCATGCCTTTTAATTGCCCTAATAATGATTTATAAGTTATAATGCATTCTTAGGAGTTATTTGTATTATCTTTCCATATAGAAATGTAAACTAACTTTATTGGGTCTCTTAGAGTCTTCTATTTGAAAATTAAAATTTATTCTGGTCTTTTCATCAGGAATGCTTGGAAGTCCTCTATTTCATTAAATATCACTCTTTTTCCTTGAAATAATTTATTCAGTTTTGCTGAATAGATAATTCTTTGTGTAATTCTGTTCATTTGCTTTCTAGAATATCATGTTCCAAGCCCCTATCCCTCATCTCCCATTCTTTAATATAGAAGCTGCTAAATCTTGTGTTATCCTGACCATGATTCCACAATATTTGAATCGTTTCTTTCTGGCTGCTCGAAGTATTTTCTTCTCAATCTGAGAGTATGAAATTTGGTTGTAGTATTCCTGAGAATTTTCATTTTGGGATTTCTTTTAGGAAGTGATTGATAGAGTCTTTACATCCTATTTTACTCTCTGGAACTAAGACGTCAGTGAAGTGTTTCTTGATAATTCCTTAAAATTTGATGCAACTCCTGTGCAACTCCTTAAAATTTGCAACTGATGCAAATCCTTAAAATTTAGCACAGGACTTTCATATAGTATATGATTAATAAGTCCTTGATATCTGATTGATAAATTTGGTTGCTTTGCCCAACTTTGCAAAAATAATGCCATAGTCAAGATTAGAATATATGTTTTAATTTAGAAAGATATTTAGAGGGTTAATCTCTCAATTTAGAGAGTTCAACTGGATTTCTTGAATTTTCCACTATGCTATCATCTTCATTTCATTGTAAAAAAAAAAAAAGAATAAGAGAAAAAAGCTAAGGGGCTGGCCCTGGCTGATATTAATAATCATTCCAATATTCTTAGAGGATTGTTCTCTGAACAATGATAGTAAAAAGCTAATAAGGATGACACATTTTGAGCCAAAGGCATCTAGTGCTTAAATTCCTCCTTAGTTATAAGCTGGTCACTTGGGGAAAAGCAATTGCATAGAAAAATACAACTGAAAAAGATTGAGAAGAGTTATACACTGGGAGGTCTATAATTACCCACATGAGACTCTCACCTCATTCTGGCACCATCTAGAGAGCCTTTATCTCATATCTACCAAATCCTTTCCCAAGTTACCATTGTTTTAAATTGTGTCCATTTAGACTTTCAAACAGTTTTGTGCTTTAGAGAGCGCAGTTTATCATGTTTTGTTCTTCTTTCTTCTGGCCGTGTGATAATGTAGAGAAGAGATAAGCTTGGGGGAAAGGCTTTTTATAAATTGACTTGTAGTTAAGTAGTACCTTCAGTATAGAAAGAATCAAGGTCTCTTACTAGGTGGCAAATTTCACAAATATTAAAATTTATTATTAGTCCTGGTTACTGGATCTTGTAGCCATTGAGCCATCAGAATGTTAACTCACATTTATTTCTGAAACACTTTCAAGTTTAGTACATGCTTTTCTTACAACCACACTGAGATAGGTCATACGATGAGTATTTTTTTCTATTTTATGGAATCTTAAAAAAGTTATTTAGGGCTCCACAGTTAGAAGATGCCAGAATATAAGCTGAACTTGTAATATTGACCTGGAACTCATTGAGCTTGAGCCTGAATTCTGACTCTATTGCATGCAATCTATGTGGTCTTGAACAAACTATATAAGACCCTGGACCATAATTTCTTCAATAGTAAAATAAGTGGATTGGGTTAAGGTGGCACCTGCCAGCCTTAGCTCTAGGAACCCATGAATTCAGATGTGTAGCTCTAGGCTTCCCTCTTCTAGGTCCAGCATTTTCTCTACTATACACCATTGTGTTAGCTGAGGAAGAGGGAAAAGCCCTTGGAGTGCTTGGAATTGGAGATTCCCTCCCAGCTCTCCTACTTACAGCTGTGAGAGTTTGGACAATCAGTTCTTTTCTAAATACCAGTATTCTCATATATAAGAAAAGGAGCTTGGCCTGGGTGGTCTTTTTTGCTAAAATTTGTGGAGATAGAAACTAATGCTTCCACCCCTTGGTATTCTGCTGGGCAAATCACTTAACTCTTGGGCCTCCAAAATGTTTGTGGCAGCCCTGTTTGTAGTGGCTAGAAGCTGGAAACTGAGTGGATGCCCATCAATTGGAGAATGGTTGGGTAAATTGTGGTATATGAATGTTATGGAATATTATTGTTCTGTAAGAAATGACCAGCAGGATGAATACAGAGAGGCTTGGAGAGAATTACATGAACTGATGCTAAGTGAAATGAGCAGAACCAAGAGATCATTATATACGTCAACAACGATACTGTATGAGGATGTATTCTGATGGAAGTGGATTTCTTCGACAAAGAGACCTAATTCAGTTTCAATTGATCAATGATGGACAGAAGCAGCTACATCCAAAGAAAAAAACACTGGGAAATGAATGTAAACTGTTTCATTTTTGTTTTTCTTCCCGGGTTATTTTTACCTTCTGAATCCAATTCTCCCTGTGCAACAAGAAAACTGTTTGGATCTGCACACATACATTGTATCTAGGATATACTAGGACATATTCAACATATATAGGACTGCTTGCCATCTAGGGGAGGAAGTGGAGGGTGGGGGGAAAAATCGGAACAGAAGTGAGTGCAAGGGATAATGTTGTAAAAAAAAATTACTCTGGCATGGATTCTGTCAATAAAAAGTTACTATAATAATTTTTTTTTAAAATGAGTTAATATACATAAAATGCATTGCAAACCTTAAAGCAGTATTTAAATTCTAGCTATACAAACAATGAAATAAGGTTCCATTTTTTAGTTTTGTTTTTTTCAAAATATATGCAGTTTTATTTAAAAAAAAACTCTTGGGCCTCAGTTTCTGCATCTGTAAAACTGTAATAATTAATGTTTCTGTAGGTCTTTAGGGCTTAAAGTGCTTTGAATTCATCCATTCTCACAGCTCTGTGTGGTTGGGGTTATTATAGTCATCTTTATTTTGGAATGGAGCATACATTTCTAGAGAGCTTATGTAACTAAGACTCACAAGATTACAAATGAGATTATAAACCTGCTTTTTAAAGTCAGAAATTAGAACAGGAAGGGTCCTTAAAGTTCATTGATTCCAGTTTCAGTGCTCTAACCATTATTCATCACTGCCTCTCTTTCTGCTTTCAGGCCCATTTATTTTCCAGGTGATGCTGCCTCTTCTGAGTGACTAATAAAATCCCTTCCAGCTATAAATAAGAACAGAAAAAAAGGGACTAGTTCTAGAGTCATAGGTCCTGGGCCTCTGATGCTTTACTACCCCTGTGACCTTACAGAGCTTCTCTGAGCTTCAGCATCCTTAACTGTAGAATGAGTTTTCAGAAGTCTTTCCCAGCTCTAAATATATGATTATCTGGTCCTAAAGTCCCTTCTAGATCCAACACTTGGATTCTGGGATAAATATTGCAGAGTCCTTTTGCCTGAAGTAGCAGCAGATCTTTGGAGCCCCATGTTGTCCTTAAAACTACTGTGAAGGGAAAAAAAACTATTATTATTACAAATGGTATTGATTCTATAACTGAAAGTGGTGTCATGTTCTTTGAAAGATTGAGAAGACAATTATAATTTAGAGGCATGTAAGGGTGTTCCAGCCAACTAACAGAGGAGAGAACTCACTTCTAACTGTTCTGTTGCTGAAGAATCTAAATTTGCTGGTTGAAAGAAGTTTTGAAGTAGAAAGAAAAATATCTTGAAAGCATAAAAGTAGAAGAAATGCCTCGTTTATAAGATGAAATAAGTATCTAATCTTGCCGTTCCACAACATGTGACCTTTTCTAACCTGTCTCAGACTGTTTCCTTATTTATAAAACAAAGTGGTTGGATTGTAAAAATCCCTTTCAGCTCTGAATCTATACTTTTAAAAATTTTAATAGCTTTGATTTTAATAAATTTAATAATTACATGTAAAGATGGCATTTAACATTCATTTTTATAATATTCCAAGTTCTATTTTTTCCTTCCATTTCATACTTTCCCCATATACGTTATACATGTACAATCACTTTTAATATATTTCCACATGAATCATGTTGGGAAAGAAAAATCACAACAAAAAGGGAAAGCCACAAGAAAGGGGGGGAAAAAAACCAAAACAAAGCAGAAAACGGTAAAAATAGTATGCTTCCATTCTCATTCATTCTCTAAAGTTCTTTCTTTGGATGTGAATGGCATTTTCCATCCAAAGTCTGTTGGAATTATCTTGCATTAGTGTATTGTTGAGAAGAATTCAATCTATCATAGTAGATCTTCATATAATCTTGCTTGTTACTGTATACAAGGTCTTCCTGGTTCTGATCATTTCACTCAGCATCAGTTCATGTAAGTCTTTCCAGGCTTTTCAGAAATCGACCTGCTCATCATTTCTTATAGAACAATAATATTACATTACATTCATATATCATAACTTATTCAGCCATTCTCCAACTGATGGGCATCCACTCAAGTTTCTAATTCCTTGCCTCCACAGAAAGAGCTCCTACAAACATTTTTGCACATGTGAATTCCTTTCCTTTTTAATGATCTCTTTGGAATACAGTCCCAGTAGTAACACCGCTGGATCAAAACATATGCATAATTTGATAGTTTTTTGGGCATAGTTCCAAATTGTTCTCCAGAATGGTTGGATCAGTTCACAAACTCTATCAATAATGCATCAATATCCCAATTTTCCCACGTCCCTTCCAACATTTATCATTATCTTTTTCTGTCACCTTAGTCAATCTGATAAGCATGAAGTGGTACCCCAGAGTTGTTTTAATTTGCATTTCTCTAAGCAGTAGTGATTTAGAGCATTTTTTCATAAGACTATAGATGAACCCACAAATTTTTCAGTAAGTTTACAAATAAAGTGTCTCCCCTTCCCCAAGAACAGAATCAAAACCACTGAACTTTTGAGAAATCTTTACTTGCATCTATATTTACGAGGCAAGGAGGGGATGGAAGGGGCCATTATGACTGACAATTTTTTTTAAAAGGAACAAGTTTTTGGGCATAATACATAAAAAAGATTACATAATTAATATGGAATCAGTACCACTCTATCCTTCTCCCTTTCCTTGTCTAGATTCATATATTTTATATTATGTGAATATTATATTAAAATTATTATTATATACCAGACAGCTTTTACAGAAGCAAGTAAATCCCTGCATCAATACATTATCTTGTATTTGGAAGGACTATTTTTTAAAAAAATGTCCAGTAAGAGCCCTGAAGGCACCACTGTAGAACTTACTTAGATTGCTTCACATCTGAATCAAGGACCCCTCTCCCCAAACAAACAAATAAAACCATACCAATCTCATCTCTTTCTTTTGGACAATTCTAATGTCACTCTCTGTGATGCAAACTGGTTCTTTTGGAGTCATTTGCAGTAGAAAATGGGGAGCCCCAGATTCATACCATTTCTATTTGCTGATGCACAACTGCTAGAAGATGGACAGAGAAACCAGGATGGAGCCTTCAGATCAGGCAGAATCAGGTGGGCCAATGATTTAGATTTTCATTTTTGCTGAGGGCTAAGAGCTGTAATTTCCTATCACATTATGCCAGAGATGTCTGGAAACATGCAGTTACCATCAAACAATATAATATTATCATGGAAGATCCTTAAAGTTTTCAACATCATTCTTCATAATTAGGTAGTTTCATGGGAACACAGGATTTTATACCTTATAAAGATGGTCATAAGAGAACCTATATGTATCTGGTCCTCTAGTTGGCAATGGTAACACACAGTTGTGATACTGAAGTTGTACATCTGCTCTGTCCAGGTATTCATGAGGACATTTGTTGGGTCAGAGAACCAGCCAGATTTAGACAAAGAACAGCTTAGGGGAAAGCAATACTTTCATATGTGGACACAGTGTGGACCATAACATATTCAGAGTTCACCATCATACCAATAATGTGATCAGAAGCATCCCAGTCTGGATGGCCACATGCATGGTCATTGTGTTGAAGGTTTTCAGCATGATCTGGGTCATCTTTTCTCTGCTGGCTTTGGAGTTCAGGAGTGCTTCTGTGTGCAGCTCAATTCAATAAACATCTATTAAGTGTCTGCTATATTCCAGGTACTATGCTAAGCATGGAGGGTACAAAAAAGGCAAAGACAGTTTCTGCCATTATGGAGCTTAAAATCTAATGTGACAATGTGATACAGGACCCACATGAATCCATAATACAAAGTATGGTGCCAGATTTTCTCCAATGTATCCCAGTTGGACATTTTCAATGGATCAGAATTTCAGGGTCAGAATAACTCTCTCACAGTCATACCCTGATGTCTCAGGCCCCAGATATTTGGAGAAAGATAACCCAAAGTCATTGTCTCCTGCCACTGTCAACAATGAGAGCAACCAGTTTAAACCATTGGGATAGAGAGCAGATGGTATCACACCTGAAATGGGAAAGGGGGTGAAATTAGTATATGATGAATGGAGGAATTCATAGTCCTTTTTTTTTTAAAGGCAATTGTGAAATCTTCTTTCTAGTCAAAGGCAAGTCCAATCCCATTCCAAAGGTAATCAATAAAATGGCAGATGAAGAACACAGTTAGTGACCGGCACCTTGCTGCCATCCTATAAACAATTCTAATAAACACAGTGAGTCAAATAAGCAAAATCATTTAGTTGCTCATTAAACGGTATACTTTAATGAGCATGTTCATTTCAAATTGGTCCCATCAAGGATTTACATGTAGCAAAGGAGCCTGGAGGGCTTTATTTTCAAATCCATTTTAGTATGATGAATCCTCTGTCATTATACGGACTGTATTACATAAATTTGAAGTCGGGTGAATATAAATCTTGTGAGCCCCATATATCTTCCCTTGTGTTTGGATGGTTGGTAATGCTTCAGTGCCAAGTTCTTACTCTTGTTAAACTATGCTATATGAGTATGGTCACACTCATGTGCATCTGCTCATATATTTACATACGTGTGGTCTAAAATCCTTAATTGTTCACTTTCCAGACTTTTAGATCATAAAAGCATAACTCAACTTTAAAAGTCTCTTAGCGGTCAGCTAGTCACTGTATTACCAGATCACAGATGGAGAGTTGAAAGGTACCATTTCAATACCTTTTGAAGCAAAGAGTTCTTTGCAAAATGTTCATTGATGGCAAGTTGGCAAATGCTACTCACTGGGACTCTAACAATGGGTATATGGGGAGAAACAAATGATGGGGCATCAAGTCCATGGAAACAGAGAAAGAGATATCCCCCTAGACTCTCAGGCCCCCACCTCTGAAACTCTGAAAGCCTGCCTGGTTCTGGGAGAGGAGCCAGAACATACTCATTATTATGTATGACAAATATGATGTAATACTACAGAAGAGGGCAAGAAGAGACCATGTGTGGATTAAATTTGGATCATCAGTGTCTGGTACATGTCCATGCTTTCATTCCTCTCGGGGCTGTGATCCATAATCCAGAAGCCTTCTTACCCTGAATGATCACTCTGCTCCAGAGGCCTCTTCCTTTCATTGGTCAATTCCTCCCAGAGTGTCCATTTTAAGGAGATAACTTGGGTCAGCCATGCTCATTCCTTGGGCCCCATTCTTGATTCTCTGTACCTCCTTTTCCCCATCTCTTTCTTTCCCCAATTTTCATTTTCATTTTATGTTCTGCTCCCATTAGAAAGAAGCTTCTTAAGGGCAGGGATCATGTTTCTTCTTGCATTTGTATCTCTAGAATTTAGCAGAATGTTTGGCACTTATTCTGTACTTAACAGATTTGTTGTTGATTTGATCCTTGGTTTATATTTTAAAATATAAACCTTCCTCTTCTTCCTCACATCCCTAAGGATGTACCTACATATGTTTCTCAACTATTTTCTTTCCAGACTTTTAGATCACAGAAGTATAACTCAACTTCAAAAGCCTCTTAGAGGTCAGCTAGTCACTTTATCATCAGATCATCGATGGAGAATTGAAGCAGTATTTCCCCATTTCCATGAGGCACTATATTACTATTCTAGACTATTTCCTGTAAAGAATTTCATTTATAAATGTCCCTAATGAGTGACAGGCTGAGATAGAAGATGTGATCCCAGGGGGCCAATGGACTACGTCAAATGGGCAGTATTGGGGTACACATTTGACCTTTCCACTCCTGGTCTGACTCATTCCGAAGAGAACTGACCAGACTTTGAATGAGTATTTTTTATTTTAGAATGGCATAAGAACCTTGTCCAGGTCCTTCCTGTAAAACCATCTGTGCATGGTATACCCACACAATGGTTTTTGAGACCAGGCAGAGGTATCTGGCAACATTTTTGGCAGAATGAATCTGAAGAGATAGTTGAGATGCCTTGGAGCTATTCATACTATATAAGCTTTGGATTTGGAGATTGGATTTGGGAGAAATAATGTATTTTGCTATTCTGAATTAGCTTGGTATCTCATGGATGGAATAAAATAATAGAATAGTCAATGTGGCAAAGTGGAAATTCTGACCCAGAATCAGAAGTCTAGGGTTGACATTCTGGTCTTGACACTTGTTGGATGTGTGATAATGGACAAATTACTTATCCTCTCAGCCTCAATATACTCAGCTATAATAGGGGATAATAATATTATCTACTTCAAAGGGTTTTGTGAAGCTCAAATGAAATTGAATACATAAAGTGCCATGCAGATGTCAGTTATTATAACAGAACACTTGTATTTTATTTAAATTAGTTAACTAAAAGAAAGATTAAGTGATTTACTCAGAGTCATACCTATTGAGTCATATCCAAGGCAAAATTTGAACCTGGATTACCCTGACTAGTTCAGTGGCCTATTAAATTTTAAAAGTGTATGTATTTTCAGAAATAAGGATGTGTATTGGTAAAAGTTATCTGGATCAGTTGGGAAGTATTGCTCTATATAGCAATTTCCCTCATTCAGATGCTCTAATCATTAGATAAATATCTAATGATTCTCTGATGTCTCTGCTATCTGGACACGTCAGGCTCGTAATCATGTTAGTATATTATATATATATATATATAAAATATAATATATATTCTGTATATATATAATATATAAAAATATATATTATATTATGTATATTATTTTATATTTATTATATAATATATTATATATTATTATATATAATATTACATATATTATATATAATATATATTATATATATAATGTGTATGTATGTGTATATATATACATACATATATATATGTATATATATACACATACATACATACACACACAGCCTCAAAGCTTCTAGAAATTAGATTTTGGTTTCTGAAGAGTATATCTTCTACAGATAAGACTATAACTATGGAATCAGTTGCCCCACTCACCTTGCCATAACCCCAGTATCATTAACTTACCTCAAATGGTGTCTTTGTGGGGATAATTACTAATATTGATGGGGGTAAATCTGTAATTCTGGGGGTGAGGGGCCAGGACTAAAACCAGTGGATTGCCCTAAGACACTTCTGCTCCAAGTAAGGAAGAACTAACTCTTAATCTTTAGAGTTTTCTAAAAGTGGAATTTGTTGTTGTTGTCCAACACCTGGTAACCCCATTTAGGATTTTCTAGGCAAAGATATTGGAGTGATTTGTCAATTCTTTCTCCAACTCATTTTACAGATAAGGAAACTGAGGCAAACAGAGTTAAGTGTTTTGCTCAGGATCACACAGGTACTAAGTACCTGAGGTCAAATTTGGACTCAGGAAGCTGATTCTTTCTGGCTCCAGGCCCAGAGTTCTATACACTGTGGTGCCATTTAGCTGCCTAAAAAGTGGAATAAACTACATTATAAATTAATGACTTCTCCATCCTTGGAAATGATTGACCTCCTGTCAGGAATGTTGCAGAGAGGTTTAACCAGGTGACTCCCAAGTTTCCTTCTACCTGGAAACAGTTTTCTTTGGTTGCTGAAGTATGTCCAGAGAAGTCCTTAGGCTTGGATTAGAGGTAAAAGGCAGGTACCCGAGTGTGCATCTGGGGAATTAAGTCACATGGGGATGAGTTAAATGCCTGTGCCATAATCTAAGGGTTTAATATAACCCAGAGCCTGCTGATGAAGAGATGATCTTGGATGTGTGGCCAATGAAAGCCACCAAGGGACTTTTAAGAGTTTTTGGACTCAGACAGACAGAAAGTCAATGCTAGTCATTCAAATTCTGATCTCAAAGTTAGAGAAAAGGCATTCATAACCCTGTGACCTTAATACTAATGAGGCAAAGTGTCGTTATGAATAGAGCATTGGCCCAAAGTCAAGAAGATCTGAGTTTCCATTTCATCCCAGACATTAACTACTGGTGGCCCTATACTTAACTTGTATATGCCTCAGTTTGCTCACCCATGAAATGGGGATCATAGTACCTGAAAATTTTATTTTACATGGTTATCAAATGAGATGATGCTTATAAAGTATTTTGTAAACCTTAGAGTGTTTCATAAATATCAGTCATTACTTGAGGTTAAGGTAGGAAGGATGGAGAGTTTGTATTTTCTGCTTATGGGAGAGTGGCGTGAAAATGAGCTACTGGCACCTTTTTAGCTGAAAGATATGGTTAGAAATATACTGTCGCTATGACTCTCCAGCTCACATTCAAAGTTCCAGCTACAAAGGAGGGGGAGGGCCTTCTACAAGAGTATTAGGGACTCAGAACTGGGCTGATAGGAGTCTCTGATGGGAGTCTCTGATAGGAGTCTCCATCACTGCTCCTCAGGTCCTGGTATCCTTGGATGGGAAGGCATTGTATCTCAGAACATATGATCTTGGGCTGGAAGTCCCAGTGGAGGACCCACTTTCTCCACAGCCTCACAAAGCCAGGTGCTGGCTCTTGGAATCCAGCATTTTTCTTCCTCCTCCTCTCTCCTTCTCCTCTCCTCTTTCTCCTTCCCTCCTCTCTCTCTTTTTTTCTTTGTCTCTCTGTCTGTGTGTGTCTTTCTCACACACATACACACATACACAACACTCCCTATCTCCTCTTCTATCTTGGCACTTTCACCTCTATGTTTTTCTTTCTTTCTTTCTTTCTTTTTTATAATAACTTTATTGACAGAACCCATGCCAGGGTAATTTTTTACAACATTATCCCTTGCACTCACTTCTGTTCTGATTTTTCCCCTCCTTCCCTCCACCCTCTACCCCAGATGGCAAGCAGTCATATACATGTAAAATAGGTTACAGTAGATCTTGGATACAATATATGTGTGCAGATCACCTCTATATTTTAATTTAATCCAATATTTTATTGACCTACACTATATTGATTGGATCATTGTACATATATGCCCTCTCCCCCTCATTCATACTCCTAATTTTACATAGTTTCTCCATCTATAATGCTAAACTCAATCCTTCATTCTTTATCTTCTTTCTTTTCTCCCTCTTCATCTTCCTTCATACTTTGTTTCCTCTCTCTCTCCTCTCTTTCTCTCTCTCTCCCTTTTTTTCTCTTTCTCTCTGTCTCTGTCTGTCTCTGTTTCTCTGTTTCTCTCTCTCTCTCTCTCTCTCTCTCTCTCTCTCTCTCTCTCTCTCTCACACACACACACACACACACACACACACTCACTCAATCAATGAATCAGTCTCATACCACCAAATCAAATACTTGACCATCAGCATCCTTCTTTAAATAGCTGTAGAATTTTCAAATACAGCTACCAGCTGCTGGTGTCTGACAGCTTCCAGCACCTCCCTAACACAGCCGTCTGTCTTTCAGCTCAGATGTCCCCAGGGTCCCACAGAAGGGGGATTCAGCTGAATGCAAACGAATAATTTATTGACTGCAGTGGGAACGGGCTATTTCTCACCTTCCCCTTCCCTTCAGGAATCCTTAGCCTACTCAAATGAGCTTGCATTTTCTTATCTGTTTATCTCTTGCTTCCCCAATGGAACTGAGGTTCCTAGAAGGCGATTTTTTTTTTTTTTTGCCTTTGAATCTCAGCTGCCTAGTACAGCACCTAGGTCATAGAAGGCATTTAATAAATGTTTTCAAGTTATCGGATTAAATTAAAATATAGAGGTGTAAGTGCTGGATAGGGAGCCAGCAATTCTACTTAGATTTTAGATTCTAGTTCTTGTCCTGCCACTAGGGTTCTCTCCTTGAGCAACCATTTCTGCATGGTTGAATGACCTTGAAAAAACAATCTCTGGTGAAATGGATAATTAATATTATGGAGAGGAGATAGTGTTGAGTTTGTGTATGTGAGAGAGAGACACACACAGAGAGACAAAGAGAGAGAGAGTAGGAGAGGAGAAGAGAAGGAGAGAGGAGGAGGAGGAGGAAGAAGAAAGGAAGAGGAAGAGGGAGAGGAGGAGAAGAAGATAGAAAGAGATAGGGAAAGAGAAACAAAGGGAGAGGGAGAGAAGAAAGAGACAGAGAGAAAAGCAGACATGATGTACAACGTGTCATGTAGTAGACAGAGCATATTACTTGGAGTCCGGAAGACTCGAGTTGAAATCTTACTGGACATACGATGCTTGGGAAATCACTCAAATTCCCTCAGTCTCAGTTTTCTTATTGGTAAACTGGGGATAATAATAACATCTATCTTCCAGGGTTGTTGTGAGTCTCTAATGAGATTTTAGAGATAGAGTGCTATACAAACCTGCAAGTGCTGTATAAATGCTAGCTGTCATCACTAAAGAGAAAGAAAGCTATTTTGACATCTAGTTAACTATTCTAATTAGAGTGCTTATAAATATATGTGCCGGACACAGTGCCCTCAAGGAGGTTACATTCAAATCAGAAGAAAGAAGAACAATCACAAAGGGAGCAGAATTTGATTTTCTAGTTGGCAAAGAGTGGAGGCAATGAGCCGAGTGGAGGGGGACTGAAGATGTCCACGAATGGTTGTGGGGGGGCTTAGAGACCAGCAAGGGAAGACCAAAGATGGGGGGGCATTCCTGGAGCAGAGTCCTATTGTGCAGAGGAGGGGATGGACTAATTGGAGACCACAAGGCTGGAGAGATCCAGGAAGTAGCATGGTGGGTTATGAAAAGATGGCCACATTGGACAAACGAAGAACGCTGTAGAAGAACTGGGACCAAAGATGCTGTAGGGGAAATATCTGATAGGGAGAAATGTCTGGTCCTATGGCAAGGGGAGAGATGACCTGGAGACAGCCCAGGAGCTCCAGAAGGACTTCACGATAATGTCACAAAGAGCCAAAGATCTCCAGCACAATGATTGGACCTTTTGTGGTTGACTTAACCACATGAATAAGGCAATAATAACAGTCCTACTCTGAAACATGCTTTATATTTGTTATCTCAATTATGGGGAGATTTGCAATCTGCACTGTTGGAAGATGAGATCACAGTTGCGCTTGTACTGGAGTCTCAATTTCCTCATTTGTAAAACAAAACAGAACAAAACCTGATAAATCATAACTCCTGCTTTGCCTCCTTCTGAGTTGTTTTGAAGCTGGAATATTAAAGAACATAAAAGCCTTCTGCAAAGTGTGAAAGCCATGAAAATGTAAAGCATTACTATTCACTTTGTTGTGGTAAGAATTTTTCTGACACATTTGGGGTAGAAGGAAGCAACTATTTCTTTATGCAATATACACTCAGGCTCAGACTCTCCTGCCCCTGGGGACATTGGCTTTCCTCCTTTGGCTGCAGTGTAGAGAGACCTGGGTAATTCCATTAGCAATGCTATGTTAAGAAAATATCAGTGTAATAAAACCTTATGCCTCCGGATATTATGGGGCCAAAGTGGAGGCAAAGAATGATTTTCTCTTCATATGTAAAAGACATCAAAGCTGTTTTCTGTTCACTAGCACAGATACCTGCTGATAGGGGTTTTATTTTCTCTATTATTGAACACTAAATCTAGTTGGCAGCTATATGGGGCAGTGGATAGAGTGCTGGGACTACACTCAGGAGCACCTGAGTTTTAATCCAGCCTCAGACACTTATTAGCTGTGTTATCCAGGGAAAGTCATATAACCTATGTTTGCCTCAATTTCTTCTTCTGAAAAATGGGGATCAAAATAAAGTACCTATCTTCCACAATTGTTGTGAGGATCAATTGACATAATAATTGTAAAGTACTTAGTATAGTGCCTGACACAAAATAGCCACTTAATAAATGCTCATTTGCCTCTTTCTTGCCTTTCAATCTAGTGCAGGTTCTTGCACATGATAAGTGCTCAAGAGATTATTTTGGCTGTTTCAGTACTTTGCTTACTCTGATCTCATCAGTATGGGTATTCCGTTCCAGCTGTATTGATTTCTACCCATCTATGCCTTCCTACTTTATGTGACTCTTGTTTACGACCTCTCATAAATTTTCTACAAGAGATTCATCCAAAATGCTTAGAATCTTTTTTGAATTCTTGGCAAAATGGTTATTGATGAAACATATAGGATATTCTTTGTTCTCACTTCATAATAGCATCTATTTTATCCAGAATTACACTTGATAATATTAATACTTAGAGACTTTCAGAAGAAGGTTTTCTCTGTTGTTACAGCTTTCAAGGACTCATTTTGACCAATGCATGAGAAATACTTGCTTGGATGAGTACATTGCCACCATTTTGTTTTGTCACATTAAAATTTGGATTTTTTAAAAACTGTAAACAGATAATCAGCACAGCAGAGTGTTGCATTCTCTGCATCTCTCAGTCAATCATGAGTCTGTAAAGATGTGGTCCTCTATAGAATGATGTTTACAACTGCTTGTTCCCTTCATCAAAGATGTTCTTGAATTATATAGATTATTCTCATAAAATTGGGTAGATTTGGGAACAGGACATATGACACGGTAGTTACTCATTTTTTTTTGATTACCTTTTTTGGGTTGTGATAAAGTTTGAGATGTTTTTGAAGCTTTTTGTATTGTCTCTCTTTAAGAATCAAAATCTCAAAATTGTGTCATTCCACATGGAACTCATTGGTGAATAATAGGTCTAATTGTTCTTCTTTCCTTTGTTTTCTATTGGGCATTTCCTCAATCAAACTCAGTCCTGTTGAAGACCTTAGCTTAAAAAGGCCATGCATCTGGGGCCATATCTAGTGATCATGATCTGTATCCATTGAATCCAGATGGCTCTGGAGAAGAAAATAAGGCTGGTGGTTTTGCACAGATCTCCCTCACTTATATCCAATTCACTTGCAAGTCCTGCATGGTCCCTTTTGAGAATGAAGGACAAACAACAACACCAAAATAGTATCACCTCCTCCAGGAACATGATGTTCGAATCAAAATGTGATGGTTCTGGTATAATTGATAGAGAATTCATCATAGAACTTTGACATTTCTTACCCTTCCAGATTCATCCAAAATGATGAATTAATAATGAATTTAAGGTTAGAATCAGGATTTCTTTATTTAATTGGATATATCGCCATATTTTCTGCAAACTTCTTTCCCACCCTGATGGCTACTGTTTTCACTATATGGTGGGGTGATGCTCAAAAATATTCTACTACCTTCCCTTGATTGCATACCAGTTTTTCATTTTAAATTTGTCTTAAATTTCATATTGATTTTGATTTTTTGCTCTAACAAGTCAATAGTTGTATCATACATAATCAGATACAAAAATGACTCTAACCTGGATTAACAATCATTTCCTGTCAAAAAAGAATTGATTTCACTTTTCATGGTGTTCAAAAATATATATGCAAACACAAACATGTATATGTGTATATAATATAGTAATATTGTAAATATACAATACATAATACATTTAGTGTAATAAATATAATATTGTCAGTAGTAGTTTATATTGTAATTTTGAATTGAATATTAAATGAATGTATTTTGAGCTACTATGATGTTTCTTGACACTCAGGTTTTTTATATATAATTTCTTGGATATAGCATAAGTAGCTGTTTTGGATACATCCTTAATTTAATTAACCTTCCTTCTATCAATACAGATATAATATTTCTAAATCTTCTCATCCTTATTTCATTTAATTGCCTTGCCATTAAAAAACTCCAAGTTATTTATAATTTGTTTTTTTTAATGTGTATACTAAGAAAGTCTGTTATGATCCTATGTTTAATGCTCTCTTTTGATCTTTTTTCTCCTCTATATTTTAGAGGGATTTTGTTTCAGTTATAAATTTTTGTATTATTATAAAAGATGCCTTTATAGAATTGTACTTGTTCTGATCTTTCTTCTGAGTCATTTTGTATATCTTTCCATATCTCTCTGGATTTTTTATATTTGTAATTTCTTTTTAACTAATAATAATCCTTTATTGAACTTTAATGTCCTTTAATGAACCTCTTGGTTCATTCAGCCTCCAATTGTTAATATGTACATCTTTCCACTAATCCTCATTAGAGAATCTGCCCAGTGTCTAGGCTTTCCTTTGATTCACTGAAAACAGTGTCCTCAGAGTCTTAGTTCAATTTGTTATTAAAAGTCAAAAATTGAAATATGACTTGTAGGTCACTGTGTTTACCTAAGAGAGACATTTTTGTGGGTAGTTATTGTTTTGTTTTTGTTTCAAGACTGCCCTATCTCTTTATCCAGCTAAGTATGCTTTCAATGATATTTATGTATTTGCTTGAGCTACTTTAATTATGACTTTTTAAAAAAAAAAACATGATGCTCCATGATTTTTTTAACATCTAAGATTTTCAGATAAATATTGATGTGTAAGTTGCTGGCCTGTATAGCAGCAAAATTGTGTGTGTGTTTGTTTTTTTAGAAGAACTGTATAGCTTCTCAAGCTTGACCCAATCTCGAGCCTGCTCACTGTCCATCTCGAAGCACAATTCCTGGGATCCATCAATGATTTGTATATCAATCAACCAGCTCAATGTCTACCCATCCCAAAGGTAGGACAATATGAATTTTTTATTCATTTTGAGTTTCTACTAGGAGTGATTAGACTGATGCCTTTTGTACCAAGAATTGACTAAAGATGGTTTTGCTGTGCTATGAGGGTAATATTGGCCCAGTCTTTGAGAGTTAGAGGTTTTCACAAAATAGTCATAAAGCCAATTATACTAAAAAGAAATTTGCTCTTGTTGTTGATGCAAATAGACTTACACAAAGGAAAACATGAGATATTTAAGATTTCCAGAGGAATATAGTCATTGAAAATGGAGGCCTTCAAGTTTGGCATTGGAAGGACTGTGTGGCTTTTCAGTTTTGATCCAGTCTCAATCCATTGACTCATTTGTTTACACCAATTAATTGTCTGTCTCCTAGTGTAATCCCTATAATCTATCACACTCTTCAAAAAAAAAAAAAAAAAAAAAAAAAAACAAAACCTCAAGGACATTGTCAAGTTGCTCCAGTATAAGAGTGATTAAGGACCCAGTTTTGCTTTCCCTCAACTAGGAAGACAGATAAGAGATGAGTGTGACTGGATATGGCAAAGCCTAGTATGACCTGTCACAAGATCCCTGCCCACATATTCTTGCAAAAGAAGCTTCTTTCCCCGTTTTTAGTTTGTTTGTTTGTGTGTTTGTTTTGGTTCTCTTTGGGATGTAGAACTAGCAATCGTATTGCTGGAGCAAAGCAAACAATGTTCTTGAAGGAAAGATACGTAGGGAGAGATTCATTCTGGAAATGACACAATTTTTCAGCATTCAAGTTTTGTTATCTGCAAAAGAAGGAGATTACAAAAGAGCTACAGGTTCTTTTCATCATACATAGTGCTTCTCTTGGGGGTGGAAGGAAGGAAAACATTGCCCTTTCTTCTTTCTTCTGTTTGTATGTCTGAAAATCCAAGGCCAGGAAACTGCTCTCCCAGAAACTCATACTCAATTGCAACCTTTCTTTTTTGGAAAATTGATACCCTATTGTTGCCTTTCATTTCTTGTGACAGAAAACTGCTATATCTTTTCTCAGAATCTTTCTCTGTTTCATAGATGGCATTCCAAAAGAGAAAGCCCATTATTAATCTATGGCAAGCCAGTTTTGTACATTGAGACAGGCTCTCAAGCTCAAAGGTTTTGTTTTTTAACTACTTCAATTGTCATCTGTGAATAGGAGCTTTCTGAAAGCCAGAAAATCCTTAAGGAATTCTTTTTTTTTTTTTTTTTTTTTTTGCTAGAACTTCACAGGAAATTAGGTAAACATATTCTATGCATCTCATTTGAAATGAGTACTTAGCAGATCATTGAACAAGGCCAGCTTCAGAGTCTCATCTGTCACAAAGCCTTGTGTAATTTGAACATATATATGGGAGATAGCTCCCATGAAGAAAACAAATCAAATGCTTTAAAATTTTTTTAAAACAATAGAAATGATATACTTGACAAAGAACTACCTCTACTAACGTAGGTCAGCACATTCTCTGAAACTTAGTTTTATAAGCCAAATTAGTGAGAGGTTATATGTGCCAGAGGCAAGATGTGAATGTGGGTTCTAGGTATCTGACTTTAAGACTGGCTCTCTATCCATTCTGCCGTATTGTCTTTCATATGGCCTATTCTTTTTAGTCATCTTTTTAACTGGTGGTTTGAAAAATCATCTTCAGAGCCCACTTCTTCCTTGTGTTTTCATCAGGGTACTCTTGATATCCACATGATCATAAGATCTTGCAGAGATCAGAAAGCAGATGAATGGGTTAGTAGTGATTAATATTATCCTGCCCTCCAACTCAAGGAGAAGCACTATGTATGATCTTTGGTTTCTTTGTAATCTCCTTCTTTTGGAGATAATGAAACTTGAAAGCCTTAAAAATTGTGTCACTTCCAGAATGAATCTCTTCTATTCCTATCCTTCCTTCAAGAAAAAACATCAAGTATTTGCTTTGCTCTACTAATACAATTTCTAGGTCTATATCTCAAAGAGAAGCCAAAAGGGGGAAAAAAGCTATTTGTACAAAAATATTTGTAGCAGCTCTTTGTGTGGTGGCTAAGAATTGTAAATCAAAGGAATACCCATTAATGGGGGAATAGCTGAATAAGTTGCAATATATTATTATAATGGAATAATATTGTACTATAAGAAATGACAAGCAGAATGATTTCTTAAAAACCTGGAAAGAATTACAAGAACTGATAGAAAGTGAAGTGAGCAGAACCAGGAGAAAATTAAAACAGTAACAGAAATATTGTCTGATGAGCAACTGTGAATGGCTTGACTGTTCTTAGCCATACGATGACCCAAGACAATCTCAAAGGACCTATGATGAAAAGGAATCTTTGCCTCCAGATAAAAAGCTGATATCATCTGAATCAAAGCGTATTATTTTTCACTTTCTTTATTACTTTTCATTACTTTGAGTTTTCTTCCACAAAATGACTAATATAGAAATGTTTCACAGGATTGCACATGTATTGTTCATGTAATTTATATCAGATTGCTTAGTGTCTCAGGGAAGAGGAAAGGGAAGTGAGGATAGAATTTGGATCTGAAAACTTAAAACAAATGTTTAAAAATTGGTTTTATGTATAACTGGAGGAAAATAAAATAGTATTTTTTCCAAAGAAAGGCATCAAAAAACACTGAACATGACAAGTACTAAACAATATCATAAATGAAATTGATTCTAGCTTTCATATCCCATAAAACAACTGTAATTTAAAAAAAATGAAATTGAATTATAAATCTGTGTGGCCTCTGGCCACCACATGTCCTTGCTCTGGAAATGAGACTAGATGTCTATGTGGCTGAGGCACTTTCTGAATACTTTTGATTTTTTGATTGTGGTAACTATTCTACATCTTTTAAACTTTTCTAAAAAATAGTTCAAGTCCACATCTTTATTTTTGTCTCTCATTTTCTAAAATCAACGGTTTGTTCAAATACCATAGGTTGGACCTGTTGTGGGTACATAGAGTGTTATTCTCTCATTTTCACTCTAGCATCCATTTTTCTGCCTATTTGTACTTTAACTCTAATTAATTGATGATTTCAATCACTCACCAAAAAAAAATGAAAAGCAAATGACCCTTTAGATGGGCTAACTGGTTGTTTTCTGTCT
Organism: Sarcophilus harrisii; assembly: GCF_902635505.1. NCBI lineage: Eukaryota > Metazoa > Chordata > Mammalia > Dasyuromorphia > Dasyuridae > Sarcophilus > Sarcophilus harrisii. The sequence goes on from NC_045426.1 coordinate 27,965,937, forward strand.
GGTAAAGAAGGCTATTTTATTTTTGAAGATGTTTTTCATTGTTTGTCATACCCAAGTCTACTCACTCTTTTGTCAGGGAAAACATTTACCATATACAAATGAGAGAATTCTTAATCATGTCTCAAATTCAAATTAATTCAGTCAATAATCCTTTATCAAGTGTTGCTTATTTGCAAGGCACTGTTCTAGGAATGGGAACTAGAACTATGATTTCATTGGCATAGGTAGGCAAGAAAATTCCCTCTACCAAGCTACTGCAGGCAAGTATCTTCTATGCAATCTATAGATTTAGAGAGATACCTTAGAGCCCTTGACCATAATCATATAAATAATATGTATCAGAACTCCAATTTTATTGACCACCTGTACATTCTTCATATCACAATTCCTCTGATACTAGGGATCCAAAGACAGGAAACACCAAAAGAGGCAAAAATGAAATAGTCATTTTCCATAAGAATTTCCATTTTCCTGGGGGATGATTACCACATATATAGAGATGATTAAATATAAATTAATCTCAAGAAAAAGAAAGCACTGATGACTGGGAGCATCAGGACAGATTTTATGCAAGAGATGGGAAATTGGGGATACTAAGAGATGGCAGTTCAGAAAGATTGCATTTCAGGTATGAGAAACAGCCTCTACACCTGGCTAGTCTCTTGATTTTTTTATGCCAAACCACATTTTCCAACATACTTTTTTCTATCCTCCCTATACTCACTTATGCACTGAAATCCCCAAATATGAAAATACATGTTGACTTAATTTGGAGACTTTTTTTCAAATTCTTCCTAGAATTTCTCTATTTCATCCTCAGCAATGGATAATGATGCATAGACTACAATTATTTTCTTGGTGGTCTGTTTGCTTATACTTGTCATGAATACTGTAAGACAAAATGACCAAATGTCCCATGATTCTATGTGTTCCTTATTGCCTTTGGCTGTACAATGAAACCGATTTGGCCAATTGTTTTATTTGCCTCTCCAAAGAGAATCTGTGAGCCATTTTGACATTTGGCTGCCATTTCTTTGTCATCTGGTTTCATTTAAATTGAAAATGTCAATATGGTTGTAATTCAGTTCCTTTGGTATGTCAACTTCTTAGTCAATGGACAAAGATCACACTTTAAGAATGGCAGCAGTTATATAGCCCAAAGAGGTCAAAGGCAAAAAGAAAGGCGCCACATCTACCAAAATATTTACAGCATCACTTTTTATGGTAGCAAAGAACTGAAAACAAAGGAGATGCCCATTGCTTAGGGAATAACTAAACAAGTTGTATATGACTGTAATAGGATATTTCTATGCTATAAGTATTAATCAGTAGGATGGATAAAAAGAAGCATGGGAACATGTAGGAAATCCTTCTTTTGATTATCTCTAATTTATCTCATGTATATCTTGTTTGTATATAATTGTTTGCATGTTGTCTACTCAATCAGACCATGAAATTCTTGAGAGTAAGGACTTTTTCTTTTGCCTTTCTTTATATCCAAAGTGCTTAGTTCCATACCTGGCACATAATAGGTGCTTAATAAATACCTATTGACTGACCCGCTGATGTAAAATGAAAAATAGCATGGGAGAATGGAGAAACAATGCTATGAATTCAGAGCACCTGAGTTCAACTCCTAGTTCTGTTGCTTTACTCCTTATATGAACTTGGACTTGACATTGAACTTTGTTTGGCCTTCTCAGTAAGATACAGTGGTTGGACTAGATCCCTTTCAGTTTAAATCAATAATATTATGAAGTAAGCAGAACTAACATATATGCATATACATACACACAATGACTGCAACAATGGAAATAGATGTAAACAACTAAAATGGAATACTATGAAATTATAATGATCAATGAGAAGACATAAGAAAAAGGCATTTCTCATACTTTATTTTTTTAACCAGAGGTAGGGAACTACAAACGTGGAATTTGGCATATAATGACAGATTTGTTTGACAAATTGATAAGTTTTGCTAGACTGATTTTTAAAAAAATTTGTTTTAAGGACTTTCCCTCTGGAAAGAGGAGTAGGAATTCACTGTGAAATGTAAATGATATAAAACCAAAAGATATTAACAAAAATTTATTCTAAAAAAACAATTTCAGCCACTAAATTAATGTTCCTGGAACTCGCACAACTTTAATCCTCCTTTGGCCCTAGTCAGTTCAGAAGAAAAAGTAGGGAGGGCTGCTGCTTAAGACTAAATTATATTTGATTTTTTTGTGTGCCAAAAAAATTCATCATCTGATGACCAGCCTGCTGGTATAATGATACTCTCTGTCCTTAGCCAGCTAGTCCTTGGACAGCAGATAATGTCTGAGTGACAGATGTGGTGTGAAGCAAAAATAATTAGATCCCAGAGCATCAAATTTGTCCTGGGTTAATTCAATTCATCAGCAAAAGAGCCCTACCTCCATGGTTGGAAACTTCTCAAAGGAACAAAAGGACAGGGCCTGTATTTATGTTTAAACCACAAAGAATTGGAGGTCTCGAGGGAAAAGAAATTGGGAAGGGATGCCAAAGGAGCTGGCTTATTAGATAAGATACCTTAACCTGAATGACCTAAAATCAGAGAACTTTTGAAGCCTTCATGAACAGATATTATCACACAGGATGTTCTTATGAAGGGTTATTGGGGAGAGTAGTATTATAAGGAAGTCCTTTAATTGGTGAGCTCTTGTTTATCCTTTCTTTTTGAAGAGACATCACAGGGCAATGACTGGATTCATGAATAAATTGGACTTAAGTGAGGCAAAGTTGCACAAATTGCCAGCCTCACTTCCAGAGTCATTTTAGTCCAAGACAAAAGTCAGGATGACTGCTGGTGGTCAAGGATTCAATGGATGAACTTGATGTCATGGGGAAGAAGTTCTTAACATGAAGGGAATTGTACTCAGTTCATCCAGAAGGGGGAATTTGTACTGTTTATTATCCACACAAACCTGAAGGTTTTCCAAGTTTCAAAGTCCCTCCCAGAGAGAGAGACACCTATTTTTGTGGCACAGAATTTGAGAATCCAGGGTCTCCTCCAGGCCACAAAAGATCAGGAACATAATGAGGACCTATTAGATATAAAGGATTGGTATCTCTATTCTTGATGAGTATAGGACTCTTCAAAGAGATGTTTAATAACATATGCTAACCCAAACTCATCTATTTCCAAGGGACCATAATCTTTTAAATCATGTAGATAGGGATTATTTCATAATTGGTTGGAAATATAGATCTTGGAAAAAATTTGAATTCAGTAAATCACAGTATTGGGAGCAACTGGATTTGACCCAATTCTTAGGTTGATATATGTTCTTATATTCTGAGAGAGTTGCATAATATACTCTTAATAAGGGTCTTTTAACATTTTTGTTTCATGAACTTTCTTGGCAATCTGGTGATTTCCATAGATCTTTTCTCAAATAATGTCTTTTTTCCTCTTTTAAAAATTTATTTTATGGTCAAAAGATATGAACAGACAATTTTCAGATAAATTGAAACCATTTCTAGTTGTATGAAAAAATGCTCTAAATCATTATTGATTAGACAAACACAAAATTAGACAAAAACACCTTGTAATAAGAGAGCCATCTACACTCAGAGAGAGGACTGTGGGAACTGAGTGTGGATCACAACATAGCATTCTCACTCTTCTTTTATTGTTGTTTGCATTTTATTTTCTTTCTCATTTTTTTCTTTTTGATCTGATTTTTCTTGTGCAGCAGGATCATTCTACAAATATGTATGTATATATTGGTCTTAACATAAATTTTACCATGTTTAACATATATTGGATTACTTGCTATCTATGGGAGGGGGTAGGGAGAAAGGGGGAAAAATTGGAACACAGGATTTTGCAAGGGTTAAGGTTGAAAAATTATCCATGCATATCTTTTGAAAATTAAAAAGGTTTAATTTTTAAAAAGAACAAAAATATTTTATTTTAAATTTATGGAATAAAACAAGTATTTTCATAACATAGGATAATAAAAAGATTGTTGCATAAGAAAATGCAAATCTACTATGCACAACTTACTATTTCTTTCAAATATACAACAAAATTATCAGGTAAATTTCTTTTTTTTTCTTTTTTTTTATTTCTGGAAGAAATTTAAAGGTATGGAAAAGAATATGTCCTTTTTTCAGCTATGCATGGCACCTACACAAAAACTGACCAAGTATTAGGGCATAAAAACCTCAAAATCAAATGCAGAAAGGCAGAAATATTAAATGCTTCCTTTTCAGACCACAATGCTATGAAAATTACATTCTATAAAGGGCCAGGAAAAGATAGATTAAAAGCCAATTAGAAATAAAATAATCTAATTCTAAAGAACAAGTTGGTCAAACAACAAATCATAGAAACAATCAGTAATTTCATCCAAGAATATGACAGTAAGAGACAACATGCCAAAATCTATGGGCTGGAACCAAAGCAGTTCTTAGGCGAAATTTTATATCTCTAAATAGTTATATGAATAAAATAGAGAAAGAAGAGACCAATGAATCAGGCACACAACTGGAAAAACTAGAAAAAGAACATATTTAAAACCCTCAAATAAAAAATCAGAAATTCTGAAACTCAAAGGAGAGACTAATAAAACTGAAATTAAGAAAACTATTGAACTAATTAATAAAACTAAGAGGTAGTTTTATGACAAAACCAATAAAACAGATAAACTTTTGGTTAATTTGATTAGAAAAAGGGAAGGAAAAAAATTGCCAGCATTGAAAAGGGTAAAGTCACCACCGATGAAGAAGAAATTAAAATAATTAGGAGTTATTTTGCCCAACTGTATACCAATAAATCTGACAATCTAATTGAAATGGATGAATGTCTATAAAAATATAAATTTCCCAGATTAACAGAAAAGGAAATAAATTACTTAAATAGTCCCACTTTAGAAAAAGAAATTGAGCAAATCATGAATGAACTCTCTAAGAAAAAATTTCCAGGGTTAGATGGATTTATAAATGAAATCTACCAAACACTTAAAAAACTATTAATTCCAACACTATATAAAACTATTAAAAATAGTGAAAGAAGTCCTGCCAAATTTCTTCTATGACATAAATATGGTACTGGCACCTAAACCAGGAAGAATCAAAACAGAGAAAGAAAATTATGGACCAATCTCCCCAGTAAAAACTGTTGCAAAAAGATTACAACAATTTATCATCATGATAATGCACTATGGCCAAGTAGGATCTGTGCCACGAATGTGGCTGGTTCAATATCAGGAAAACTATTGCCATAATTGACCATATCAATAACAAAACTAACAGAAATCATGATAATTTTAATAGATTCAGTAAAGTTTTGGGTGAAATACAACACCCATTCCTATTAAAAACACTAGAGCATATAGGAATAAATGGAGTTTTCTTTAAAATGAGAAATAGCCTCTATCTAAAACCATCAGCAAGCATTATTTGTAATGGAGAAAAGCTAGATATGTTCCTAATTACATCAGGGTGAAACAAGGATGCCCATTATCACCACTAGTATTCAATATTGTACTAGAAAACTCAAAAGTGCATACAATCAAACTGCCAAAAAATTACTTTTCAGAACTAGAAAAAAATAAAAACAAAGTTCATCTGGAAAAATAAAAGGTCAAGAATATCAAGGGAATTAATGAAAAAAAATACAAAGAATGGTAGTTTAGCAGTATCAGATCTAAAACTCTATTATAAAGAAGTCATCCAAAATATTTATTATTGGCTAAGAAATAGAATGGTGGATCGGTGGAATAGGTTAGATATACAAATCACAATAACTGATGACTACAGGGATCTAGATTAGATTTGATAAAGCACAGAACTAAAGCTTCTGGGATCAGAACTCACCATCTCACAGAAATTGCTGGGAAAACTGGAAAATAATCTGCCAGAAACTTGGCATACATCTTATACCTCATACCAAAATAAAGTCAAAATAGGTACATGGTTTGAGCATAAAGGGTGATACCATAAGCTGTAATGTTCTTGGTGGTTTTCTGGAGGTCTCTGAGCAGCCTTCCTTTCAACAGATTAATTACCACAAGAATAGACAAGTGTTAAAGTCCAAATCCTTTTTCATCTCCTTCACAACCTAGTTTCTTTGCCTGGGGCCCAGCTAGCTTTCTTGAGAGCCTTTCATACTGGTCTTGGTCTCAGTGAGGGAAGTGCAGGAGGCCAGCTACCAGGAGCCTGAGTGAAAATGGAATGAATCTCTTTCCTTGGCTCTGAGAGCTTAAGCTCCTGCCTCCAGTCCTCTCGTCTTCTCTGGCTCTGAATCTAGCTCTGAGTCTCAGCTTTATATGCTCTACACCAAGTATAAGCCAATCATTATATCATTAGGAAACCATTATTTCATTGTAAGATTAAATCAATCATACTAAACTTAGAGAACTATTAATCATCAGGCTAAACTAGATAACCATTGTCTTATCAATTCCACTGAGTTAGCACTTTGTAAGAATCCTTGTTTTGAGTACACAGTTCTGGCCCATAACAAAAGCAAATTGGGAGAGTAAGGGACAGTTTACCTATTAGAAATTTGGAGAAGGAGGAATTTATGACCAAAGAAGAACTAGAGAATATTATGAAGTGCAAAATGGACAATTTTAATTACATAACCTTAAAATAATTATACAAAAAGAAAACAAACAAGATCAAAAGAGAAGTACAAAACTGGCAAAAAAAAATTTTACATCTAATATTTCTAATAAAGGCCTCATTTTTAAAATATATAAAAAATTGCATCAAATTTATAAGAACACCAGTTATTCCTCAGTTGATAAATGGTCAAAGGATATGAAAGGATAATTTTCAGATGAAGAAATTAAAGCCATCTATAGTCATAAGGAAAAATGCTCCAATTGATTAGAGAAATGAAAATTAAATAACAGAAGAACCATCTCACACTGTTCAGATTGGCTAAGATGACAAGAAAAGAAAATAATAAATATTGGAAGGGATGTGAAAAAACTTGGACACTAATGCTTTGTTGGTGGAGTTGTAAAATGATCCAATCATTTTGGAGAGCAATTTGGAACTATGCCCAAAGAGCTATAAAACTGTGCATACCCTTTGATCCAGCTGTGTCCCTATAAGGTCTATATCCCAAGGAAATCATAAACGTGCAAAAATGCTTGTAGCAGCTTTTTTTTTTTTCTGGCTAGCAAAGAATTGGAAATTAAGTAGATACCCTTCAATTGGAGAAATAAGATGTGGTATATGAAACTAATGGAATATTATTGTTATATAAAAATGACGAACAAGCTGATTTTAGAAAGTTCTGGAAAGATTTATATGAACTAATGCTGCACGAAATAAACAGAATCAGTAATATATTGTACACATTAACAGCAAGATTATGTGATGATCAGGTAGAAAAGATTTAGTTCTCAGTGGTTCAGTGATTCAAAGTAATCCCTATAAATTTTGGATGGAAAATGTCATCTGCGTTCCGAGAGAGAATTATGGACAGTGAATATGTTTTCACATGCTATTTTCACTTTTTTTTCTTCAGTTTTTTTTCTTCCTGTGGTTTTTCCCTTTTGTTCTGATTTTTCTCTCCCATGATTCATAAGGAAATGTGTTTTTAAAAATAATGTATATGTATAACCAGAAAAAAATAATTGGAATAAATAAAATATTATTCATAAGGAAATGTGTTTTAAAAATAACTGTGCATGTATAACCAGAAAAAAAATTAAAAAGAATAAAAAAGGAAGAAAATGAAAAAATATATTTTTTTAAATTTGTGGAATTAACAAGCATTTTCATAAAAAAAGGTGATTGTACATGAAACTGCAAATCTACTATGCACAATTTGTTATTTCTTTAAAATATACCACAAAATTATCAGGTACATTTCTTTTTTTTTTTCCTTTTCTTTCCACCTTGCCCTAGAAGACATCTATCATTAGACACAAATATATATGCAAAATTATCCCATGCACACTGCTATTTATCAGTTCTTTCTCTGGATACAAATAGCATCTTTATATGTACTTTATCGTTAATTTGGGTATTTTTAAAATACAAAATGATTTATTTGGTCTAAGTCATTCTTAAATCAATATTGTTATCACTATATACAATGTTATCTTGATTCTTTTCATTTCAAATTTTATTGTTTCATGCAAGTCTTTCCATGTTTTTTCTAAGATAATCAAGTTCATCATTTCACATTGCAAAGTAACATGCCATCATAATCATATACCACAACTTATTCAGCCATTCCCTAATTGATGGGCATCCCTGTAATTTCTAGTTCTTTGCCACCACAAAGAGAGCTGCTATAGACATTTTAGGATATTTGGTTCTTTTCTTTATACTATTTTTGGAAATAGACCAAGTAGTGGCATTTCTGGATTAAAGGGTAGTTTAACAACTCTTTAAGCATAATTCTAGATTGCTCTCCAAAATGATTGGATCAGTTCACAATTCCACCAACAATGAATTAGTGTTCCAATTTTTCCATATTCTCTCCAACATGTTGTGACTCTCCCCTTTTTAACCAACTTTAACCAATCTGATAAGTGTAAAATGATATCTCAGGGTTGTTTAAATCTGTATTTCTCTTATCAATAATGATGTGGAGTATTTTTCTATACAACTATGAATTGTTTTGATTTCTCATTTCAAAAACTGCCAATACGTCTTCATTGACCTTTGACCATATTAAAGATAATTTCTTTAAATGAGAAAATTGTTGTTATTGTTCATCCTTCCTTCTTAGAGTGCCAAAAAAATAATGAGTGATCAAAGTCTTCAGTCTTTCTCTCTCTTCCAGAGTAATCAAAGTCAAATGGCAAGATAAAGAAAAGGTGCAGTGGGTGACTTTGGCCTTTTTAAACTAAGGTTTTTTTTCCCCCCCCCCGGTCTCAGTGTGTCTGGTTTATGAAACCAGATGCATAAAATAAAATACAGGAAATTGCAAAGGAAACCTGTTAGGGAAAATAAAGGTGTCAATTCCCCCCATTCAAGTTCAGAAACCCCCAGAAGTTTGTGGACTCCTGGTTAAGAATCCCTATTTTAATAGTATCTATTAATGAGCCAATTATGAACTCAAAAAAAAAAAAAGTACATAATGACTTGGGAGTGAAAGAATAGTTAGTGGGAAGGGAAAAGGTATTAATATGTGCTTGTGGATATTGTCACAAACATGTATGTATAAATGTAAATTTTAATATATATGTATGTTTGTGTGTGAAAGAGAAAAGGGAGAGAAAGGAAAAAAAAAAAAGATGGGGGAAGGAGAGACTGGAGATAAGACAGAGATGAAACTAGCATTAAGGGAAACAAGAAGGGAAAAACCTACTTCCCACTTCTCCCTCTCAGGGCAAGAGTTACAGGAAGTTGAGAGTTAAAACATTAAAACATGGAAGTAGAGATTTTGAGGAGATGAAACATGGCAAGAATGTGAACCAAAAGAAGTAGATTTATTAATAACATTAGATTTCCCCCCCACCTAAGTAATTAGTTCTAGTAAAGGTCATTTTCTATAAATTTCTAGTTGAGAAGAGTTGTGATCTATCTTTTGGCAGTCCAATTAATTTTTTATTACCCTTCTCAATGCCAGTTGGTATTCATCAATACATTTGTAAATTTTATGTCATCAGCATACATAGGCAGAGAAAGAACTTTAGGATCAATTGAAGAGTCTGTCCCAGGACCCATCAAGTTTCACAGCTTGCATGTGTGGATGGTTTTTTAATTATCAATCACCAACATTGGTGTGATTGGTATGAGCCAACATGGTTCCATGGAAAGAGGGCTGGATATTAGTCTCAATCCTGGCTCTGCCACATCTACTCCTGAGACACTGGATAGATCATTGGAGTTCTCTTGACCTCAATCTTTTCTTTAGTAAAATGAAAGATTAGACCAGATAACCTCAAAGGTTCCTTCTTCCCCTGGATCTATGGAATTAAAAAGTTCAGATTTTCTGCTGGAAAAATCATGATTTTTTTTTTCTTTTTTTGCAGTGGCCCTCCTGGAACTGTTTTTTTTACGGGAAAAGAGGACAAATTAATCAAGAATCAGGAAAGGGAAAGTGGGCAGGTAATTTTGCCCCAAAGATATTTGGTTTAGTGTGAGACTAAGGAGGGCATCTGGCTATTCAAGTCTCTTAAAAAATGATCAGAGTAGGCAAAGAGATAGCATGGAGAGGAAAGGAAGGTGGAGGTTGGATTTGGAGTCAAAGGACCTAGGTTAAAATCCCAGTTCTTCCCTGTACCACTCATGTCACATTTGGCACATGCCTGAATTTTTCTGGGGCTCAGTTTTCTCATCTGTAGAATGGGAGGGTCAGATTAGATGACTTCCAAGGTCTCTTCTGGCTATTAGTCTGGAATAAGGAGTAAAATTTGTCCACAGATTTCAAGCAGCCCACAAAGTTCTGGAGTATGACCTGAACTGAACTCAGATATAATTGGCAAATGTTTAATAAAATAAAGAAAAATGCCATCCAACATAGATGATGTTAGTTTGTGGTTTTCTAAGTCCCTACAGGGCTCTCAGGAATCTGTTATTTGCATTTGACATCATTGGTCTAAGTTATCATCCATAAGTGAGGCAGAAGGACATCACCTAGGTTGTGAGCTGACGACTAGGAAAATGGTGGTACCCTAATAAAAGTCCTGCATTTTACTAATGAGGAAGTTTAGTATAAGATCTTTAAAAAAAAAAAAAGATGTGCCATTCTTCTAAACACATTTCCACATTTATTACGCTGCCCAAGAAAAATCAGAGCAAGAGGAAAAAAAATGAGAAAGAAAAAAAAAACAAGCAAGCAAACAATAACAATAACAACATAAAGGTGAAGATATTATGTTGTGATCCACCTTCTGTCCCCACAACCTTCTCTCTGGATGCAGATGGCTCTCTCCATCACAAGTCTAATGGAATTGGTCTGAATCACCTCATTTCTGCAAAGAGCTAAAAGACACTAGATTTGGCAATTAAGAGATGGTTCATAACTTTGACAATAGTTTCAGTTGAATAATGGGTCTGGAAACCAGCCTGTAGAGAATTTAGATGAGAGTGAGAGGAAAGGAAATAGGAACACCTATTGATTATTGATGTCTTTCTCCTAGAGTTTAGCAACAAAAGTCAGATGAGATATGGAACAATAGCTATCTTGGATGGATCAAGGGAAGGTGTTTTCAAGCTGGGGGAGACATAGAAATGTTTGTAGGCAGTAGGAAATCAGCCATCACTTGTACATATAGAGATATTAGCCTTTTTTAAAATTAAAGCTTTTTATTTTCAAAATATATGTATAGATAATTTTTCAACATTGACCCTTACGAAACTTTGTGTTCCAAAATTTTCCCTCCTTCTCCCCACCCCATCCCCTAGATGGCACGTAATTCAATATATGTTAAACATATTAAAGTATAAGTTAAATCCAATATACATATACATATTTATACAATAATCTTGCTGCACAAGAAAAATGAGATCAAAAAGGAGAAAAATGAGAAAGAAAACAAAATGCAAGCAAACAACAACAAAAAAGAGTGAAAATGCTATGTTGCACTCCACACTCAGTTCCCACAGGGGAGAGATTATCCTTGATAAGGAGAAGGGCTCTTCATATGAGTTGGGGATGAAGGAGAAAATAGTGGCAGAGGGCATCTAGGTAATGTGAGATGAAGAGAAAAGAGGAAGTACTTGGAAAATGAACTTGACTTTTTCTATAAAATATGAGGCAAGGTTCTGAGCCAAGAGGATGGGAAGGAAGTCATGGAAGACTTAAGAAGGGATGAAAAGGTTTGAGATAGTGAATTAATCAGAAAGATGTAGAAGAATTGTTTTACAACATGTCTTACAAAATGCGCCATACATTAGTAGTGGACTCCATCAGCATGGTTTCAATGATTTTCCCTACTCTTATTCAGCAGCATATATGTAGAAGCAACGATATTGGGTCGAGGGAGTATTGCAAGATTGAGATTTGGCAGGATGAGATTGGTGACATGATAAGGGGGCAAATGAGATGAGGACATTATAGAGTTAAACTGGATAACTGTAGCCTCTCTCTAGTGTAAGATTCTGAAATGAGATATCAAGGGAGAAACTAGGGCTAGATAAATAGACCTGGGACTCATTAGCATAGAAATGACAATTTCATTTGTAGGAGTAGATGAGATCACCAAGTGAAATAATATAGAGGAGAAGAGAGGAGGACTCATTCTTGGGCGATACCTATGGGTTATGGGGGAAGGAAAGAAAACAAGCATTTATCAAGCACAGACACTGTACTAAGCATTTTTATCAATGTTACCTTATGTGTTCCTCATAGCAACCCTGTGAGGTAGAAGCCATTATTGTCTTCATTTTATATATGTAGAAACGAAGTCAAAGACAAGTTACATGAGTTGTCCAGGATTACACAGTTAGTAAGTGTATGAGACAAGATGCATCGCTTCAACTGCCTCTGAATAATCTGAATGAAAATCGATCAAAGGAGATGAGTGAGCAATCAGAAAGATAGAAGGAAAAAATCAGAAAGCAGAAAAGATCATGAAAACATTGAGAAAAGAGAATATTTGGGAAAGAGTGTGATTGATAGTGTCAACTCACTATCAATAAAGACAAGAACAAAGGAAGGACAAAAGTTGAGTCCACAGCTGGTATTTTGTGGTGAATTGCTGGGACTTGTGAAAAAAAAAAGAAGAAATAGAATGGATCTCAGAGTTAAGACATGATATCCACTGGCTCATATGTGCCTCCCCAGGGCTCTTAGATGAGAAAGTAGCACAGGGCAGAGACAAGGGTGAAAGAACCATTCAGTCCTGTGCACCCTACCATCCTGGACACTTTAGGGTTATCAACCTACCACACAGGAGACATGTCCCTCATCCTCCCAACCTTTACTGATACCCAATCAAGGAGCCTGTATCTCTCCCTACACTAAATAATGCCCCAGTTTCTGATTCATAAATCATTTTCTTTTTATTAATCCAAAACTGACTTCTAAATTCCAAGGTACCCCTTGTCTCAGAGGCCTGAATCCCGGTATAATAGGATCTCGAGTTGAAAACAATAGTCTCAGGCCCAAGTATATTAGAGTTCCAGAAAATTGGCAATTCAGTGGCAATGAGATACAAAGAAGTGAAAACAGAAATGTAATTTACAATAAGGCAAGAGTATAAGAGACTATTTTCCAAGACAGTTTTAAGCTTGCAAAAAGAGTTTGTAAGCTAGTTCTGCCTTGGTATTTGCTCTAAAGGAGTTTCAGATATGGACAGCTCCTGGTGCAGAAGTGAGAGGGTGCAGAGAGGTGAAAAGGTGTGGATATTTCCTGCATAGGAAATAGCTCTGTCTTAGTGGCAGCAGTGGCATCAGCAAACACTAACAGCCAACCAAAATTCAACTAGCCTCAAAAAGGTAATTTATCCACTTCCACTTAGGATATCAGCAGGAGAGGTCAGTGACACTGGGATGGGGATCAGCCCACACTATAGCAATAGCAGCAGCAGGTACATATAACACCTGCTTCTGGGACTACCGCCCAGAGATATTCTTGGTCACAGTTGCAGCATAAAGAAGATGGCTGATAGTCACAAAGGTGCAAGGGCCCTAGTCACAATTCCAAAGGAAAGAGGAGAACTAGTTCAGGACATCAAGGACCATTTCTAGATAAAGGCCAGAGGGCTGCCCAGTAGAACATTAATCACACCTCTCCCTAGATCATACTATCTTGGAAGCATGGAAAACTTGAATACCCCCAGAACTAACTCTGAAATTCCAGCATGAAAAAGAATGAAGTTTGGCATAGTGCCAACCCAGACCTAAGCCCAACTTTAATATAAAGTTCAAAGTCAAGAAATAGGCTGGAAAAATAAGCAAGCAAGCAAACAAAAAGAACCTGACAATAAAAAGCTACTATGATGACAGGAAAAATCAAGATAAAAACTCAGAAGATAGAAATGTTAAAACAGCTATTACTAAAGCACAAAAGGAAAAAAAAGCTAATTGGACAAATCCAACAATAATTCCTGGAAGAGGTAAGGGGAGAAATAAGAACAGTAGAAGACAAATAAAAAAAAAAAAAAGAAATGAGAGTGATACAAGAAAATTATGAAAGGAGAACTAATAGCTTAGCAAAAGACATACAAAAATACTGAAGAAAATAACATCTTAAAAAACAGAATTTCTCTAATAAAAAAAGAAGACAAAAATTCACTTAAGAAAAGAACTCCTTAAAAAGTAAAATAGAATAAATGGAAAGAGAGGTATAGCTCATTGAAGAAAATAGTTTCTTAAAAATTAGAATTGGGCAAGTGGAAACTAATGATTCTGTATGACATCAAGAAACAATAAAAACAAAGTTAAAATGAAGAAAAAAGGAGAAAATGTTAAATATTTCACAGAAGAATAAGTGACCTAGAAAATTGATTAGAAAGAGATCATTTAAGAATTATTGGACTACATGAAAACCATGATCCTGAAAAAAATCCTAGACATAATATTTCAAGAAAATGTAAAGATAAAAAGAGAGTGAGAGAAGGATAAAAAGAAAAAATAAAATGGAAGAAAGTACACAATTACTGATCATAATCATGAATATGAATGGAATAAGCTCAAACATAAAATGGAAGCCAACCACAGACTAGATTTGAAACCAGAATCCAACAATATGTTGTTTACAAGAGACTCACTTGAAACAGAAAGACAGACACAGAGTTAAAATAAGGGCTTGGAGCAGAATATATTATGATGGAGTAAAAAAAGACAATTTCAGACAAAGCAAAAACAAAAATAGGTCTAATTAAGAGAGATAATCAAGGAAACTATATTTTGTTAAAAATGTATCATATGGACAGAAGCAGCTACACCCAAAGAAAGAACACTGGGAAATAAATGTAAACTCTTTGCATTTTTGTTTTTCTTCCTGGGTTATTTTTACCTTCTGAATCCAATTCTTCCTGTGCAACAAGAGAACTGTTTGGTTCTGCACAAATATATTGAATCTAGGATATACTGTGACATATTTAACATGTATAGGATTGCTTGCCATCTGGGGGAGGGGGTGAAAGGAGGGAGGGCAAAAGCCGGAACAGAAGTGAGTGCAAGGGATAATGTTGTAAAGAAAATTTTTTTCAAAATAATAAAATAAAAATGCATCATAAGCAATGAAGTAATGTAAAAAAATTTACAGCAGTTTTCTCTGATAAAAACTTCATTTCTCAAATACATTGGCAACTGAGTCAAATTTATAAAAATAAGAATCTGTCATTGATAATTGTCAAGGGATATGAACAGGAACTTTTGAGAATAAAAAAAAAATCAAAGCTATTCACAGTCATATAAAAATGTTCTAAATTACTATTGATTGGAAAAATTGCAAATTAAAACAACTCTGAGATATCATTGCATACCTATTTAGAAATGACAGATGCTGGAGAGAATGAAGAAAAATAAGTATACTAATGAATTGTTAATGAAGGTGTGAACTAACTCAACCATTCTAGAGAACAATTTGGAAGTATGTCCAAAAGGCTGTAAATTGTGCACATCCTTTGATCTAGCAATACCATGACTAGGACTATATCCCAAGAAGATCAAGGAAAAAGGAAAAGTACTTACATGTGCAAAATATTTGTAACAAATCTTTTTGTGGTGAAAAAGAATTAGAAATTGAGAAGAATGTCCAACAAGTGAAGAATGGGTAAATCAGTTGTGGTATATGAGTGTGGCAGAGTACTATTGTGCTCTAAGAAATGATAAAGTAGGTGGTTTCAGGAAAACACAGAAAGAAGTATATAAACTGATGCAAAGTGAAGTGAGCAGAACCAGAAGATCATTGTACACAGTAAGAGCAATGCTGTAATGATGAACTGTGAAAGATAGTTATTCTGATCAACATATTGATCCAAGAAAAATCCAAAGAATTCATGATAAAAGTGCTATTCACGTCTAGAAAAAGAACTGATGAATTCTGAATGCAAACTGAAGTATAATTCTCTCATTTATTTCTTTTGCATTTGCATGCATCCTTGCCTGCATGTGTGCAAATGTGTGTCTCTGTTTATGTATATATAAGAAAGAAAGAGAGACAGAGACAGAGATGGAGAGACATGAAGAGACAGAGAGAGCGAGAGCGAGAGCGAGAGCGAGAGCGAGAGAGAGAGAGAGAGAGAGAGAGAGAAAGAAAGCTGGCTACTATGGAATTATTTTACATGATTTCACATGTATAATTTACATTTTCTTGCTCATATTTTGCATGTGTAGGGGTTGTGGAGGAAGGAGAGATAATTTAGAACTCAAAATTTAAGAAAAAGAATGGCAAAAAATATTTTTTTTTAAGGAAGAGGATATTTTAGTGCCTAACTGTCAAGAATAACTAGTTGAAATAGAAAGTGCGTTAAAAGGCTGGAGAGTTCATCCCAACTACATCCTGTTTCCCTCTTCAACTGCAACAGCCTCTCACTGGAATCCAAAGGCTTCTGTCCCCATCACCCTCATATCCCATTCAACTGAAAGAGCACTTTTTGTCACTTAAACTAGAAAATATCTCTTGTGCTTAAACTGAGTGTAAAAAATCCTTGACATTTTTCTGTTAGTTTCTACAGAGTTATTATTCTATTATTTAAGTTCAAGTAAATTCTGGGTTAATATGCCTTTTGCGAACAATCTTGAGAATCAATTACCATATAAATAATATTACTTTTGTGCTTCCATAAACATCCAGCTTTTGGACTACACTGTATTTGGAAGCTACCTGTTTCACCTAATTAATTTTTTTCCCCCCACAAATTCAATAAACATCTGACGGCACCATCTATGTACTATTTTTCCAAGGACCAATGAATTGACTAAGTTGATAAATTTCAAAGGATGTTATCCAGGAAGTTGTCTGGAGATAGTTCAGAATCTGCCAGTTAATTGGGCATGCTTTCTTTCCTGCCCTGCTCTAGGTTAGTTTGGCTGATGTAGTCTTAGGTTATGATCATGTTCTTTTTTGTCTTGAAAGAAATTCCTTCTCATCTGCTTTTCAGATATTGCTTCTCAATAAGATGTGAATTCATGTTATATCAAGAAACATGGTTCAATATTAAGATAGTTGGGTTATTACTGTATTAGCATGACTACATCATCCAATTTCAGACCTCTCATGCCCACGGAAATGGGGACATAGTTTCTAGTTAAACAGTGACAGTCTGCAAAGTGCTTATGAGAATTATCATTGCAGATTCATTCTGCCATTTCAAGAATATACCTTTTCTGACTGGCTATAGGTTATTGGACTCTGCTGTTCATAGGAAGTCCAAGTTCATCAAAAGACAGTGATTCACAATTCAGCAAATCCTTCTTGCTGGGAAGCTTGACTGTCTCTTTTTGTGATTTTTTGAAATAATATCTAGGTTATTCTTTTCCTAGAGTTCCAGTAGATCATCTGCAATGATTTCTGCCTCTGTTCTTTTTTGATCTTTGAAACTATCCTGAGTTTTTTCAAGCATTCTTTTGCTTTCATATGAAACTTCACAATGGGAGAATGGGGGGATGACTCCTAAAATTACTTGGCCAGGCCTTCTCCATCCCCATGTTCTGTATCCTGCTATTAAGTATCTAAGGCCAGATTGGAAGGTTGTTTTGACACCAGGCTCAGCCTTCTAGCTGTCCACCAAATGCTTGCTTATTAATTGATTGACTGAAGGGCTGCAAAGAACTTACATCAATGAGATCACAGCCCCTACATTTTGCCTAGTGAGTTTGAGGACTCTTTGCCATCTTTCTTCAATTCCTACTTTCTTCTAAACATTTAAAACCAATTTCTTCATATTTATTTTTTATGTTCTTTAAAACTAGATCATCATATTCTTAATAATGGACTGTGCCGGCATCCTAGCAAGTTGATCTCTCTGCCCTATGTTTTAAGGAGGTAGCTAAGTATGATAGATATCAGATGATAGGAGACTGGTGATAGAAAGAAAAATATTAGGTAGAGAGATGTTGATGATAGAGGTAGATAATTGAAAGAACAGAGATGAGAGATAGAAAGAGAGAAAAAAAAGAGAGAGGTAGAGTATTTATTTAGTGCTGACCATATGCAGACACTGCACCAAGTGCTAGAAATACAACTATATCAGGAAGAAATTTTTGTCATCAACGAGTTTGTGTTCTAGTGGGGGAAAACTACACATAAAAGGGAGCCAAAAAAGGAGGAGGGAAAGGAGCTTCTTTGAGAGAACAGCATCATAGTTCAGTGATGGTTTAAAAACGTATAGAAGTGAGGGAGATAAAAAAAATGCCTATCAGAGCTCAGGATGGTTCCAGGGGAGAAATATAATGTCCCTCTTGGAGAAGGTGGGAAAAGACAGGAATGATGCCTGAGGTGGAAGCCTCTCTGCAGAGAACTTGTGGCCAGGGACTAATAGGAAAAATAAAGTTTATAAGGCTGAGAAAATATGCTTCAAGTTCCAAACAAGTAGTTCATAAGTAAATTGTATTAATGTAGCTATTAATATATGAAACTGAAATATTGTGCTTTGAAGTTTACAAAGAACTTGACTGAGTGGCAACATTGAACAGTGAATAAGACCCTGGACTTGGAGTCAAAAAGACCATATATAGTTCAGTACCCAAAGAACTATAAAACTGTGCATACCCTTTGATATAATAGCATCACTACTGGGTCTGTACCCAAAGAGATATTAAAAAAGGGAAAAGGATCCACATGTGTAAAAATATTTGTAGTAGCCCTTTTTGTAGTGGCAAGGATCCAGCAAAGGAGATGAAGAGAGAACAGTCAGAGAGGGAGGAGAAGAACCAGGAAGGAAGATTTTTCCCAAAAACTTAAAAGAGAAGAGAGAGCTAAGTAGAAAAAAAAAGATGAAGTGTCAAAAGCTAAGGAGAGGTCAAGGAAAATAAGGATTATGGAAAAGTATTTGGAACGGATTGGTAATAACTTTGGAGAGAATAATTTTTGTAGAATGACAATGTAAGAACCCAGACTGTAAGAAAAGAATGAGAGGAAAAAGTGGAGGTATTTGCTGTAGGTAGTCTTTTCACGGAGTTTAGTCACAAAGAACAGATATCAGATTATGGTGAGGATAGATAGATCACATGACTTTTTTTTGAGCATGGGGAGACATGAGCTTGTTTATAGGCTGTAGAGAAGAAGCCAGTAGAAAGAAATAGAAAATAAATGATAGAATAGGAATGACAGAGGGGGCAGTCTGTTGAAAGAGATGAAATGTAGTGGGATCACTTGACCATGTAGAGCGATAATCCTTGGTAAAATGTGCAGCCACTTCATTATTTGAGAATGTGGTAAAGAAGCATTTAGTGGCAGAAGGAAGGCATCTGAGTGATAATAAAGAATTGAGAATTCAAAGTGAATGACCTTAATTTTTTTTTCCATAAAATATGAGACAAAGTTTTCAGATGGAATAGAGGATACATCAGAGACTTGAAGAGGGTTGAAAATATTTGTAAGAAAGTCTGTGGAGAGTGGGATAGTGAATTAATAAGGGACACATAGTTGGATTGCCTAGTTACAGGGAGAGCTGACCTATCTCTTTCTAAAAAAATTACTAATTTTCTTATTTATCATTAAAGTTTTTTACTTTCAAATACATATGCATAGATTATTTCCAACATTCACTCTTGCAAAACCTTGTGTCCCAAAATTTTTTCCTTCTTTTTTCTCACCTCCTTCCCTAGATGGCAAGAAATCCAATATATGCTAAATATGTGCAATTCTTCTATGTATATTTCCACAATTATCAAGCTGCACAAGAAAAATCAGATCAAAAAGAAAACAAAATGAGAAAGAAAACAAAATGCAAGCAAAAAACAACAAAGTGAAAATCCTATGTTGTGATCCACACTCAGTCTCCACAGTCCTCTCTCTGGGTTGAGATGGCTCTCTCTATTACAAGGCCATTGGAACTGGCTCTTGAAAAGAGCCACATCAATCAGAATTGATCATTGCATAATCTTACTGTTGCCATGTATAATCATCTCTTGGTTCTGCTCACTTCACTTTTCAGCAGTTCATGTCAGTCTCTCCAGGCCTCTCTGAAATGATTGTTTCTTATAGGATGATAATATTCCATAGCATTCATACACCATAACTTGTTCAACCATTCTTCAACTGATGAGCATCCACTCGGCTTCCAGTTTCTTGCCACAACAAAAAGGGCAGCCACAAATATTTTTGCACACATATGACATATCTCTTTCTACTGGACTCTGATAATTCTGGAGAAGAAAGTGAGACTGATGACTGCACAACTCTGCCTCATTTAAATCCAATTCATTTACAAGTCAAGACACTATCTGCCTGATGTCATTGTTCCTCTTCAAAAACAAAGGGTGAATAATACATGAGGTTGTGTAACATAAATTTGTAGGAAATCCCATCAGAATGGTTCCATGATTTTCTTTGTCTTCATTCAGCAGCACATGAGTAGGAATAAAGGCAACTTATGGTAGAAGTGATGCAAGACTGGGTTTGGGAACAGGTAACACTTGATATTCTCTCTCATCACAAACACACACACATATAGACACATATAATTGGGTAAAGAAATAAATTTCACTCAATATGGAAACAGGAAGTAAAGTAGAGAGAAGAAAATGGGAAATGAGCAAAACAAACTAGCACACTTGACCCAAAAGAAAATGACAAATGCCAGAGAGGATATGGAAAAACAGGTACATTAATACAAGATTGGTGAATCTATGAGTTGGTCTAATCTTTTCAGAAAGCATTTTGGAACTGATGAAAACTACTTAATACTAATTAATTACTAAGAAAGTAGGATGGAAGAATAGATTAATGCTCTTTGACCTGATTATACTACTACAAGGTCTTTATCCCAGAGATTCAAAGAGAGTTGTAAAAGACTCATGGGTATAAGCATTTGTAGCAGCTCTTTTTGGAAGTAATCGAGAAGTATCCTTGGAATATCCTTCTTTCTGACCTTGGCTTCGGCAGGCATATGTTAGTAAGGGGATCTCTGGTTGAAAGGTGTCAATATTTTCATCATTTTAAAAAGAATGATTCCCAACAGCTTTACAAAGCAGTGGGACCATAGCACAAATTTTTCAAAAGGAGAGGCTTGACCAATGTTGTCATCAAGATAATCCAATGGCAGTAAGAATGAATGCCTCATTTTACAAATTAGGAAGCTGATGCTCAAATTGATTCACTGAGTTTCCTGGGATCACATAGCTTCTAAACATCAGGATTGGGACTCAAACCCAAGTCCTCTTACTCAAAGACTCTCTTCACAAGCTCTCTCCATGCACTTCCATTAAAACTAAGAAAGTAGTCATGGAGTTGGAAGTTCAGGAAAAAGACAGTAGAACATGAGGAAAAAACATGGTTCAAATGCCAGTTCAGACCCTTGGGGAAAGTCACTTAACTCCCCTGGGACTCAGTTTCCTCATATGTCAAATGAGGAGCTCTACATAACTTATTTCTGAATTCCTTTTTAGTTTGAAATTTATGATCCTATGACTTAAAAGCTTAATTTTTCTTTCTCATACATAAGTATCAGTAAAAGTGAACTCCACTGAGTTAGAAAAGGTCACTCTCTGCTTTCTAATTTCTAGTCTTATTTTCCCATTTTTCTAAGAAGGATCATTACACCTGGGTACAAAGGCAAGATGATTCAGCTGATCAGAACACTGGGCCATCAAATCTGCAGCTGAGGGTACTCTTTTTTTTTTTTTTTTTTTTTTTTTTTTTTTTTGCTATCACTGCCTCAGCACAATCTCTTTTATGTAATAAGCCACATTAGTAGGATGAAGGGTTCTTGGAGTAGATTTTCTGCCAGCAGTGATGGATTTGCATAAACTCATCCAGACTCATTTACTCACTCAGGAAATATTTGTTTAGTCTCTCTTCTCTCCATGGAGGGCTCCAATCTAGGTCCACAGGGAATACTGATTAGGGAAAGATAAGGCAACTGTCCAACAATTTGTCATCTCTTTGAGAAGATGGGGCATTAATATATGAAACTGCTTAAATAATAAAAAGATGACATAAATAATAAATCAAGTTACTAATGAGGGATAAAGCAGAATTTTCCTCAGATGGTCCTCAGTTCAATTCAACAAACATTTATTAAGTGACTACTGTATACAAAAATATTGTATTAGTCTTTAAGAGAGAGAAAACTTTGATTAAACAATGACCTCTGGCAGTAAACCAGATATGGAGACATGGAATTAATTCATTTATCAAAAAAGACACTTATTAAGCACCTGCTGTGTAGAGAGCATCACATTTTACCTTAAGGAAGGCATAAAAACACTTATTAAGCACCTGCTATGTGGAAAGCATCACATTATCCTTAAATAAGGCATAAAATTTGGATGACATAGTTTCTATACTTACTGATAACAATCATTATCATAACCATATTTATATTAACATTTAAAGGTTTACAAAGTGTTTTGCCAATATGATCTCATTTTGTCCTCACAACAACCCTGGGAGATGGGTGCTATTATTATCCTCATTGTACAGCTGCAGAATTATTTACCCAGTCATAGCTAGTGACTGAGGCAGAGTTTGAACTCATCTTCCTGACTCCATGTCTCTCACTATAATCTAGAAAGGGGATGCAACACATGCATTCATTAAATAAACTTTATTGAGCATCTACTATGGGACGATCTCTATATAAACTCACATATTAAATAGAAAGTAGTATCCTGTGAATGTATGAGACAAAGTGCTTCCATGGGAGGTCTGGGTGAGAAGGATCAGGCAAAGGAGCAAGAAGATGGCAGCACTATTTCATGGGTAAAAATCTAATCAAAGGCTTGAAGGAAGGCAAGTGTGGGCAGTTTGCCAGGAGTTAGGAGGACCTGGAAGGGGAAAATGTATGTGGAGGGAGGAGGGAGAGAGTCAGAAATGTAAGGTAGCATCAGATTCCAAAGGGCTTTGAATGCCAGGCAAAGGAGTTTGGACTTTATTTAGAAGGCAGTAAGTAACCATTTAAGGATTGTAAATAGCTGTGATGAAGATAGAAAAGGAATATAAGTTTGAAGTGAAAAATGGTTTGGAGAAGAGATTGAAGGTCAGCAGTTTTGTTTTGTTTTGTTTTAGCATTTGTTCAAGCAGGTGGCAATGGGAGACATTCACAGCACACATTAGAGGGAAGGCTGGAAGTGGGAATATTCTTTTATGGCATAGCATCAGGTTAACTGACTCATATTGGGTTTGGGCTCATGACTTTGGTCAGATGAGCTCTAAACTTTGAGCAAATAAGACTTAGGATAGACTGATGTGATTCCCTAGTCAAATGCCTTTTTCTGCCTATGTTTTAGCCATCTGATCAGAAAATAAACATAGCAACAATAAATTCTTTGGAATGTGCGATTCAGAATTGGAAGAAAACTGAGAAATAAAGCAATCCAATGCCCATATTTTAGTTTTACAAAAAAAAGTTTTATTGTTGCTTTTCACTTTTATATCAATCATTTCCCCATTAAATTCTTCCTTGCATCAACTTTTTTCAAAGCCAAGTAACTGCCTGAAATAGGGTAAACACTTTCCACAGCAGTATACCCCAGCTCTCTACTGAACAAAGGAAGGATTGATCAGTTCCTCAGGACTGAGATTACTCAGTGATCTTTTTTTTCATATTTCACCTGCTTTTTAGTGTTCTTTTTATTTAGATTACTGTGGTGTAAGTCTCCCCACCTTCTCACCATCTGATTTGTATCTAACAAAAGATGCTTTAGGTTCTGGTATCTTTACAAGGTGAGAATATTGTTTGATTGATTTAGAGAATCAACCAAATGAGCAAATTAGGTGGGAACAATTCCTAGAGTCCTATAGTGATAAATTAACCAAAATACAACTAAGTTCAAAGGATGAAGTGCTTTTAGCCATTGAACAAATCAGATGATGAAATATGTTGGGATTGGTTGAAAGATTAAACGGAGAGATATACATCTGGATCAAAGTATAAGAGAGAAGAGGATTCTAGAAGAATTATTTTAGTAATTTTTCTCAAAAGCCACACTTTGAGATGGCTTTGACTTATGCAAGTACTAAATAGCAACAAGAAAACGAAGAAGATATTGGAACCAGAGGAAGTTTAATACTCCCCCTGAGTTTACATCATGGAGAGACTAGACCAGTAAACAATAGTTCACTTCATCTGAGATGAGACAGGAAAAGCTAAGTACTAAAAGAAAGGCAGCTTCAGAAATGTGACTTCTTTGGAGAAGAGAAAATTGCAGCTTCAGGACTCTACAAGGGCTCTCGGAACTCAGACAAGAGCTATCCATACCCAAGTGTAACTTTGTGAGTACCCAACAGAGCAGATGATAACCAGGAGATCTTGAGTCATGTGTAATCTCTCAAGTTGTTCCCATTCTCCTCAGGGACCTTATGCATGTAAGGAAACTGTGAGTATGTCATAGACTTGGAAGGGTGGGTATATTTTTGTACCAACTCCTTCTTACTATGTCATACCCCTTTCTAAAAGCTAATTGTCACTAATAATCATTGCAGAATTTATCTGATGAGGACTTGTGAGTGATAGTATTAGAAAATATAGCCCTTCAAGATTACTCCTATAATCTTGGTGGGAGAGGCAATAAACCTTCTCTAAGGAGTGGAAGAGCAAGCCCAAAGCAAGTGCTAGACTAAGTCATTATTTCACTCTGTATGGCTTCATACAACTATTCTCATGATTTTCTGAGTTCCTCATATTCATTCTTCACTATCCTCCATATATATTATCTTCTTCTATTAGAATATTAACTTCTTGGGGGTAGAGACTGTCTTGATTTAGCACTTGGCATGGTGCCTGGCACACAATAGGCACTTAATAAATGCTCATAGTTTGATTATATTACATTATCTCTTTAGTTGGAGGCTATAAGACCAAAAAAAGTAATGATAACAATTACCTTCATGATTTGGCAAGTCACCACTGACTCTTTGTGGTCCTCAATTCTCTCTCTCGTATATTGAAGGATCTGGACTTAATTACCTTTAAGATTTCTTCCAGATTTAAAACTATAATTGTATGAATTCATTTCTATCGCACTTTTGTGTTTACAAAGTACTTTCCAAAAGACAAAATGTCATACAAATGAATAATCAAATCTCTATGGAATATAACCATGATTCAGATCTTCTCACAAAGTGGGACTGACTCTTGACTCATGGTAATATTATATTTCTCAGGTCAGTGGTGTGGAAGGTTTTTATTTGAATCAGTCTCATTAGATTCAGTCCAAGGGTTCAAGAAGGCTCTGGAAACTCTGGAAGTCAAGTGAAGGAGCTTTATCATCACTCTTGTTCTGGAGTTTTACACACCTACTCTTACTCTTTCATTTCCCAGATCAACGATAGCCTTGACAGAAATTTAAGAATCTTTCAAAGGAGCAAGTTTATTCATCATTCTTAACTTGTTTCTTGCTTCATTGGCTAAATTGTCATAGGTACAGTATAGTCTATTTCTCACACAGCCAATCATCTGAAATAGTGGCCAAAGGGCAGGATGAGAGGAGTAAGTTTTCATAGTAAGAGTGTTCATCATGTTCTTCAACCTGCTTGTATCAAGAGTAGTGAAGTTGGCAGTGACCATTTGGGAATATACAAGATTCTGAAGAGGTAAGGAGGGGGGAAGAGCTTGAAAAAATCCCAACCATATGGGGTTAACCCTCCCCTCATCACCAGCTGGGTCTTCTCTCTTTCTTCCCTGTTGAAGAAGGTGCTGTTTTCTGCATGGTGTTTCAGAAAATACAGGCCTAGGAAAAAGTGCCTGTTGGGGGGAAGCATTTTATGATATCCTTTGGAGGAACATTACTGTTTACACATTTGCTCTTGCACCTTGGTTCTACCCCATGATCAAAGCTGCTATCCTCTGCTACAGTGGTTTTCACATGTTTGCCACAGGGACAGAAAGAGGAGCAATTCAAATGCAATAGTCTGTACAAGTCCATCCCACCTGTCATTGTAAAACCAAAATTCCACCAGCAAGTAAAGGATGAACATCATGGCCATTGTCAAGGTTGCTGAAAGGGAATTTCTCTATCCCCTTCTATCTTCTGCTCTTGGATCAAATCTCAAATCAATACAACAATTGCTGTGGAATGAATGTAACACTTCACTACCTTATAGCTCTAGTCAAATGCCTGTTAATCCAAATTTCCTTCCATGATCATCACTTCCTTATATGTATTGCATCATTTTATTGGAATGTAAATTCCTTCCACATGGTTCCTTCTACTTTTGTTTTGACATCTTTTTATTTGCAGAAAAAGATAACCAATATTCATTCATTCATTCACTCATTCATCCAACTTACATTAAGTGCCTATTATATATAGAGTAACAATAAAGGTGTTAAATAACACAAGATGTCTTTTGTATTCATCAGTGATATTTGCCAATGTCCATCCTAAAGATTCGATAAGTAAAAATTTCATATTGATGATGAAGTTCTCCAAAATGCCTGTATTTCCAAATGATATATACTCTTGGATGATATATGACAAGTGCCCTAGGCCACCTCCACTGGGATATAACTTCGGGTTATAATAGTGAATTCACCAACCTGGCTATTTTTGCCTCTCCCTTTGCATTCACTGCTTCCTCGTACTGTAATATTAACTTGTCTTTCTACCCTACATCAGAAGATCTTTCAGAACTCAAAGAACACTGGCTCTGATCTTTAAAAGTTAAAATTTTGTTTGGGGCCATCAGAAGTATTGACATGAAATGACTGAGACAGTTAAATGATGGCATATAATTCAGAATAATACTATGATAGCTATTCCTAAGTAAATTCAAGTAGAAGATGAATGGAGAATAGAGTAGAAATATTTTATAGAGAAAAAGAAGACTCTCAGCATGTACTTTCAAATAAATCCCCACATTGGCCATGCCTAAAAATGTATAACTTTTTCTGTATTTTAAATTTAGATGCTTGCAAATGTCCTGGAAAAATCCTGAGGACAATTCAACAAATTAAGACTTTCCTATGAATGATGAAGTTCTCCAAAATGCTCCTATTTCCAAATTCCAGATAACCTTTCTGGTAGAAGCTGAGTCATGTTCCATCTTCACTTATCTGGACTCCTAGTTTTTCATTGTACTTATCAGAGTTCTAAAGTCTATCAAGTTATTTTTTTCTATAATGTTGTTGTTGTATAAACTGTTCAACTGTTGATCACTAGGCTCTGTATTCATTCATAGAAGTCTTCCAATTTCCTCTGAAATTATTTACTTCATCATTTCTTATGGCACATTAATATTCTATTACATTCATGTGCCATAATTTATTTAGTAGTTATTATCTAAAAGGAGGAAACTTTAATTTCTAATTTTGAACTACTATGAAAAGAATCATTTTAAATATTTTATGCATATATCAATATATAGATATATCAATGTCGATACTGATATATATACTATCTATCTATGTATCTATCTATTGATTGATCCAGATATATAATTTAGCAACTTTGAGAGCTTAGTTTCTAATTTTATTAGTGTGCTTTTTCCCACAGCTCCTTCAATATTTGTCATTTTCCCTTTTTAATACCTTTCCAACCTAATAGTAATTTGCTTTAGTTTGTGTTTCTCTAATTAGTAGTTTAGAGCATTTTTTAAAAATGATTACTCCCTTTCTGGTTTATTCTCCAGATGTAGCCCTCAGATTTGGGCCCAGATTAGTCTCCAAACACCTCTTTCAGAGTTCTAAGATGACTGTTCCACTCTCTTTTGTATCTGCCTAGATGTTCTAGACTTCTCCTATTCCTACTTTAGAGCTTTTAAAATGTTTTTTATATAGATTTCTTTCTTTAAAATTACCATTCCTTTGATCACTTATGTTTTGGGAAATAGTTCTTAGTTGTCTAAATTTGAATGAGTTCCTTGAATATAAGATCTTTATCTGAGAATCTTATTCTAAAGATTCCTCCCCCACCATTTACCAGGGTCTTTTATAATTTTAACTCTGTCAGATTTGCTTGTTTAAAATTTTTAAACTTTTCATTTAATATAAATCAAAATTATCCATTTTATCATGTGTGGTCCTCCCTTTCACTTGTTTAATCATGAACGCTTCCCCAATCTGAAAGGTAATTTCTCCTTTCCTCCTCTTATTTAAGTTGGGACTTTTTATATCTAAATAATATATCTACTTGAAGCTTTTCCTAGTATATGGTATCAAAGTGTTGATCTGAACCTAATTCAGTTTTCCAACAGTTTTTGTTGAATACGGAGACTTACTCCCAATAACTGGGAGCTTTCATTTTATTAAAGACTAGGCTGCTCATGCTCATTTGCTGTGCACGCACAGCATCATGACTAAAGCAAGGGTTTTCAAACATTATTGTTCTCTATGTCATCCTTATCATTCAGTAAATGTTCCTCCATCCCCTATTCAACATGAGAAAAAATAAATCCCAGAGTTTACCATACATGGGGATATTTAATATGTGGCCCTTCTCTACCAAACAAAAGACTACTTGGGGAAGTTTTCCTGGTCTTGTTCACTGCTGCCTTCCTAAGCATCAAAGTGGATTCTCTCAGTTAATTCTCTCAGTCCTTACACACCCTAAATGTCTCATTCAACCCACCACCCATCAAGAAGGGCCATGACAATAACAGTGACAGCAACAACAATGACAATAACAATTTCATTTCAAGGGAGGGCTTGAAGTCAATAAACCATGTCCACATTAACATGCTGCAATCACAAAATGTCCCTGCAGAATTCCTCTCTGGGCATTGCAACAACACTCACTTTCTCTCCCTAGTCCCACTCTTTGCCCACAAGCCAAGATAGAATTTATTTGTTCAGTAATCTCTCCCTTTCTGGTTGGTTCTCCAGGAGCAGATTGGGATCAAAGTACCCTTCAAATACCTCTCCCAGAACTTGACCCACAAGCCAAGTTAGAATTTATTTGTTCAGTAATCTCTCCCTTTCTGGTTGGTTCTCCAGGAGCACATTTGGGACCAAAGTACCCTCCAAACACCTTTCCCCAGCTCCAGGCTGGCTGTTCCACACTCCCTTGTCTCCTTGCCTAGATGTTCTCTGCTTCTTCCATTCCTAGCCCTCAGTGAAAGCCAAGTCTCTCTCTGCTTCCAGATCTTTGATGAACCCTATCTGTTTGCTTTTTTTCTCTTTACCTTTTAATGTTCGCCCCTTATTTTCATCATTCCCCCCCAGCTTATCTGCTTTTCACTTATGCCCCCACCATGACTCTCTTTCCTCAGTCCTTCACTGACTCATTATAAATAAAACTTCCAAGTTCCATCCTCTCTCCATTATACTATCTCTCAGTATCAACATTTTTGTTTAGGATCCACAAGATAGCTCTTATTTACAGCTAAAGTGAGGTATATTAGCTACTCATTTAATTGTGGACAGGGGCTGTTCATCACGGGGTGAATTGAGGTATCTCAGCAAATTAGGTAGCCATTTTCTTAGTGGGCACCTTGCTGAATGGCAACTAATGGTTGTTGTCTAATTTACAAACCTATTATCTTTTCCCCTGTGGTCTTCTTTCCTCCTCTCGTATTTAAACCATGATATTCTGTCTGGGAGCCTGAGAAGTTTTTATGAGGCCTTGGTGGGAGGTGGGAAGAAGCAGGTTGAAGTGGACAGTAGGGGGCAAGGACATGAGGAATAACTACCATGACATTCTGGGCTCTTCTACTCCCTTTCCCTTCCTCCCTATCTCATCTTCATCTGTGCCTTCATTCCCTAGCTGGAGAGAATGGGGAAGGAGAGATAGATGGACACTCCCACAGAGCTCCTCTATACTGTTCCCCAATGAAGTGGAGAAAACATTTAAATTATCTCCAAGACCATCTGTTCCCTAACTTTGCACAGCTGAAGGGTAGGGATTTTGTTAGCGGTGCAAACTGATGAGAAGTAGAAGTCTCAGCCTTGATGAAAGGAAATCATAAATCCTGATCCCACTGTGATCCTGCTCTCAGGATCTGGACATTGGTTTTTCTCCCCTTCTTTGCCCCCCTTGTCCCTTTTCTCTCACTGTGCCCAGCCCTTCATCTCTTTCTCTGTAGCCCTCATTTTCCCTACTCAGTTTCAATTTGAGAGTATTCGGTTGGTTCCTTTGTGGAGAGTGCTTTGTCCAGTTGCCAAGAGAATCACGCCAGTACCCTTTGTTCCTTTGAGGAAAGGTGAGCTAAATGAATCAATAACAGCAATGAAAATATTGCTAGGATGCCTTTTCCGGGCCTTTGTGGAATGAACTGCTGCCTCTATGCCCTGGTGAGCAGCTCTTTTATCACAGAACTGTCTTCCAGCTTGTCCCTCTGGGCAGCCACTGGGGCAGCAAAAACAAACCAAAGTAGTGGGAGGATATTCTCTCCTCC
This sequence comes from Sarcophilus harrisii, assembly GCF_902635505.1. Lineage (NCBI taxonomy): Eukaryota > Metazoa > Chordata > Mammalia > Dasyuromorphia > Dasyuridae > Sarcophilus > Sarcophilus harrisii. The sequence goes on from NC_045426.1 coordinate 27,996,277, forward strand.
CTGAAGTCTCACCTTGTGCCCCCGTGGTCCCTTGAGCAGAGAGTAGGTGACCTATCAGGACCCTGACCTATTAGTTATAAATACAGCCTACTGAGCTCTTGTCATGGGCAAGGAATGGGGCGGGGAGGGGGCAGACAGGGAGTTGGGGCTTATGGCATTCATCATGGAGGCTCTGGGAATTGATTGGGCTGGAGAGCCTGGCATGAATCATGGAGCTGTATTCCATTTGTTTCCAGGCCCCTGGGTGAAGCATAATGTAATTACCATTCTCATTCCTTGGAAAGGACAAAAACAACCTCTCCTAGAATGAAAACAGGGCTCTACAAGATTAGACTCCAGGTATGGCCGGGGCCTGGGAAGGATATTGCACATAATTCGATAGTTTCTTTCAACCCGAATGCCAGGAAGCGGCGAGGAAAAGTATTTATCTCCCAGCTGATATCATCATTAGAGAAAGGGCTGGAATGGGGTCTTGCTGCTGACAGTGATCTACTGCAGCTTTGGCATCTTGTGTCAGAACATTAAGACTATTATGAATACACAAATTAAGAACAAAGGACACATGAAGATAGATGCTATCTGCATCCAGAGAAAGAACTGGTAAATAGAAGCATATATAGAATAATTTTACATACATATAGCTGGTTATACCTAGATAGATTTTATATATTATAATATATAATATGATATGATACTATATAAATTTTTATATGTGTGTGTAAATATATATGATGATAACCATCTCTAGAATGGGGCAGGGGAGAGAGGGAGAGAAGAAAATAAGGGGGAAAAGAAATTAACATGATAATTTAATTATATATTTAGAAGGAATAGCCAGTTGAACATGGTAGATTTGCAGTTTTATATGCAATCATCTGTTATTGTACTGTGTTATGAACTATGCTTTATTCAGAAATTAAAAGGAAAAAGAAAAAAAATGAAAACTGAGAAAAAATGTTTGTAGTACCTTTTATATAGTGGCAAGAAAACTGAGTGGATGCCCATCAGTTGGAAAATGGCTGAATAAATTATGGAATATGAATATTATGGAATATTATTGTTCTATAAGAAACAATCAGCAGGATGATTTCAAAGAGGCCTGGAGAGACTTACATGGACTGAGGCTAAATGAAGTGAGTAAAACCAAGAGAACATTGTACACAGCAACAATGAGATTATGTGATTTAAAAAAAAAAAAAAAAAAGATGCAACAGGGGCAGCTAGGTGATGCAGTGGATAGAACACCAGCCCTGAAGTCTGGAGGACCTGAGTTCAAATGGACCTCAGACATTTAACACTTCCTAGCTGTGTGACCCAGGGGCAAATCACTTAACCCCAATTGCCTCAGGGGAAAAGAGATTCCGCATACTCAGATCTGTGGAGAAGGAAGGAATTTGTAACCAAAGAAGAACTAGAGTACATTATGGAATATAAAATGGATAATTTTGATTATATTAAGTTTAAAAGGTTTTGTACAAACAAAACACTTTTTTGTTGTTGTTTGCTTGCATTTTATTTCTCTCTTTTTTTTTCCTTTTTGATCTGATTTTTCTTGTGCAGCATGATAATGGAGGAAATATGTATGGAAGAATTGCACATGTTTAACATATATTAGATTACTTGCTGTCTGAGGGAGGGGTGAGGAAAAGGGAGGAAGAAAAAATTTGGAACACAAGGTTTTGCAAGGGTGAATGTTGAAAACTATGCATATGTTTTAAAAATAAGAAGCTTTTTAAAAAGATGCAATATAATGGAATATTTTATTGTACTTAGTCTAACCTACTTAACATCATATGATTTGCAAAATTCTAAAGTGAGATTCCAACACAGCTCTTCCTAGGATCAATGGTCTATTCATTGTGTCCCAATGCCCCTCAGCATGCATTATTCCCACTTTCACTACATTCCCATTGAATTGCTCTATTTATTGAGCCCTCTACATAGTAGTTATATGAGTGACTGGTCTTCTCAGATACCTTCCCCTACTACTTAGAATTTGGACCATCATTTTAGCAACAACAATCATTTACTGTTACTCACTATGTGCCGAGCATGGCAGTGTGGATTAAAAAAAAAAGAAGAAGAAGAAGAAAAAGAAAAGAATAATTCCTTCCATTAAGACTAATATCCTACTTGGGAGAAAAGCTTGAATATGGAAGTTCATATGGAACTAAATATCAAGGAGTGGGGACAGTATTCTAGTCTTAGACTCAGGAAGCCCTGAGTCCAATTCTGATTCAGATACTTACAAATTGTATGCTCTTGAGTAAGCTACTTATCTGCCTCAACTACAATTTCCTCATCTGCAAAATGGGGATAACAATGGCACCTACTTCTTAGGGTTATTAGAAATCGCAAAACATACATCTGTTAGCTATTGTTGTTGTTGTTAAATATAAACTAATTTGGTAGTTTGGGGAGAGAATTAATAATTAGAGTCAGCCATTTATAAAGTGTGGGGGATGAACTTAATGATTTCTCTGAAGTCTTTTCTAGCACCATATCTGTGAACCTAAGAATGAATGAATTTTCTCTGAGTTTTCTCTTTCTGAGTACACATTGATTTACATGAAATGCAGGCTGGGAAATGCAGCTGGCATTGTTCTTCCCCATTACATAAAAATACTGAGCTCTTTTCATGAGAGAGATTGCAACATCCAGAGGTTCCATGTTTTAACAGAAGGAGTAGCAGAGCTAAATGATCTGGGATAAATTCTTGGCTTTTGTTTTGTCACTGAACCTCAAGGACTCTGGAGGAGAAAATAAGGCTGACATTTTGTGCAAGTCTCCTTCACATAAAGCCAACTCACATGCAGATCAACATGTCATTGGTCCCCTTCAAAAACAAAGATCAGCAATAGCAATAACAATGCTTTACGCTTACTACCTTTGTGACCTTGGACAATTCGCTTAGTTTCTCAAAACTTTGGCGTATCATAATCTGTAAAATGGGAATAATGATACTTGTACTATCTGCTTCCTAGAATTATTATGAGGCTTGAATGAGGTAAAGTAGGTCTAATGCTTGGATAAGCCCCAAAGGATTTAGGAAAGTCATTTCTATCTCTTCTGTACCAAAGTGTTATGCTTTGTAGAAGGGGTTTCTCTAATTAGAGGGATTAAGTTCCCTATTTTCACATTCATTGGCACAGTAAAATTAAGTTTCCCCCCATGCCCAGTCCAGTATCCTGGGGACTATGATTATTATATTAATTATTCTGGCTGTACTCATTAAGTGCAGGTTTGTAAACTGGAGGCCATGAACATGTTGTTTTTAAAATAAATTTGTAATTGTATTTCAATATAATTGTTTGTTTTTAACTATAAAAACATTTTATTTATACATTTATTCTGAGAATGGGTCCATAAGTTTCACCAGACTATCAAAGGGATCGATGACATTAAAAAAGGTTAAGGATCTGCTTCCTTAATGTGAGGGGTAAAGACAAATTCAATGTACAATATGTCTCAGTTATGAGACAAGTATTTTATTCCTACACAGGAAGAAATGCTAAACATAGAAGAATCACCGTACACATGAACATAATTAACAGAACAAACAGGAGTCAATGATTTAAGTTATAACTGCAGTTGCAAGTTGCAGCTGGGTGGATACCATTTAAGCCTCATTAGGACATAAAACAGTTTGGCAAGATTGCTAATCAGGCATTCTATATTTTACCTTGCCTGGCTTCTCTGGTTTTTCCTTCAAGTCCTAGTTAAAACCTCATTTTCTTCCAGAAGTCTTTCCTAATTGTCCTAATGCTAGTGCCTTCCCTTTATTGATTATTCCACTTTATCTTACATATATCTTGTTTATGCATTGTTATTTGTGTGTTGTCTCCTCCATTAAACTTTGAGAGTATGGGCCATTTTCTTTGTTTCTTCATATCCCAAGCATTTACTTAATACAATGTCCAGCTACACTCCTGATTGACTGACAGTGATCATGAGACAAGCTTGATCTTCTTTCCAGAGACTGACCTTTCTGATAAAGAAGTTTTCCTTTCTAACTGCTGCTTCTGATCTCCAGAGATGCCATAGCTCCCCTGCTCACAGGCTTCCTAGATCTTCCAAACTTTTCCAAACTCAAAGGTTCCCAGACATGCTTATCAAAGGATGCTCATCTGCCCAAGATCAGAAAATAACAGATACTGAAAGAGCAAAAGTAACCAGAGGATCTCAAAAAAAGAGTCTACCTTTCACATAGAATCTTAATTAATCCACTACTGATCCCTAAGTGGGGAAAAAAAACATCATTCTCTACCCATCATTGATACTATGATGCCATATGGAAAGCCACAAAAAAGAGAAACCCAATCAGAAACTGTTTTCCCTTCTAAAATATCCACTGAGTTATCAGCCCTTCCAGATTAGTAGCTCATTGGAAGACTGTTATCTGCAATTGTAAGCCCTTCAAAGATGATTACATGTGACTGAAATCATCACCTCTTCTCTCCAATGGTAACAGGACAAGCTGGGGGCAGAGGAAAAGGGAAGGACCTTTATTTGCTACATATGAAAACACTCTGCCCGTAAAGGCTATAAAGTTTTATAAAGTGTATAAAATTAAACACTTTGTTATAAAATATAATTTAAAATGTGTTATAAAATGTAAATTGCCTTTTTATCATTATTACTATTATTTCAACCCATAAATAACTATCATAAGATTATTATTATTATTATTTGAACACATAGATATTATAAACATTGCTAAAGATATATAAACTAACATTTCTGTTCATGTTGCCTTAATCTGTACTAATTCCACAAGCTCTTACACACTTACTATATGTTTAAGTGGAGTAAGTGCTAAGGATGCAAAAACAAAGAAAAGACAAAGACATTTAATGTTAGCAAAGGATCTGCTTGGAAGAATCTCATTCATTTTAGTAGCTCTGGATGATAAGAGATAATAGAAATGCTCAAGAAATACTTTTCTTTTTAAATAATAGTTTATTTTTCTAAATACATATAAAGATAGTTTTCAATATTCATTTTTGTAAGATTTTATGTTCCAAATTTTTCTTCTTTCTTCCCTTCTTTACTTCCCTCCCTTCCCAAGATAGCAAGCAATCTAATATAGGTTAAATATGTGCAAGCTCAAAAAATAATTGTCAAGTGATAATTCTTCCAAGATTAGCGTGGAGGACTATGGATGAACCATGTATCCAGAGCTGCAAGGAAACTGGGAAGTCATCTAATCTAAATCCATTTTACAGATGAGAAAACTGAAGCCAGTAAAATTTAAGATCATTCAAGGTTACTCAAGGTATGATGGTAAAAAGTCTGACCCAAAGTATAGTATTATTTCTAGGGTCATTCCTAAAATTGTTTTGTGCCACGTCTATTGCCAAGGACTATAGTCAAAAGAACATTTCAGGAAGGCTGGGGAGTTGACACTGTGGTCATAAAAGGCTTGGACCCAGATGACATGTAAGGTCCCTGCCAGCTTTGAAATTTAATGATACAAAGAGCCTGTTTTAAAATATTTTGTTATTATTGTATCTTGTTCCTTTGGCACTTTACCTTCAAAGACTAAAAGAATCTCATAGCCTGGGCAATCCACATTTATAAGAAGCAGGTCTCTATGTTCTATTACTGACATTTAGTGAAAGAATAGAGTAGCTGGGACAAAAACCAGAAGGTGTGGGGAGAGGGAGAAGAAGTGGGGCCATTGGGGAAAATGAACACTCCCTTGCAATCGTTTCCAAGCTAAGCCAGGCATTAAATCAATATTTTTGAGGTGAAACAAACCAGGATGAGAAAAACATATTGTTCCCTAATGATGACAGAGAGGAGAAACCCTCACAGAACTTTGGCTTATTATTCATGAGAATGGGTTTTTAGAACTTGATCTCACCTTTAATAGAAGCTATAATTATATGCAGAAGAAATAAGGAGCAACAGAGTGAAGATAATCCAGAAGATGCAACCAGATGAGAAGAAATAAATGTAAATAAGTAAATTGGGAACTAGTGGGAAGGGAGGGTCCCTGCCAAGGCTACTCAGTGCAAGCTGGTATTTTTCATACTCTGAAGATTGACCATAGCTACCTTCTAACACACTAAACCTGACAGAGAAGTAGAAAGAAAGTACAGGACTACAAAGATTCAGAAATGGGGAAGGGATAAGGGGTATGGAAGGGGTGGAAGAGTAGGAAAAAAAACCTGGCTCTGTCCTCAGGGTGGTGAGACCAAAATCCCATCTCTGACATTTGTCACCCTGGTGACTTTTGGCAAAAAGTTTCTCCATCATAGCTGGTTTCTGATGTCTCCTTAATTCTACATTTCTGATCACGTGATCTGACCAGGAAATCAGAGAAGGCTTCATGGAGCAGGTGATTAGCCCAGGCAGTCATCATCTCTCCTTTTTTTTCTTTCTTCTTTTTCCATCACTTTTCAGTTTGGGATTTGGGGGGCAAAAATGAGTGATTTGCCATTTTCCCCCTTTTGCCTCTAATCTTTTCTGTTACCATCATCAAAGATCTTAGATCACATTTATAGAGCATTTACTATGTACCAGGCACTGTGCTAACACTTTATAATTAATATCTCATTTGATCTTTACAACCACCCTGCAAGATAAGTACTGTTATTATCCCCACTTTACAGTTGCAGAAACTGAGGCAAATATGTTGCCCAGGAATATACAGCTAGTCAGTACCTAAGACTGGATTTGAATTCAGGTCTTGTTGACTCCAGTACTGGTGATTCCACTGTATCACCTCCATGCCTTCATCTCATTCTAAGTCAATTGATGATAATTTGTTTCCTTTGTGATTTATTTTGTTTTTAAAAAACTTTTTTTTTTTCTGAGAAATGGTACACAGACTTCATCAAACTGCCTAAGAGATTCATAACAAAAAAAGATTAAGAATGATCTATTCTTGGTTTAGTGCTAGAGGTTATGAGCCCCCGGTGGTATACTTCCCTCCATGATTATCAGGCAATATCACTTAGTCAGATTTAATTAGGTATATTTTTAATAAAGATTTTTATAAAGATATGTTTACAAACATAAGTGAGAAAACATATACCAACATATAACGAGAAAAGTAGGAAGAGAATCCCCCCCAAAGTCTACAACATACTCTCCCACTACTGCACAGAGAGTTCAAAGGGAGGTGGGTTCAATTTTAGAGAATATATGCACCAAAGGAATAACTCAATTGAAATCCTTTTGCTGGAGTTTTCACAATTTCCCCATAGTTATAGTGCAGCTTTTTTCCCAGAGCTCTTTTGCAGATGCTTGAATCTATTTCCCTTGTCTTATCTATCCTGTCCCTGGTAAATAAAGTTCATAATGGTCTGATCCTCTTATGTTTGTAAAGAACTCATCTGGCTAAGGAGGGAAGGACAAGAATGATCAAGGTGTTATTCTCTACCCAAAAATGATTTATTCCCTGGAGTTTGACTGGAATGCTCTCTCCTGGCTCGCCCTTTGTTCAAATCCCTAATTCCATCAACTACCATGGTTTAGGCCCCAGAAGTTATGATCAAGTCATATGCACATAATTTAAATAGACTTTCTATTATACCTACTAGGGAGATGTCCAGACCTTTGTTTGTACCTAGTAAATAAATTATATTTTTTCTTACATGATAAACATGCTAGGGAGCAATCTCTTTTCACTTAATTTACATGATTTGGGTATTAGAAAGACACTCCTCTCCACACTCCTTATGCCATTATTCAATAAGCATTTATTACTCTTGCTATGTACCAACTACCATGATAAACATCATGTATATAAACTGGCATACACTAGGTAACTTTATTTTTTTTTTTTTTTTATTTTTTTTGTTTTTCTTCCCAGGTTATTTTTTTTTCTTTTTTTTTTTTTATTTAATAGCCTTTTATTTACAGGATATATACATGGGTAACTTTACAGTATTAACAATTGCCAAACCTCTTGTTCCAATTTTTCACCTCTTACCCCCCCCACCCCCTCCCCTAAATGACAGGATGACCAGTAGATGTTAAATATATTAAAATATAACTTAGATCCATAATAAGTATACTTGACCAAAACATTATTTTGCTGTACCAAAAAGAATCAGACTCTGAATTATTGTACAATTAGCTTGTGAAGGAAATCAAAAATGCAGGTGTGCATAAATATAGGGATTGGGAATTCAATGTAATGGTTTTTAGTCATCTCCCAGAGTTCTTTTTCTGGGCATAGCTAGTTCAGTTCATTACGGCTCCATTAGAAATGATTTGGTTGATCTCGTTGCTGAGGATGGCCTGGTCCATCAGAACTGGTCATCATCTAGTATTGTTGTTGAAGTATATAATGACCTCCTGGTCCTGCTCATTTCACTCAGCATCAGTTCGTGTAAGTCTCTCCAGGCCTTTCTGAAATCATCCTGTTGGTCATTTCTTACAGAACAGTAATATTCCATAATTTTCATATACCACAATTTATTCAGCCATTCTCCAACTGATGGACATCCATTCAGTTTCCAGTTTCTAGCCACTACAAAAAGGGCTGCCACAAACATTCGTGCACATACAGGTCCCTTTCCCTCACTAGGTAACTTTAGGAGGAAGACACTAGCACTGGGGGAAGTGGGAAAGACCTCCTATAGAAAGGTGATGTGTGAACTGATTCTCAAAGAAAATAAAAAATAATTGAAACATTCAAAAAGATGTGGTTTTCCAAAAGCACTTTACTGTTGTTTACCCAACACTAAAACTATATATGACTGTTTCCTTTCCTTTCCTTTATTGATAAAAGCATTTTTACAGCCATGTTTAGACTAGAAATTCTCTTTTAGAATTTGCTCTGCTGGGAATTATTGAAAATGAGGCTCCTTGATGTTGTTTTTGGTGAGAAGATGGCTTCGATTAGTGTGAGAATCCATGGAGTTAGAAATGACTTTCAAATGATGTTTTAAGGAGATCATCAGCCCAACAAGTAGAATTTCCTCACTACTCTCCAGAAAGATCTGGATAAAGTACAGTATTCATTTCAGAAATTCAAGGAAAATGTATTCCTTCTGTCCATAAAAAAGTTTTTTTTAGGTTTTTTTGGTTGCTTTTTGTGTCATCTTCTTTTTTTGTTGGCTATAACTTAAACAAGAACTACAACTAAACTACAACTAAGACCCTCCCCCCTAAAAAAAAAAGTACCAAAAAAATGGGCTTGAGCCAAGCATCCTGAAATGAACTTTCAGGTGTCCTGGGGTGGGACACCAGTAAATAGAGATCTCAAAACAAAGTCACCCTTAAAGAGGCCACCATGAAAAAACTGAGTGAGCATGAGGACTAAAGAGTGTGTCATAGAGCAAAACTATTAAACTGTGGGTGGTAACCCATATGGGATTACATAACTCTATGTGGTGGTCACAAAGAATTTGGTAACAGTAAAAAGTATCAAATATTCCACCACGATTTATCTTTTTTTGTAAAAATAAACAAACACATCCATCTTATTAGTATGCACATTTACTTTCCTCTTTAATAAATGGTAAAATCACATATATACTAGAGAATTGTTTTAAAGTAATTTTTTTATGATTTATTATCAATAAATGTTTGATTTGTATACTGATTTTATATGCCCAGGGTCATGTAAAAGTTTCTCCCGGAAAAAAGGGGGTCGAGAGTGGGAAAAGTTTAAGAAGCCCTGCCAGAAAGGAGTTTACCCCAGCTTCCCATATGGTAGTTTCTTATTTTAGTTAATTATCCATTTTAATTGGGAGTGAAGACTTTTGTTTCTGTGGAGGACTGAAATGTTCTCAGTACCCCCTAAATACCTGGGATAAGGTCTTTTCACTCCATCCATCTTAATTAGCTATAGTCTCCCTACAGAATAAGTCCATCTCTCTCAGGTCATAAACTAGTCTCTTAGAAAACAACCTTCTTTACCAATTAGTGTGCTACTATTCCAATTACTTAGCCCCCTCATTTCTAAAATATGTTTAACTTTAAATAATACCATGCAATTATCACAGGAGAGGATCCTTTTTGCCACAAAGGTTCTGGGTACTTACTTATCTGGTTTGTTACCCAACTCGATCAGAACTTGGCACACTGGTATCTGACCCTTCTTTTATGATATCTGGGTATGGAGCACAGAGCCTGAATGAGGAAGGTCTGCCGCTTCCTAGCTGTGTGATCCTGGGCAAGTAACCTCACCTGTTTGCCCCAATTCTTCATCTTTAAAATGAGTTGAGAAGAAAATCACACACACAAAAAAAATTTGCCAAGAAAATCCCCAATAGGGCAGCAAAGAGTTAGCCAGGACTGAAAAGGATAGCTACCCTCTTCCTTTACAAACATTTGCATTCACAAAACTTTAAAATATAGATCAGTAGTATTTATAAAGTAAAGGTTAAAGAAAGGACCTAGAAAGTCAGCACTCCCTGGAGTAGTAAGAGTTTGTATATGTGTGTGTGAAGGAGAAGGAAAAGGAGAGAAAGAGGAAGAGGGAAAGGAAGAGAATTCATGAAGAAATGAATGAATGGAAAAAATATTTTAGTACTTACAATGCATCCTACTAAGAACTGGGAATACTAATACAAAAGCAAGATAGTGCTTTCGCTCTTCTGGGAAGAGACCACACCTATAGGGGAATGGTGATTAGAAAAGAAAGTGTGGGCTGGGGGAAGTCACTGGATTGTCTTCTGATTGGACAAACTATTGGCTGAGGCAATAGTGCTGATTTGGTTAGAATTCTCAAAGCAAAAAGGAGGTGGTGGAGGAGGAGGAGGGACACACAAATGACAGTATGATGACAGGGAGAGTCTTTCTCTTGAGGAAGACAATATATATATACCTATAAATATATGTAAAGCATATAAAAAATATGCAAAAATTACAAAAAAAAAAAAAAAAAAAAGGTTTTGGAGGAAAGGAAGCATTAGCCACCAGGAAAGTCCTCATGGAGGAGCCATTTAAACTGAGCTTGGAAGAAAACTAAGAATTCTAAAAGATGAGGATGAAATTTAGTCTACGTGACAGTCAAAGTACCAAGCACTGGACATAGAAATATTAATGACTAAACAATTTATGGTCCCCATCCACCTACCCAGGACTCATCAACCTCCTTGGAGTTGCAATCCCTCCATCATTATAATTCCATCCAACTCTCTGCCATCTGCCTTTACAGTGTAGCCTTGTAATATAATGAAATAAAAGAAGTCCTCTCCATGAAAGGTCACACTGCCAATGAGGGCTCCATTTACTTTGAATAGAAATAAATCAACAATATGATGGAATTTTTTCCTTCCCTTCATTTTTGTTTTAATCCTCTGTTACAAAAAAAAAAAAGTACTTCAGTGGGTAGGGGAGAGGGACAGATATATTTGGAAGTGAAAGTAATATAAAAGCAAAAGAAATTCATAACAATAAAGATGAAAAAATCATAAGCCATGAGCAGAAAATCTACTTGTCAGGAAAGTCTGATCCCATACATCTGTTCCACCTCCAGACTCTCATGCAATGGGACCTTTCTATAGCTTCATAGCTGAGCCGGGAGATAATTCCCACTGAGAATATTCTGGGTTGTTCTTGTAGGCTCTGGACCAGCCCCCAAATTCAGTAAGATGCTGAAGGCCTGACTGAATGCCAAATTGGTAACTCCATTGAGAGTGTATGAAAATCAATTGCAGCTATAAATCAGCAGCTTAGTCTACTGATCCAAGAGGAAGAAGATTTAATAAATAGGGTAGTGGTTTTGCATAAGAACTAGACTATTTATACAGAGGGAAGTACTACCAGTGTCTGGAACACTGGTATGAGAGCCAAGAGAATACTTCCTTTGTAAAATTATATAATTTCATAATTAGATAGCATGTTTTAAGTGCTTACTGTGTGCAAAACACTGTGCTAAGTGAGATACAAAGTTGAGCTAAACTATGTTTACTGCCTTCTTGGAGTGGATACCTAATAATAATGTCAATTACCATTTATATTGATTTAAAGTGAACGTGCTATTTCTTTTGATTCTCACGAGAACTCTGGAAAGGAATGCTTTTGTTATTCCCATTCTTACAGATACAGTAAACTGAACTCAAATGAAATTAATTGATTGCCCAGATCACATAGTCAGTCTGTAGCTGGACTTGTACACAGGTCTTCCATTATGTTATGTAGCTGATAGAAGGAGGATAGTAGGGGAATAAGCTGCTGATTTATAGCTGCAATTGATTTTCATACACTCTCAATGGAGTTACCAAAAATTGAATATAAATAATTTAAAAAAATAATATTATATTTTTCCTAGTTACATGTAAAACAATTTTTAACATTTGCTTTTTAATGTTTGAGTTCTAAATTCCTTTTCCATCCTCACCATCTCTCGCAAATTATGCAAAACATTTTGATAAAAGTCATTTTGCAAAAGAAAACATGGAACTCCCCACCCTCCCAACTTCAAGAAAAATAAAGTAAAAAAGAGTACACTTCAATCTGTATTTAGACATAATCAGTTCTTTCTCTTTCTCTGGATAAAATTTTTCATCATAAATCATTCAGAGTAGTCCTTGATCATTATATTATTGAGAAAAGCAAAGTCATTCACAGCTTGATGATAGACTCTCAGGAGTTGGAAGGAATCATGGTGGTCATTTTGTCCAATTTGCACCCTAAAAAAGCCAGCCTACAAGATCTATGTCACTTTTGTCTGAAGAACTCTGGTGTGGACAACAATCTCTCCTTCCTCCAAAAAATACTATCTGCCTTTCCACATCTCTATTTTTTAGGAAGCTTTTCCTTACATCAAATCCAAATGTGTTTCTCTGTCGCTTCCAGCCATCAAGTTCAGTTCTATCTTCTCGGACCAAACAGAATAACTCTAGTCTCTCTTCCACCCAACAGCTGTTCTCAAATACCGGAAGAAGTTGAAATGTGACACTTTAGTCGCCTTTTCTTCAGGCTAAATAAACATTATCAGTTCTTTGAACCACTTGTTGGATGACATGTCCAAGTCTCCTTTCTCTTGACATTCTCAGTGTCAGTGTTGTCCATATTTTTTTTCAATGTCCTTTAAAATACAACCTTCAAAAATGAACACATGGAATGAAGGACCTGGAATCTGAGTCTGAATCCTGACCCTGCCACTTATTTTATATCAATTTTGGGCTCACCTTTCTCACCTATAAAATGAAGGGATTGGAAGAAATGTCCTATAATGAACCTTCCAAATTTGTTTCAATGACCTTAGAAGTAGTAACCTGATCAGTTTAGAACATAGTAGGACTATTTCTCCACTTGACACTATGCCTCTCTAAATACAGTCCAACATCACATTCATTTTATTGCCTGCCATGTTTTGCTGTTGACACATATCACATTTGTAATCCACTAAGATGTTCTTTTCCAGATGGACTACTTTCTAGCAACTTGTATTTGTGATTTTTTTTAAATCTAAGTTTTGGAATTTACTTTTATTTCACCATATTTGACCCAGCATTTTAACCTGTAAAAGCTCTTTTTGTATCCTGAATCTATCATCTGATGTGTTAGCTTGTCTTCCTCACAATATGCTATCTGCAAATTTTAGAAGTATTCCATCTATGCCTTCATCTAAGTCTTTGATTAAAAAAAAAAACTAAATAGAAAAATGCCAAAGATGAATCCCCGTGACACTCCCTTAAAGACCTTCCTCTAAGATGGCATTGAGCTAGCAATGATTATTCTCTCAGCCTGGCTGTTTAGCCAGTTCAGATGCTGCCCTAACTCCATTATCACCTAGCCCACATCTCTCCATTTTTACCATCAAGGCAGCATGAGACACTTTTTAGATGCTTTGCCAAATGATATAATGGGAAAAAAAAAAAAAAAACACTAAGAGACCTGACCTCCAAGGGTGGAGGCTCAGCCTAAATGAAAAAGTATAAACTGCTTTAGGTCACCTCTGCAGAATCAACAAACAACAACCCCTGAGAAGAGCTAGGTTTGGGAAGCAGCCTCAGTTTAGAAACTTTCACCTTACCTTAGCATGAGTATATGATAGTGGAGTAGGCAATGAAAGGACCTTTCACAGTCAAGAGACCCCAGGCACATCTGGGCTGATCAGAAACATTGCCACTGTGGGGAAAAAGGAACTAGCACCCACCTGGTGAGTGCAATATGTGGGACAGGGACCCTGCAAGCTGTGAGCACTTACAAGAAAATGAATAATCCTTGGATTCATTTCCAAAGAAGAGAGGAGAGATAAATAATTTACAGCCACTGGAGGAACTTGAGGGAGTAATATCATTTGCAAGATATTATGATTAGGGGGTTCTAACTGTGGTTTAGGAGAGAAGAGGAGAGCCCAAAATCAAGCTCCTAGAGGGCCTCAAGAAAACAAGAAGGACATGAGACTTGGGGTATTACTCACCATATCTCAGAACTAGAACTTAAATACACTAATACTGCTAAAAACAAAATAAGACAAAACAAAAATAAAGAAGCAAAGGAGAAAGAACCCAATCATAGATAGCTAATATGGGGACAGAGAAGATCTGGTTCATATTTAGAGGAAGATAATAGATCTTTTAAAAAAAAGCCATTCTTTTTTCAATTAGAAACTTCAAATAGTCGCAAGCACAAAAAGATTTCTTAGAAGAACTTTAAAAGGACTTTAAAAATTGGGGCAGCTAGGTAGTGGAGTGGATAGAGCACCAGCCCTGAAGTCAGGAGGACCTGAGTTCAAATGTGGCCTCAGACACTTAACACTTCCTAGTTGTGTGACTCTGGGCAATTTCACGTAACCCCAATTGCCTCAGAAAAAAAAGGACTTTAAAAATCAAATAAGAGAGATGAAGAAAAAGTTAGAAAAAAATAAGAGAAGTCCAAGAAAATTATGAAAAGAAAGTTAACCAACTTGAAATAGAGAATCAAAAACTTAAGGAAGAAAATAATTCCTTGAAAATTAAAACCGGGCTAATGACATGCTTAGACACAAAGAAATAATAAAACAAAATTGAAAGAATGAAAAAAATAGAAGAGAATGTGAAACAACATGTAATATTTCTAAATATCTGAACGTTTAAAATCACACTTTATCCCAGGTCTCATTAAGGAACTTTCATAGGCAATAGCTTAGAGAATCCTTGGTGATTGACTTAACTTCCTTCTCCTAATCTGGAGAATAGATCTAGGAGAAAGAGTATAAGAATAGTCTGCCTGAAAATTATGATTTAAAAATCTTGAGATAATATTATGAGACATTATCCAGGAAATTTTAAGGCAAAGCATAAATAAAAAAAAAATAAATCCACCAATTACCACCTCAAGAGATCCCAGGAGGAAAACTTAGAGGAATATCATAGCCTTCAAAGCACCCAGGTTCAAGAAAAAATATTGGTTACCAACAAGAAAAAAAATTAAGTATTATGGAGCTACAATAAGGATTACACAAGACCTAGGAGCAACTATGTTGAAAGATCATAGGTCTTGGGGCACTATATTTTGTACATCAAAAGAGTTGGAGTAACAACCAAGAGTAACTTAACCAACAAAAGTTAAATATAATCCTGAATGGGGGAAAGGGGGACATTTAATGAACTGAAAGACTTTCAAGTATTTGTGACGAAACAGCAGGACTTAAGGGGAAATTCTACATATATAACATCCATGAGAACTATAAAATACAAATTATGAACTAACTAAAAAGGACTCAGGTCAAATTGCTTACTTCTTATGTATAAAAATATTATCAATCCTTTTGTGACTGCCATTTTTATTTGGGTAATTTGAAAGGAAGCCTTAGGCTGAGCTGAGTATGATAGGATGTTTCTAAAAAAAATAAAATAAAACTGTGTAGGGAGAGAGAAAACAAAGCAATTATTTCTTACAAATGAGGTGGAAAAGGGAATAGGGAAGAAACTAGTAGGGGGAAGGCAGGTGGTACTGAAACCTTACTTTCATTGTAAATGGGTTAAAAAAGGAATATAATTTATATACATACATATGCATGTGCATTTATATATATTATGTTCCCTGTGTGTGCGTATATGTGTGTGTGTGTGTATGAGAGAGAGAGAGACACAGAGAGAGACAGACAGACAGACAGAGAGAGAGAGAGAGAGAGAGAGAGAGAGAGAGAGAGTGAGTGAGTGTATGGGTATAAAGTCTTCTAAATTTAGAAAGAAACGAGAACAATGGGATAGGATGAGAGGGAGAATAATGGAAGAACTGTGAGTAGTGGATAGGTTAGGGAATAGGAGGGCAAGATAACAGATAGAAGTAAAGCAGAGAAGTTAAGAGGATAGGAATAGGATTAATGCTCAAATATTCTGCTCTAGGACATTTTAAGGTATCCTCAAAAATCATATAATTGGCTTGAGGGTCAAATCCAAGTGATCAGTTCCCCAGTGTGAAATTTAGGTAAAGCTTTTGTTGGCAAATTTGGATTTATTACTTCCATATTCATTTGACTAATCTAACTGATAATGTCACAGTTTGTGGCCATCCTATTGGTCCAACAAAAGGACATATTTTGAATTTTGCTTTGCCAGTGATTTAAAAATATATGTGGTCCCAAATATTTCCTAGCTTTATGTTCTGCTACAAGTTTGTGCACTTTGCTACAATCCATCAAATAAGGAGACAAATTATACTTGACTCTCTTGGAGTCACTTTGGGAATTTAAATGAACTCTTTCAGGCCACTGGGAAACAATCACTGGTGTAATTAGTAGGGCCCAACTGCAAGAAAGAATCAATACAAATTTCAAAAGGGGTTAACTTAGACCTTGGAATTATTCACAACTTGAGAGACACTATCTTCATATATGAACTAGGTACTGAATGTACAATTTTGTTTTTGCCTAATAATGAAATTATCATCTAAAGTAAAGAAAGAATCGAGTCTTTAGAAATGCTCTTATGAAAAAGGACTGAATGACCATGAAGAAAGAGATTGACTTTGAAGCTTAGAAACTGGATTCAATTTCCCAATTTTTTTTACTTATTATGTATAATCTCATGTATTTAGGGTTCTCCCTAAATTTCAGTGTCCTATTTTGTAAAAAGAGGGGGTTGGACTAGATGTCTTCAGAGATCTCTTTCAGTTGAAAATCGATTCTCTTATAGGATTATGAATGGGTCAATTTCCCTCTTTGTAAAATAAAGGAATAAGATTAGATGACATTTGAGATTTCCCTTTTCCCCTAACTTTTATGAACTAAAAGAATTTTTCTTCATCTGATTTTTATCCCAGCTTTTTAGAGTGTGACTCTTCCTCATCCTGGGCTTCCTCTAAGACAACAAGTACAGTTGTCCATTCTATAGAAGTCCTTTTCTAATTCCCAATTATTAGTGTCACTCATTTTGTCCTGAAATCACATACTATTTGTACTTTGAGCTCATTTACTTGTGTCTAAAGGATATTGAATATGTACTCTCACCCCCATCCCTAGCTCAGGGATCATAGAAGGCCAAATCTAGAGATCAAAGGGATAAGAACAATCCTCCTATTCTTAAATGAAAATTGAAGTTCCTACTACCCAAAATCACCAAGATAAAAACTTGGGCACCTCCAAAAAACTGAGTCCTAACCATTGACCTCATTTCAAGTAATATTCTGGAGGGCCCAGTTTTAGTTTTTATTGTTATTGTTTAGTTATTTCAGTCTAACTCTTCATGACCCTATTTAGAATTTTCTTGGTAAAGATGCTGGAGTGGTTTGCTTTATCTTTCTCCAGTTTATTTTATGGATGAGGAAACTGAGGAAAACAGAGTTAACTGACTTGTTCCAAATTACCCATCTGATAAGTGTCTGAGACTAGATTTGGAATCAGGTCCTCCTGACTCCTGACACCACTTAGATGCCCCAATTTCAGTACAATAAAATAATGACAGCCCATTTGAAGTTCACTATCATGGGATTTATAGAAGTGGATTGTATGCTCCTTAAGGGCAAGTGCATTTCATTTTGATCTTTGCATTCCCAGTGCCTACTGTCATATCATAGGTGCCTCATAAATGCTTAATGAAATGAAATGAAATCATTTTTGTCAGTTTTCCCTCTCCATATCCCTTGAGACAGACTGTTAGTATCATGTTATAGCTAAGTCTTATTTTGTTGACTCACTACAAGTTTTGGTAGGTCTTACAAAGATGGAAAAAATTGAGAGCAAGCCTGAATGTAAGATCCGACCTTCACGACATTCAAAGAAGCTTCCTTCCAAGAGGATGTTAACCAGGTTGTGAATTTTCAGGTCTCCTCAAGAAATGAACTCTTTATCTAAAGTTGTGTCCTTGATTATGAACCCACATGAATGAAACATTCAAACGTAGAGGTATGGAATTCAAGGAAATCAAGTCAGTCATCAAGGATTCTCTAAGTTATCACTTATACAAAATTCCTTATTGAGAACTGGGATAAAGTGTGATTTTAAACATTCAGATATTTATAAACATTATATACATTGTTATTTGGTCCATTGTGGACAAAACTGACAGATTCAGGCAGATGTTTTTGTGCTCATGATTGATGGGCGGCTGTCACTATTGAAATGAAGCTGGAACTGATATCAATCAAATATTTATTAATTTAGATCTACTATGTGTTAGACACTGTGCTGGGCATTGGGGACAGAAATAAAGACAAAATAAAATGAAGTGGTCACTGTCCTCAAGGAGATTAAATTCTATCAAAATTTCCAGATGTCATTCCAAAGTTATTTTCTATTCAAGTAGCTTCATCCACTTATCATTGGCCTGTTGTTCCACTTTAAATCAACATGCTAATTTAGCAAATTAAAGTGCATTATTTATCCTTCTCTCTCTCTCTCTCTCTCTCTCTCTCTCTCTCACACACACACACACACACACACACACACACACACACTTTATAATCCCTTCTGGGTGCCATTAAGTAGTGCCATAGTGCATAGAGTGCTACATTTGCTCATCTTTTTGAGTTCAAATCTAGTCTTAAACACTCACAAGCTGTATCATCCTGAGCGAGCCACTTCAACCCATTTGCCTCAGTTTCCTCATATGTAAAATAAGCTGAAGAAGGAAATGGCAAACCACTCTGCCAAGAAAAACCCAAAAGGGGATCACAGACAGTCAGACATGACTATAAAACAACTACTAATCAACCAAAGAAAGTAAAACTAAGTATTTAAAAATTCATCCTATATTACTCATGCTGAGAGGATTGATTAGTTTTCCTTTGTAGTACTGGAGTTTGACAATTTTTTCTCTTCAAAAATCATTGATACGAATCTGATTCTTTTACCAGAAGAGGTGTAACTGGGACAGGGATATGCAGTTTTGGCCCCTAATGTTGAATTCAGATTTCCACAGCAGGGCAACAACAGAGTTCAACACTTAGTGAGAAAAATGAATGAGAAGAGGAAGCTACTCAAAGTTCCACTTCCTCTTTGTCCCCATATCCCAGAAGAATATTTCCTCAGTGACTTCCCTAAGAGCTGAGGGCCAAAATCATAGATTCTTTTTCAAAAAGCTGTTTTGAGAAGCACTCAAACTACTTACAATATTCAGTCTTACAATTCTGAAAGTGAAGGTCATAGGGCAAAACTTTCTAGTACTCTTGAAAAATGTTCCATTTGGTCCTCCTGATCCATTATGCTTTCAGATTTTTCTAATCAATGTTAGGATCATTTTATAGTACACTGGCTAGAAATCATAAAATTATAGATTTGGAGCTGTGAGGAATCTTACAGACCCTCTAGACCAATTCCTTCATTTTTGAGAAAAGGACAATGATTTGCCTCGGGTCATACAATCTCTCAATCAACAAATATTTATTAAATGGTTATTATATGGGACAGCCAGGTCACCCAGTATCTAGAGCTCTAGGTCTGAAGTCAGGAGAACCTGAATTTAATATGATCCTAGATGAGTTTCTAAACCCTATTTACCTCAGTTTCCTCATCTATAAAGTGAGCTGGAGAATTGATACTCCATCCAAGTATCTTCATCAAGAAAACTCCCCAGAAAGAGTCACAAAAAGTCAGGTACAACTAAAAATGATTAAATAATAAATACTATGAGCCAAGTACTGTGTTTGGTACAGTACACTGTTCAATTCAATATAAAGAAATTTTATCCATTTGGTTTGCTATCCTTCTCTTGGAGATACAGAGCTCAGAGCCATAACCAAAGCAAAGTAATTGGAGGTTTTTCTGAGGTATCAAAATGTAGAAAGTGCAAAGAATGGAACACATGGATTTCTTCAGTAAAGAAGAAGCCACTGTCTCCCATTCAACTGACTTTTTAGTTACTTCTTACATTTTTTCCCATGCATTACAAAGTTGACTCGGCTTTATTTCTAGCTTCTTGCCCCAAGTATCCAAATTGCTCTTTATAGATAAGAATGGGATCACCACCTGAAATCACATCAAAAATCCAGCTCTCTACCTTCCCTCTGGCTCTTTCCTTCATTCTTCAGAAGGCTGGTCCAGCACTCAGCCATGATTTTATCCATTAAAGAAAGAAATGAACCCAGCATGCTATTGCTTCACAGGACAGCCTGTTGCCAGCAAAAGGGATGATGAGACAATCGGAGAACTCAACAAGTATAAACCCAGGCCCTAGAATGTCTCAGCCATCATTAGATATTATTTGACTCATCATTAGGTAAGTAGCACAAGGCAACCCATGTTTTTAAGTCTAAAATGAGCTAAAAGTTTAACTGATCTTGCCAAAACACACACACACGTGAAGTTAATTCATTATAACTTTGAAAATGAGAATATTCTACCTTGTGTCAGGCTTCAAAGTCACATCTTTCTGACTCCAAATCCATCACGCTATCATAAAATTGTCTCTTCAGAAAAATTATGCTCTTTCCTCTCTGTTTCTTCATCTTGATCTTGTCTGTCTGTGTCTACGACTTTTTCTCCATCTCTTTTTCCATCTCTCTTAACCAAGTACTCAGATTTGTCTCGGTCGTTTCAAATGATAACCTATGTCTGCTAGCTGGGTAAAACCATCTCATTCTACCTTCCTCTATCAGGTTTCCAAGTCATGGAGTGGACTCTGGAATTTCACAAGCTAAGTGCAGTTTAGTGATCTCTTTTCTGCTGTAGCTTACTCAGACAAATCAGGAATAAGCTGAGAAGGAGGTGCTGCTGCGTTTAACTCTAGACTAGTTGTCAGGAAGGCCTAAGTTCAGAGCCAACTTCATCAGGAAGACTCATTAACTGTGTGATCCTGAGCAAATCACTTAAACTCTGTCTGCCTCAGTTTCCTCATCTGCAAAATGGGGAAACTAATAATAATAGCAACTACTTTCCAGGACTCTTGTGAGGATAAAATGAGATGATATTTGCAAAGTATTTTTCAAACTTGAAGCACTTATTAATTCTGTCTTTATGACCAATTTGAATAACATAAAAAAAGAATCCTTTTTAGTTGTGCCTGACTCTTTGTGACTTTTTTGGGAGGTTTTCTTGTTGATACATGAAGTGAAAATATGCTAATGTTTTCAGTTAAGAGATCCAAACCTGGCTCATATTCTGAAACTTTGATGGATGCAGATTGCAACCCATTGATTTCTTCTCATCCTGTTTAATTCACAGGAATGTCCTTCTAAAAATCCTCCACTGGGGATTCACTCAGTGTTTTTCCTCCATTTTTCTTATTGTGGGAATACCATGAAGTATATGCACAGGATACTGGTTATCCCTTTCCGTTTCTATTGAAGCCACCCATCTTCTTTTCCCATCATACTTCTCTCTGAGGATCTCACTCCATCTCCTTTTTAATTCATCACTGACTCTGGCTTATACCAGAAGTTCAGCAGTTACCATAAGTAACTATGCTTTAAATGAAGGGTCCTTTCCTGTTAAGCATTTTAATCCTCATTGTTTTGGACTGTTATCTATTGACATACATATCTGTGGTTGGATTTCCCATCCTTGTCCCTTGTTTGCGCATAGGCAATGTGGTTAGCTTTATTTCCACACCACCAAAACATTTCTTGAGTTGAAAGAACACATTTGAGTCATGCTGAAAACAGAGGGAGAGCAAGGTCGGTGTGTGGGAGGCTGATTGCTGTTTGGAATGTAAATCCCCTCCCTCCATGACGATGGATGGTGGTACTGTGCCTTACTGACAACCTAATTAAGCAGGGATCACAAATATAATTTAACCCAAAACTTTAGCTGACTCTTGGCAGCCTAGACATTGTTGCAAGTTACCTACTGTGAAGACTTGTAATGATGGGAGACTCATTTCCTCAGAGGGACTGAAATGCAGGAGCTGATATACCAGGCAAGGAAGATATAATGAAGAGGATTTTTTTCTTCTACCATGTCCTAGAACTGACATACTTTTCTGCTTGAGGTCCATCAACTATCCTCCAACCCAGAAGCAGAATGAATGGGTCACAAGTCTGTTGCTAATTCCTTGGATAAGACCAATGTTAGGCCAGATAACTTCTCTGATTTTTTAGGATTAGTCATCTTCATCACCATCATTCTCCTCCTCTTCCTCCTCCTTATCATCATCATAACTATATTCCAGAACTGTTTCTTTCCACAGACTGAATTTTCTGAGTCACATCTGTCTCCTTGAACTTTTCAGATATATGGAGTGACTATTAATACAAGGGTCTCCTCCTTCCAAGCAAAAAGAATGATGAGAATTTTGCATGATATTCAGCAAATCCAGAGAATGACTTTTCATGGAGCCGTTATAGATTTTTTGCTCCTTCTCCTCCTCTTCTTCCTCCTCTTCCTCCTCCTCCTCCTCCTCCTTCTCCTCCTCCTCCTCCTCTTTCTCTTTTTCCTTCTTCTCCTTCTCCTTTTTAAGGTATTGCCTGAAATGATCAGATCCAAGATTCTGATCACAAACTAGATTTCAGCCTTTTAGTTTCTTTCCCCATCAAGTGCTATCTGCTGACCCAGTACAGAAATGGGCACTACTCTAGTAACCTATTTATTGCCCCCACTTTCCCCTTCATTCTCCAATCTTTAGGTGACTCAGAGCAAGCTAGATATATAATCTTGGCTTATGTGGCTAAAGCAACATAAAGGACTATTTCTTTACACTGAATGACCAGTCAAATTCTTCTTTGAAACTTCAAGGCCATTGCAATAGCCTGGGGAAGAACCACTGTCTAATCTGGCATTAAAAGGGGAGGGGGGGGGAATGGCTATTTGAGGAAGTAGATTCAGATCACTGGATTAAAATGAAATCAGCCTCATTTACCTAACTTTCACACACATTGATTTAGAAATGAAACATTCTTAAAAGTCATCTAATCCAATTTCTTCATTTTATAAGTGAGGAAACTGAGGTCAAGAGAAGTCAAATATCTTATTTAAAGTCTTCTGACTTCAGAGACTCTTTCCGCTGTGGCATGTTGCCTTCTTCAGTATTTCTATTACTGTGTCTGTTAATAAATTAGACTAGTATGTATTTTATTAATTCCTCAGCAAGTGATAATTAAATCCTTATTATGTCCCAGGAATTTTGTATGCTGGGCAGACAAAGAAAAAAAAATGAAACAGCTCTTAGGGAGCTTACATTCTACTAGGATTCTATTCTGGTAAAAGAACCATTAAGACATTAAACTTGGTTCCCCTGGCTGAAGGAGTAGAGATGTTTATCTCCTAATAGACATCTCAAGTGATACACTGGTAACCCCCAAACACTAAAATAATAACAGGAAGAATGAGAAAATACAGAGGAAGTGTCCTAGATCTTTCTTAGTCTCAAAGTAAATGATTTTCTGAATTCAATAGGTACTGAGTGTTTTTTGATTGATTGAATGATGATGGGATATTCAAGCCAACCAAATTTGCTTCTCCATGGTTACTCATGGCAAATATTTTCAAAACAAAATAAGAGATAGGAATCTAGAACTGAAATTATTTATATGCAAAATGTACTGATTATAACAAGGGCTCCAATATAACAAGGGCTCCACTCCATCCAGCTCTATCTTCTTGTCTTTGTCTTAGAAGCAACCACTGTTTTTAACATAACCCAAGCCTCATTCAGATAATGGCTTTCTGCCATCTCACTTCTGATTTCATCTCATCTCTGTTCTTAATATACCATTGGGCATATAATTTGTCATATGAGTCACATCTACAGACAGATACCAAGTAGGAGATAAATTTACAGGATATAGATTATTATTTACAAAAAAAATGATAAAACAGGAGTTAAATTTGTTTTTTTTTTAAAAAGAAGCAATAAGACAAGTCATCAATGAATTACCCCACCTACCCACAAATATCTAGTCCAAATGGTTTCAAAACAGAAATCTTCCAAATTTTTAAGAATATATTGTTACAAAGATTATTCATAAGAATAGAGAAAAGTAGACTTTTATTAAAAACATGATGTTGATTTTTAAATTAGGTAAGGATAATACTAAAAAAGAAAACAATAGAACAATTTTCACTAATGAAGATGCAAAAATACTAACTAAAATATTTGTCAAAGGAAAACAGCAATGCAGGATGAAAATTATTCAGGGTTTTTACCAAGTATATAAGTCTGGCTCAATATCTGAAAGGCTATCAGTATGCTTCCTTTTTTTTTTTCCTAAGGCAATTGGGATTAAGTGACTTGCCCAGGGCTGGTGCTCTATCCACTGCACCAACTAGTTGCCCCTATCAGTATGTTTTTTAAAAAGGTAAAAACCAAGAAAAAAATTTCTTATGTTATTAAGAAAGAGGCAAATAGCACTGGTTCAAAGAATTTGTGTGGAGAAGTAAAGTGTAGAATACTAAAAAAAGTTTACAAGGGGCTTTATCTTAAAAGACTTTGAATGCCAAAGTATTTATTGTACTAATTGTTGTCTTTAATCCTGGAAGTGATAGGGAACTATTGAAACTTATTGAATTGACAGAGGGAGGGTGTGATATGGCCAGACTAGCATTTTTATATAGAGCTTTCAGGTTTCACTTTACAAATATTATAATTTAATTCCCACAACCACCTTGTAAGGTATGTGCCATTACTATTTTCTCTTCAAAGAAGGAAACTGAGTCAGATTGAGTTCAAATGACCTGCCCAGTGTTATATGACTAAAAAGTTTTGGAAGTTGAATTTGAACTCTTTCAACTACATCAAACTAAATGAAGGATGTACAGAAAATCCTGATGAGAAGTCAGAGGGAGTTCTATCTGTGATTTCATGATCCAGGGAACCCTAAGTACATCATTTCTAGCAATGCAGATCAGCACCTGTTCTGCAATGTATAGTCTTAGAGAATCCTTAAAGAATTGAGAGGTTAACATTAGTCTGTATCCAATTTTCAGATGAAGAAATTGAAATCATTTCTAGCTGTATGAAAAGATGCTCTAAATCACTATTGATTAGAGAAATGCAAATTAACACAACTTTGAGGTACCATTTCATAACTCTCAGATTGGCTAAGATGACAGGAAAAGATAATGATAAATGTTGGAGGGGATGTGGGAATACTGGGACATGAACACATTGTTGGTGGAATTGTGAACTGATTCAACCATTCTGGAGACCAATTTGGAATTATGCCCAAAGGGCTAAAAAACTGTGCATCCTCTTTGACGCAGCAGTGCTTCTACTGGGCCGATATCCCAAAGAGATCTTAAAGGAGGGAAAGGGCCCTACATGTGCAAAAATGTTTGTGGCAGCCCTTTTTGTAGTGGCAAGAAACTGGAAACAGAGTGGATGCCCATCAGTTGGAGAATAACTGAATAAGTTATGGTACATGAATGTTATGGAATATTATTGTTCTATAAGAAATGGCCAACAAAATGATGTCAGAGAGACCTAAAGACACTTGCATGAACTGATGCTAAGTGAAATGAGCAGAACCAGGAGATCATTGTAAACGGCAACAGCAGGATTATATGATGATCATGCTGATGGACATGGCTCTTTTTTTTAATTAAAGCTTTTAATTTTTCAAAACATATGCATGGACAATTCTTCAACATTCGCCCTTGCAAAACCCTGTATTCCAATTTTCCCTTCCTTCTCCCACACTCTCCCCTATATGGCAAGTAGTCCAATATGTGTTAAACATAGTAGAAATATACATTAAATCCAATATATGCATACATATTTATACCATTATCATGCTGCACAAGAAAAATCAAGTCAAACTAGTAAAAAAAGAAGAAAAAGAGAAGCAAAACAAAATACAAGAAACAAATCAAATCAATATTAAAAAAAAGAAGAAAAAGAGAAGCAAAACAAAATGCAAAAAAAAAAAAGAGTGAAAATGCTGTGTTATGAACCACATTCAGTTCCCACAGTCCTCACTCTGAGTATAAATGGCTCTCTTCATCATTGAACAACTGGAACTGGTTTGAATCATCTCATTGTTGAAGAGAGCCAGGACATGGCTTTTTCTTGCCATCTAAGGAAAGGGGTGGAGGGAAGGGAGGAAAAAATTTTGGAACACAAGGTTTTGCAAAAGTGAATGTTGAAAATTATCCATGCATTTGTTTTTAAAATAAAAAAGCTTTAATAAATAAACAAATAAATAAAAAATTATAAAACCACTAGTCTGTAGCAAAGTTAGGACTTGAATCCAAGTCTTTCTAAAACTAGAATAGACCTCTACTCAACATAGGCACTTCATGCATTGAAATAAACTCATTTAAACCTATTAATTAAATGCTTTTAATTGTTTGAGTTTGGTGTTTTCAGTTATTTCTGATTCTTTAAGTGTAATTTTATTTTTTTCCATCTTTGTTGGTCCCATCTGGAATTCTCAATCTATCTCTCAGCTCTATTTCTAAAGAGAAAAAAAAAAATTAGAAAAGATTAACGGCTGCCTAACATATTTGTCTCCATTAAAAATGTCTGAAACAATTTACCTTGAGGTAAAAACAATCTTCGCATGTTCCGCCCAGACCACTTAATTAAGAAACAGGAAACAAATTTAAACAGCTCACCCAAGTCCTATAATTCTATGGTATGAGTCTTACAGAGATGGGAGCAATGAGGATAATCAAAGATTTCAACATGAGCAACACTGTGTAGGTCTTACATGTAAGTGCATATGTGGCTGTGCTTCTGACTTTCTGGACTTCATCAAGTCACCACTGACTTCCCCCATTTCTCTGCTTTTCAGTTCATTTGTATCCCTTGTCTTCTCCCATTAAAATAATAAGCTCTTTGAGGGCAGAAACTATCTTTCTTTTTGCTTGCATTTGTATTCCTAACAGCATAGTATCTGGCATTTAGTAAGACCTTAATAAATGCTTGTTGCCTGCATGAATAAATAAAAGAAAAATATTAAGCAATTACTATTTGACAAGCACTCTGCTAAGTTCTGGGGATGCATTTATAAAAGAGACAATGCTGTGCTCTAGGATCTTGTATTCTAATGGGGAAAATAACATATAAAGGAGTAATAACCTGAGAGGGGTGATTTAATCTGGAAAACCACTAGATGATGAGAGTAGCTACTGGAGTTGACTAGTCACTCCAATAGCACCAAAAGTATTAAGTTGGGGAGGAGGGAAAGGGATAAATGTTGGAAGGATGGACAGCAAAAAGATGGCCCAGGTGGATAATGAAACATTACTAGAGTCAACTAGAGAGGGTGGAAAATATGATGACCTCATTTACCAAGACAGTAGGAGCCCTAAGGCAATTGGTCCAGTACTGAAGGATTTATAGTCTCCAACCTAAGGTAATCTGCAGGCAGATAGATCAATCCAATGCTACATTCCAGGGAATGTAGCCATAAGCAAAGTAAGATCATTGAAACGCAATCCTTAATAGAAAATACTCTGAGATAGAAACCTGTGATGGTGCCCGGAGTGTGCTCAGTTGATAGTGGGCTCTTAGAGGCTGGAAGACAGTTCACTATATGTGTATCAATCAATTTGCATTTATTAAGGGCTTATAATGCATCACATGCCTAGTTGGGTGAATTGGTACAGGCTGATCTTAGAGCAGCACCCAGTGGCCAATCTAGTTACAAGAGCTTTACAGATCTCACCCAAGCATCCACTC